>NC_061509.1:217531309-217653336 GCF_022539505.1 Lolium rigidum
GCCCGACTTTAAATTAATAAAGCCACACGGTAACAAGGTTAAGGTTACAGACTGCTGGGCATTACAGCTTAGCCAGCACGAAGTTCACATAGCAGCATAAACATAAAGCGATAGATCGAACTCGGCAGCAGTGGCGGTGATGTCCGCTCCCCGGACCCTCCCGAGGGACAGCCTACTTCTTCACACCGCCGGTGGAGGCTTCAACTGCACGTACAGCTCCCTTAGCTCGCGCGCCATCCAGCTTAGCCCCTCCTTTTCTCTTGCCTTGGCTTTTAGGCTCCACAGCTGCAAGAAAATAGTGATTTTGTAAATAATGTCAGCTGGGTTAGAAATAGTTTTCTTCTCAATCGCAAGCTTGTTGCGCACATTCCAAAGGGCCCAAGATTGGGCTAAAAAGAGCACCCAAAGAAGCCTCCTAGGATAACCGGAAAAACCAGAGAGGATGGCATGGAACTGAGCAAAATTGGCCGGACACCAGTTGCACCCGAGCAGCTGGCGTAAGACGGACCAGGAAAACGTCGCCAGGGAACATGCGAAGAAGATGTGGCTAGCATCCTCCGGAGCACCACACAGGGCACAGAGGCCATTGGAGGGACCATGTCTGGTGAGGATCTGTTGGCCCGACGGCAGCTTGTCAATGGCCAGTTGCCACGAGAAGATCTTAATTTTTAGCGGGAGCCTGGCTTCCCACAAGTCTTTGGAATGAGCCACTGTCGCACCCTTCGAAAGCTGAGCATACATCGATTTAACTGTGAACGAGCCATGTTGATCCAGGTGCCAAGAAACCCTGTCTTGACCAGTGTCAAGATGCACAGATGCTAACAATGCTTGCAGCTCCCCCCATTGGCGCGCTCCCTCCGGATCCAGGGATCGGCGGAAGCGGACCTGCAGGGAATGGTGTTGCAGGGCATCAGCCACCGAGATGTCTTGATTGTCGCAGATGGCGAAGAGCGTGGGGAAGGAATCCATGATGGGCCCCCTCCCAATCCACCAATGTTTCCAAAAATTGGTGCGGAGACCATTCCGGACCTCATGCTTTGCACCCACTTTGAACAGATGTTTGATTTTGTGCAAACTTTTCCAGAACGGTGACCCACCGTGGCCAGAGCCCGAGAACAGGTCAGATGCGTCAACATACTTAGCGCGGATGATACGGGCCCAAATCGTGTCCTCGTCCTGATAGAGCCTCCAAATCCATTTGAGAAGGAGAGCCAGGTTCATGTTCTTGGTATTAAGTAGCCCTAGGCCCCCCACCTCTTTGGGTCTGCAAACCGTTGGCCAATTTACAAGGTGATATTTCCTCTTGGGACCAGCCCCTTCCCAAAAGAACTTGGATCGATGAGAGTCAAACCTCGCGTGAATCCCATCGTGGAGGAGGAACAAACCCATTGCATAAATAGGGAGATTGTCGAGGCAGGAGTTAGACAGAATTAGCCTCCCCCCGGAGGACAAAAGTCTACCCACCCAGGGTTCTATCTTAGCAGCCAGCTTTCGGACAAGGAAAAACCATTGCTCAAGAGTTAACTTCCGATCCAAAATAGGCAGCCCTAAGTAGATGAACGGGAAGTTGCCGAGTTTGCAGTTCAGCTTGTTGGCAATGACGTTTCTCTCGCTGATACGCTGCCCAAGCACAAACACTTCACTCTTATGATAATTGATCTTGAGCCCGGACATATCTTCGAAGCACATCAGAAGGAATTTGAGGTTCGCGATATCCTCGTCCGAGCCCTGGATGAGGATAAGCGTGTCGTCGGCGTACTGGAGGTGCGTAATGCCCCCTGGTAGGAGATGTGGGACTAAACCATTGATGTGGCCGGCGGAAGCAGCGGCTGAAAGGATCACAGACAGCGCCTCCCCGATGAAATTGAAGAGCAGAGGGGAGAGGGGATCCCCCTGTCGGACCCCTCTCTTATTCCTAAAGAACGGACCCACCTCGCCGTTGATGGAGATAGCAGTTTGTCCCCCAGAGACAAGTTGCAATATCCTGTGAATATAACCAGCATCAAAACCTTTGCAGCGTAGGACTTCCCCCAGGAAGTCCCAGTTTACCCTATCATACGCCTTTTCGAAGTCCAATTTGAGTAGCACCCCACTGTGCTTCCTCTTCCTGATGTCGTGGATGATCTCCAACAGTGCCAGGGGACCATCCAGGATGTTTCTGCCCTTAATGAAGGCTGTTTGGTTCGGGGAGATAATTCTGTGAGCAATAGGATCAAGTCTGGAGGCGTAAGCTTTGGAGATGATTTTGAAGACTACATTGATCAGGGCAATCGGACGGTATTGTGAGATTTGTTCCGCCCCAGGAACTTTCGGAATGAGTGACAAGATACCGAAGTTAAGTCTTGCAATGTCAATGCGCCCCAGCACAAAGTCATTGAGGATATGCAAAATACCAAGCTTGACCTGAGGCCAAAAACGCTTGAAGAAAACAACCGGGAAACCGTCCGGCCCTGGAGCAGTGTCGGTCTTCATCTCCTTGATAATGGACTCAAGCTCAGCTTCAGAGAAGGTGCAAGCCAGGCTCCCATTTTCCTCATCAGAAACGCGGGCTTCCTCACCCCAAGAGGAAGGCGCCAGCCCACACACCCTTGGGGCCGAGGAGCCGAGCAGGTGCCTATAGAACTCATAAACATGCTCTTGGATCAGTTTAGGGTCCGAGATAGATCCATTGTCAGTCCTAAGCTTAGAAATATGGCACTTCCTTCTTCTCCCGTTAGCGACGGCATGAAAGTAAGCCGTGTTCGCATCGCCCTGCAGAGCCCACCTAACTCTGCCGCGTTGACGCCAGTGTTCTTCCTCCAATTTGTAAATATGGAGAAGTTGCTCCTCCAAGTGGTACCTTGAGGCCCAAGCATCCTCGTCCAGGCCTGTGGCGTCGGCCAGCACGTCCAGTTCAGCGATCTGGGTCAGCAAAGCAGCTTTCTCCGCCTTGGTGTCCCTACCCAGGTTCTGATTCCAGCCTCTGAGGAATTGTCTAAGCCCTGTAGACATAAAGTTCCACCAATCAATGATGTCACGCCCGCCCGCCTTGGTCAGCAATCTCTCCCACGAGTGCTGAACTAAGGGGACGAACCCTTGGCGCTCAAACCAGCTTGTCTCGAAGAAAAATCTGTTGGAGCGCACCGGGAAACCCTCACCGGTGTCGAAGACAAGAGGCGTATGGTCAGAGCCCAGACTGGTCTCGGCAGAGAGGGAGCACAGAGGGAAGATAGATTCAAAGGAGGCGGACACAAACACACGATCAAGGGCGGACCGGACCGGATTGAGCTGATGATTAGACCAGGTAAACCGTGCACCCGTGCGCGGTATCTCCCTCAAAGCCCAGGAAGCAATGGTGTTGTTGAAAAGGTCAATCAGCGGCCAATTGAGATTGTCATTACTCTTATCTTCAGCGGATCTGATGAGGTTGAAATCGCCTCCCATAAGGATCGGCAGATTGCACCTAGCGATCTTGTCAGATACCTCGTCTAGGAACCGCCTGGAGCGAGCGTGATCTGCGGGTCCATAGATACCAATAACCTCCATCTTCTTGTTGGAAACGCGATGGAGAACAGATAGGCTAAGAAAGAATTGGCCCCTGTCCATTCTTCCTACCTCAAACAAGTTGTCCCTAACTCCCAGCAGCATGCCTCCCGATTGGCCGTTAGCTGGTAGCCAGGACCAGAAGAATTTCTCGCCCACCTCCAGGCTAGCCAGTTCGGCGTCCGTGAAGTCCTGTTTGATGGTTTCTTGCAAGAGAACTACGTCAATGCGATGTAACCTGAGGTACTCTTTCAGCAGGGTTCACCTACCCCGACGGCCGAACCCTCTGATGTTCCAGAAAAGCGCTCTCATTGGGACACTTTGCTCAAAGCCCGTGCTTGGCGGGTGACGGGACGATGACCAACAGGAGTGGGCCTACGCGCAGCACGCCTCTTGGGAAGGGCAGCTTTCTTGATTTTGCCCGAACCCGAGGAGGGTTCCCCCACGGGACCCTTTGAAGCAGACAAGCCAGCGGCAGAGGAAGGCTCCCCCTTGGAGCCATCCTCCAAACCACAGCCACCCTCGGCATGGACCGGAGCATCGTGAGCGGCCGCTTCCTTGGCCCTGGCCTCTTCTTCTTCAAGCCTACGTCTTGCAGCCAGGAGCTCTGCTTGCGCGCGTTCACAGGCCTGGAGGAGGGCTACCGCTTGTGCCGGTGACCCGTCCGAAGATTTGAACAAGATGCAACTGTCCTTGGCCACCTTGAGCAGGTGGTCAAGGGAGGAATGTTGAAACGCAACGAAAGCAGAGGGGGAGTTACCTGGGGCGGGGGTTGACGATGAAGGAGTCGCAGAGTCGATGGCGCTCTTGGCGGTCTTGTCGAGATTGTTCTTGTCAGCAGTGGCACGGATGGCCCGCTCGAGGACCGGTCCGTCGCTTGCACCCTTAGTACGCGCACTCTTGCGCATGGTCTCCGCAGGGGAAGCCTTGGAGCGAGGGCCCCTTGCCACTGGGGCACCAAGCGCAGGAATGGGGGCATCGAGGAGAAGAGGCTGTCCCTCGCTGGCGATGATGTTGTTGATGGAGTTGTTGACGTTGCTGATGGCCGGAGCCTGGTGAAGACCGGAGGCCGGAGTTGGGGTGTTGGCAGCCGCAGCCGCCGCCTCCAACATGAGTTTCCTGGAGGGACGGTCGTGGTTGAGTTTGCTCCTTTGCTCACTGTTACGCAGATATTCCTGGTCAGAAGCTCCTTGGGACGGGCTGGACCACCCCACCTCCACACGTTCCGCCTCAGTAAGGTGAAAGGCTTTGCCCGGCGTCGGCGAAACAAGGCCATCCGAGGCGGGGTCTTCAGATAGGACCACACATAGGGAGTCATCGCTGGTGGAGGCGTTCGGGGGCAGCTTAGCGGACTTGATGATTTGTGCCACCAACGGGAAGATATTGCCTGTGGGAGTCAGATTGGACCCATACTGACTGCGAGCTGAGGCGGGAATCTGGGGGCTGAGGACCTTGTCGTTGGGCGGAAGGCAGGCTGATGGTGAAACAGGGGAAGAACCCAAGGGCACGGACTTGCGGGGGGCTTCCCCACCCGCAGGGGCAGAGGCCGAACCGCGAGAGGCCTTGCGGATGTGGCGTCCCCGCCGCCCGTCCCAGCGTTCCTCATCAATCTCCTCGAAGTCCTCGTCCTTGTCATCTGTACCTTCTCCAGGGGGAAACTTCGGAGGCTCGTGCGGCGGTGAGTCTTGTATAGTCTCCTCTTCACGGACAACTTGGATTTTGTATCCTTGCATGTTGACGAATAGGGTGATGTGGTCAGGTAGCCGGTCCCCTTTGCGGCAGCCGAAGGACATACGCACAGGCGCGTCAAGGTTGGCCAATGTGGCGACGTCCACCCCAATGGGGCGCCCCACCTCACGGGTAGAGAGGAGGAGGCGATCAGCATGACAGAACGGAGGTGGCACGCCCAGCAGCTTGACCCACACTTCTTCCAGAGTTTCGGCCGCAAGGGGATCGCCAAGAGGGACCGTGACAATTGCCTTGAGTTTGGAGCAGGGCAAGGTAAGGCCGCCCCCGCGGATGGCTATGCGAAGGCTCTCCTTTGAAGGGAAGATCAGCGAGAAGTCTGTTGGGCCGATCTGGCGCACCTGCCAGTCCCAATTCTCATCCACCAGGTCTTTGAACTCGTCTTCGACTTGCTCCGCAGACAGTTGCCCTCCCCCGAGGATAACTGTAGCGGAGTTGGAGGCTGGTTTCTGAAGGTCTTCGTCGGGAACTTCGAGGCAGCAGAAGCCTGGACGCCCGTCGCCATAGCCAGCCCAGAAGGGAGCAAGCGCCGTGGAGACCGCAGCGCACATGGCGGATAAGTGTCCCACCTTCTTACAGTTGACGCAGAATGCTTCATCCACACAGGCGGCCTGGACGTGGCCCTGCTTGCCGCAGTTGTAACAGGTGATGTGAGCAGCATCTTGACTGGGCGCCCCAGCAGCCCCAGGGCCGGAGACCAACCCCGAGCTAGGAACCGACGCCTCCCCAGGCGTACCATGGGGCTGACGGGGCTGCCTTCTGCCCGCGTTCCGCCCGGAGTCACGGCCACGAGGGGGCGGCGGAGGGGGAGGGGGCGCACGAGAATCCTGTCGTGACCGTTCCCCCTCGGAACGCCAGGACGAGGAGCTCGCACGCTCCGCCTCGCGGTCACGGTGACGCTGCTGCCGGCGTTGCTCTTCCTGCTCCCTATCGAGCTTCTGGCGCAGATCTTGTTCGCGGGCGCGGGGGAAGCCCTTGTTGAACTCTTCGTAGGGGCGTTTGCCGTGGTGGTTCCTGTCCCTCTCCATGGGCACAAGGAGAGGAACGCGAGTGCCAGAGACGGGGTCGAGGTGGGTGGACAAAAGCTTGGCGGCAGCGCGGTTACGACGGACGTCGGAGGCAGGGGCAGGAAAACCCAAGGATGGATCTAGGGTTTGGGGAGGGAGCCAGAGCCACTTAAAAACCGGCGGCTGAGGGGTAGATCCGTCCCGCCGCGGAACCCTAGCGGCTCCCAACCGAGCATCTTCAGGAGAGGCGACGTGGCACACATCCAACGGGTCCGACCCGGGGGCATCTGCGGGAACAGGTCCGACCGCACCCTAGGCCGGCCCAGACAGACCGACCGACCCCTGCCCAGGCCGCAGCCGGGCCGCAGCGGCCCCAGCCACCCCATGGGCCGGCCCAGCAGGCCCAGCGGCGCCCAGCACCAACGAGTCCAGGGCGGGGGCAAACCCTAGCGGCGGCGGCGTCCCTCTCGCCTCCGGCCGCCGCAGGGCCGGTGGAAGCTCCAGCACCAGCGCTCCAATACGGACCCGCCCAGCACCGGAGCACGCAGGACCAGCCGCCGAGGGATCCCTTCCAACAGACGCCAGGCCAGGGAGCGGAGGGAAGTGAAGCGACGACGCGAGCGGTGGTGGTGGGGGCGACGCCGGCACCGGCGAGGGGCTCCTCTCCCGCGAGGAGCCAAGGGCGCACCCCGGCGGCGTGCCACCTTCCAGATCTGGACAGAACCGCCCGAGGTTCGCCGGAAATGGGAGCGGTGGCCGCGCCGCGACTTCTGGATCCCAGATCTCCTCCTCCGAGGAAAACTCCTCCGAGCCTGCGACCTCGGCGACGACGGCGGTGAGAGGCGAGAAACGGTTGCCTTTCCGCACCGGAGAGGCGCGCAGAGCCTGTCGCCCCCCAGGGCGGCGGGTGGCACCGCGGCGGCGGCGTGCCGGGGGGACGAGCTCCCAGTCGCCCCCCGCGTCGCCAGAGCATAAGCGCGCAGTCAGACACATCCCTCGGTATGCTTTCCTCGTAACCGTTTGATGGATCGATCTCCAGCTCAATCCCTGTAATCTATACTGCTATGTAAGTTTATAAAGGGACGAGTGTCAAAAAAAAAAAAAAAAAAAAAAAAAAAAAAAAGAAAAACCCACCCCCCCTGTGTTGGAGTTTTAGAGAAAAACTTACGCCTCTGTCCCCGATTAGATCTGAGATTGGCAAAACTCATTGCCGCCGACGATACCACCCCAACGCCGCCGATCTGCATAGACTTTCCCGTAACCCTTCCTTCTACTGCTCCTCTCGCTGCCATTCTCTCTCCCGGCATCGCCAGTTCACACCACCGGTGTTCTTCCCTCAAACCGTTTGTGATCTGCATCCTCTCTCCATGGACGCCCAGGTCAGGAGGCAACACTCTTTCTCTCCACCCACACCAGCGGACACGGCCCTCCGGCGGCTGCTAGCGACGAACCCCACCTCTCCTTCACCAGGTTGGATGCTGACCTCCTCTTGACTGTCACGGATCCTCGACGGTTTGGCTAAATCGTTAGACGGTCCATTTGTATCGCCATATATACCACAGATTTCCAAAATGTTAGAACGAGTTTTTTATGACTTTTTGACTTTAGCTGATGGTCTCAAACTGGGTACTTCGAAGATTATGTTGTAGTGTCACTGGAGTCCTATCTCTAGCTTGGGAATGCAATTGAAATATTGAGAGCGATATTCTCCCATCTCCTCAATATTGAGGCCTTAAAAAACATGTACTGATATATGTTCCTATGTTTCTACTGAAATAGAGTGGTACTTTGGACACCAAAAATACATATTACTAAAAAAATTGCATCGACTGAAGGGCGAAACTTGTTTTGTATTGTAGTAAATCATGTTCCAAGTGTTGGGGCTGCCGGAGGGCAGCCCCCTTCTTCTACCTCGAGCAGCTACAAAAACTCAAAGTAGAACAATGGAGACGGCAGAATTTTGGCCTCGCGCTGCCCAAACAGCCGAGCTTTTTCTCTGTATTTCTCTTGGCTCAACTCAAGCAGTACACAGCGCAGGAGTTTTATACACGGCTCGCACACATGATCCACCACCCCACTCCTACCCACACGCGCACTCACACGCCCACGATCGGCTTGCCTGGGCCGCGCGTACGACGCGGCCGGCGTCCAACAGATTGACGTGGTTATCCTGCTACTCTTGCCTACGACCTAGCTCTACATGGCGGACACCAACGCAGGCACACACACTCATGCGCACGCGACAGACGCACACACGCACACTAGGCACACCCGCCACGGACACGAACACGAACGCGGCCACGGACCGCAGTCCGGACTCGATCAGCCTAGACGCGCATACGTTGGTCGACACCGGAGGCGTGGCTTATTCCTAACATTCTCCCCCTAAGCCACGACCTCGTCGCACGCCACGGCCTTGCTCCGATCAGACGCCGCAGCCTCCTCTTCTTCCTCAGCGACACACGCCGAGCTCCTTGTCCGCCACCGAGCTCCTCGGCGACACACGCCGAGCTTCTCCATGACGCCACGCCCTGCACGCCCTGACTCGCGCACACGATCACGCACTGACATGATCGACGCGGCCGTCCTGCGCTCCGCTGGACGCTTTCTCTTCCGGTGATCCGCACGCCCTCGGCTCACGCACATGCCGCGCCCTGACGCAAGCAACGTGGCCGCTCGAGCTGCCTCACCCGCCGCACGAACGGCTTCCCTCCGCCTTGATCAGCCTGCTGCCCTCAGCTCACGCCCATGCCGCGCACTGACGCAAGCAACACGGTCGCTCGAGCAGCTCGATCTTCTTCCTCCTTGGCGACCGTCGCCGCGCTCCACACGCCTCCAGCTCACGCCCATGCCGCACACTGACGCAGGCAACGCGGCCAGCCCGGCGCGCCCAGAACGCGGTCCTCTTCCTCGGCGACACACGCCGAGTTTCTTCCATGGCTGTCGCATGGCGCCACGGCCTCCGTGGCTGCGCAACTCCTCCACGCCGCCGCCATGCCGCGCCACCGCGGCCTCTGCGCCACCACGCAGGTCCGCCGCGCTCGCCGCACATACGGCGTCTCCTCGCCGCCTCCGCGTCCACCGTGCTCGTCGCGGACTGACCGCGCGCCACGGCCGCGCCTCGGATCGACAAGGCTCTGATAGTAATTGTTGGGGCTGCCGGAGGGCAGCCCCCTTCTTCTACCTCGAGCAGCGACAAAAACTCAAAGTAGAACAATGGAGACGGCAGAATTTTGGCCTCGCGCGCTGCCCAATCAGCCGAGCTTTTTCTCTGTATTTCTCTTGGCTCAACTCAAGCAGTACACAGCGCAGGAGTTTTATACACGGTCGCACACATGATCCACCACCCCACTCCTACCCACACGCGCACTCACACGCCCACGATCGGCTTGCCCGGGCCGCGCGTACGACGCGGCCGGCGTCCAACAGATTGACGTGGTTATCCTGCTACTCTTGCCTACGACCTAGCTCTACATGGCGGACACCAACGCGGGCACACACACTCATGCGCACGCGACAGACGCACACACGCACACTAGGCACACCCGCCACGGACACGAACACGAACGCGGCCACGGACCGCAGTCCGGACTCGATCGGCCTAGACGCGCATACGCTGGTCGACACCGGAGGTGTGGCTTATTCCTAACATTCTCCCCCTAAGCCATGACCTCGTCGCACGCCACGGCCTTGCTCCGATCAGACGCCGCAGCCTCCTCTTCTTCCTCAGCGACACACGCCGAGCTCCTTCTCCGCCACCGAGCTCCTCGGCGACACACGCCGAGCTCCTCCATGACGCCACGCCCTGCACGCCCTGATTCGCGCACACGATCACGCACTAACGTGATCGACGCGGCCGTCCTGCGCTCCGCTGGACGCTTTCTCCTCCGGTGATCCGCACGCCCTCGGCTCACGCACATGACGCGCCCTGACGCAAGCAACGTGGCCGCTCGAGCTGCCTCACCCGCCGCACGAACGGCTTCCCTCCGCCTTGATCAGCCTGCTGCCCTCAGCTCACGCCCATGCCGCGCACTGACGCAGGCAACACGGTCGCTCGAGCAGCTCGATCTTCTTCCTCCTTGGCGACCGTCGCCGCGCTCCACACGCCTCCAGCTCACGCCCATGCCGCACACTGACGCAGGCAACGCGGCCAGCCCGGCGCGCCCAGAACGCGGTCCTCTTCCTCGGCGACACACGCCGAGTTTCTTCCATGGCTGTCGCATGGCGCCACGGCCTCCGTGGCTGCGCAGCTCCTCCACGCCGCCGCCATGCCGCGCCACCGCGGCCTCTGCGCCACCACGCAGGTCCGCCGCGCTCGCCGCACATATGGCGTCCCCACGCCGCCTCCGCGTCCGCCTAGCTCGTCGCGGACTGACCGCGCGCCACGGCCGCGCCTCGGATCGACAAGGCTCTGATAGCAATTGTTGGGGCTGCCGGAGCGCAGCCCCCTTCTTCTACCTCGAGCAGCGACAAAAACTCAAAGTAGAACAATGGAGACGGCAGAACTTTGGCCTCGCACTGCCCAAACAGCCGAGCTTTTTCTCTGTATTTCTCTTGGCTCAACTCAAGCAGTACACAGCGCAGGAGTTTTATACACGGCTCGCACACATGATCCACCACCCCACTCCTACCCACACGCGCACTCACACGCCCACGATCGGCTTGCCCGGGCCGCACGTACGACGCGGCCGGCGTCCAACAGATTGACGTGGTTATCCTGCTACTCTTGCCTACGACCTAGCTCTACATGGCGGACACCAACGCGGGCACACACACTCATGCGCACGCGACAGACGCACACACGCACACTAGGCACACCCGCCACGGACACGAACACGAACGCGGCCACGGACCGCAGTCCGGACTCGATCGGCCTAGACGCGCATACGCTGGTCGACACCGGAGGTGTGGCTTATTCCTAACATTCTCCCCCTAAGCCACGACCTCGTCGCACGCCATGGCCTTGCTCCGATCAGACGCCGCAGCCTCCTCTTCTTCCTCAGCGACACACGCCGAGCTCCTTCTCCGCCACCGAGCTCCTCGGCGACACACGCCGAGCTCCTCCATGACGCCACGCCCTGCACACCCTGATTCGCGCACACGATCACGCACTGACGTGATCGACGCGGCCGTCCTGCGCTCCGCTGGACGCTTTCTCCTCCGGTGATCCGCACGCCCTAGGCTCACGCACATGACGCGCCCTGACGCAAGCAACGTGGCCGCTCGAGCTGCCTCACCCGCCGCACGAACGGCTTCCCTCCGCCTTGATCAGCCTGCTGCCCTCAGCTCACGCCCATGCCGCGCACTGACGCGAGCAACACGGTCGCTCGAGCAGCTCGATCTTCTTCCTCCTTGGCAACCGTCGCCGCGCTCCACACGCCTCCAGCTCACGCCCATGCCGCACACTGACGCAGGCAACGCGGCCAGCCCGGCGCGCCCAGAACGCGGTCCTCTTCCTCGGCGACACACGCCGAGTTTCTTCCATGGCTGTCGCATGGCGCCACGGCCTCCGTGGCTGCGCAGATCCTCCACGCCGCCGCCATGCCGCGCCACCGCGGCCTCTGCGCCACCACGCAGGTCCGCCGCGCTCGCCGCACATACGGCGTCCCCACGCCGCCTCCGCGTCCGCCGTGCTCGTCGCGGACTGACCGCGCGCCACGGCCGCGCCTCGGATCGACAAGGCTCTGATAGCAATTGTTGGGGCTGCCGGAGGGCAGCCCCCTTCTTCTACCTCGAGCAGCGACAAAAACTCAAAGTAGAACAATGGAGACGGCAGAATTTTGGCCTCGCGCTGCCCAAACAGCCGAGCTTTTTCTCTGTATTTCTCTTGGCTCAACTCAAGCAGTACACAGCGCAGGAGTTTTATACACGGCTCGCACACATGATCCACCACCCCACTCCTACCCACACGCGCACTCACACGCCCACGATCGGCTTGCCCGGGCCGCGCGTACGACGCGGCCGGCGTCCAACAGATTGACGTGGTTATCCTGCTACTCTTGCCTACGACCTAGCTCTACATGGCGGACACCAACGCGGGCACACACACTCATGCGCACGCGACGGACGCACACACGCACACTAGGCACACCCGCCACGGACACGAACACGAACGCGGCCACGGACCGCAGTCCGGACTCGATCGGCCTAGACGCGCATACGCTGGTCGACACCGGAGGCGTGGCTTATTCCTAACATTCTCCCCCTAAGCCACGACCTCGTCGCATGCCACGGCCTTGCTCCGATCAGACGCCGCAGCCTCCTCTTCTTCCTCAGCGACACACGCCGAGCTCCTTCTCCGCCACCGAGCTCCTCGGCGACACACGCCGAGCTCCTCCATGACGCCACGCCCTGACTCGCGCACACGATCACGCACTGACGTGATCGACGCGGCCGTCCTGCGCTCCGCTGGACGCTTTCTCCTCCGGTGATCCGCACGCCCTCGGCTCACGCACATGTCGCGCCCTGACGCAAGCAACGTGGCCGCTCGAGCTGCCTCACCTGCCGCACGAACGGCTTCCCTCCGCCTTGATCAGCCTGCTGCCCTCAGCTCATGCCCATGCCGCGCACTGACGCAGGCAACACGGTCGCTCGAGCAGCTCGATCTTCTTCCTCCTTGGCGACCGTCGCCGCGCTCCACACGCCTCCAGCTCACGCCCATGCCGCACACTGACGCAGGCAACACGGCCAGCCCGGCGCGCCCAGAACGCGGTCCTCTTCCTCGGCGACACACGCCGAGTTTCTTCCATGGCTGTCGCATGGCGCCACGGCCTCCGTGGCTGCGCAGCTCCTCCACGCCGCCGCCATGCCGCGCCACCACGCAGGTCCGCCGTGCTCGCCGCACATACGGCGTCCCCACGCCGCCTCCGCGTCCGCCGTGCTCGTCGCGGACTGACCGCGCGCCACGGCCGCGCCTCGGATCGACAAGGCTCTGATAGCAATTGTTGGGGCTGCCGGAGGGCAGCCCCCTTCTTCTACCTCGAGCAGCGACAAAAACTCAAAGTAGAACAATGGAGACGGCAGAATTTTGGCCTCGCGCTGCCCAAACAGCCGAGCTTTTTCTCTGTATTTCTCTTGGCTCAACTCAAGCAGTACACAGCGCAGGAGTTTTATACACGGCTCGCACACATGATCCACCACCCCACTCCTACCCACACGCGCACTCACACGCCCACGATCGGCTTGCCCGGGCCGCGCGTACGACGCGGCCGGCGTCCAACAGATTGACGTGGTTATCCTGCTACTCTTGCCTACGACCTAGCTCTACATGGCGGACACCAACGCGGGCACACACACTCATGCGCACGCGACGGACGCACACACGCACACTAGGCACACCCGCCACGGACACGAACACGAACGCGGCCACGGACCGCAGTCCGGACTCGATCGGCCTAGACGCGCATACGCTGGTCGACACCGGAGGTGTGGCTTATTCCTAACATTCTCCCCCTAAGCCACGACCTCGTCGCACGCCACGGCCTTGCTCCGATCAGACGCTGCAGCCTCCTCTTCTTCCTCAGCGACACACGCCGAGCTCCTTCTCCGCCACCGAGCTCCTCGACGACACACGCCGAGCTCCTCCATGACGCCACGCCCTGCACGCCCTGACTCGCGCACACGATCACGCACTGACGTGATCGACGCGGCCGTCCTGCGCTCCGCTGGACGCTTTCTCCTCCGGTGATCCGCACGCCCTCGGCTCACGCACATGCCACGCCCTGACGCAAGCAACGTGGCCGCTCGAGCTGCCTCACCCGCCGCACGAACGGCTTCCCTCCGCCTTGATCAGCCTGCTGCCCTCAGCTCACGCCCATGCCGCGCACTGACGCAGGCAACACGGTCGCTCGAGCAACTCGATCTTCTTCCTCCTTGGCGACCGTCGCCGCGCTCCACACGCCTCCAGCTCACGCCCATGCCGCACACTGACGCAGGCAACACGGCCAGCCCGGCGCGCCCAGAACGCGGTCCTCTTCCTCGGCGACACACGCCGAGTTTCTTCCATGGCTGTCGCATGGCGCCACGGCCTCCGTGGCTGCGCAGCTCCTCCACGCCGCCGCCATGCCGCGCCACCGCGGCCTCTGCGCCACCACGCAGGTCCGCCGCGCTCGCCGCACATACGGCGTCCCCACGCCGCCTCCGCGTCCGCCGTGCTCGTCGCGGACTGACCGCGCGCCACGGCCGCGCCTCGGATCGACAAGGCTCTGATAGCAATTGTTGGGGCTGCCGGAGGGCAGCCCCCTTCTTCTACCTCGAGCAGCGACAAAAACTCAAAGTAGAACAATGGAGACGGCAGAATTTTGGCCTCGCGCTGCCCAAACAGCCGAGCTTTTTCTCCGTATTTCTCTTGGCTCAACTCAAGCAGTACACAGCGCAGGAGTTTTATACACGGCTCGCACACATGATCCACCACCCCACTCCTACCCACACGCGCACTCACACGCCCACGATCGGCTTGCCCGGGCCGCGCGTACGACGCGGCCGGCGTCCAACAGATTGACGTGGTTATCCTGCTACTCTTGCCTACGACCTAGCTCTACATGGCGGACACCAACGCGGGCACACACACTCATGCGCACGCGACAGACGCACACACGCACACTAGGCACACCCGCCACGGACACGAACACGAACGCGGCCACGGACCGCAGTCCGGACTCGATCGGCCTAGACGCGCATACGCTGGTCGACACCGGAGGCGTGGCTTATTCCTAACATTCTCCCCCTAAGCCACGACCTCGTCGCACGCCACGGCCTTGCTCCGATCAGACGCCGCAGCCTCCTCTTCTTCCTCAGCGACACACGCCGAGCTCCTTCTCCGCCACCGAGCTCCTCGGCGACACACACCGAGCTCCTCCATGACGCCACGCCCTGCACGCCCTGACTCGCGCACACGATCACGCACTAACGTGATCGACGCGGCCGTCCTGCGCTCCGCTGGACGCTTTCTCCTCCGGTGATCCGCACGCCCTCGGCTCACGCACATGCCGCGCCCTGACGCAAGCAACGTGGCCGCTCGAGCTGCCTCACCCGCCGCACGAACGGCTTCCCTCCGCCTTGATCAGCCTGCTGCCCTCAGCTCACGCCCATGCCGCGCACTGGCGCAGACAACACGGTCGCTCGAGCAGCTCGATCTTCTTCCTCCTTGGCGACCGTCGCCGCGCTCCACACGCCTCCAGCTCACGCCCATGCCGCACACTGACGCAGGCAACGCGGCCAGCCCGGCGCGCCCAGAACGCGGTCCTCTTCCTCGGCGACACACGCCGAGTTTCTTCCATGGCCGTCGCATGGCGCCACGGCCTCCGTGGCTGCGCAGCTCCTCCACGCCGCCGCCATGCCGCGCCACCGCGGCCTCTGCGCCACCACGCAGGTCCGCCGCGCTCGCCGCACATATGGCGTCCCCTCGCCGCCTCCGCGTCCGCCGTGCTCGTCGCGGACTGACCGTGCGCCACGGCCGCGCCTCGGATCGACAAGGCTCTGATACCAATTGTTGGGGCTGCCGGAGGGCAGCCCCGTTCTTCTACCTCGAGCAGCTACAAAAACTCAAAGTAGAACAATAGAGACGGCAGAATTTTGGCCTCGCGCTGCCCAAACAGCCGAGCTTTTTCTCTGTATTTCTCTTGGCTCAACTTTATACACGGCTCGCACACATGATCCACCACCCCACTCCTACCCACACGCGCACTCACACGCCCACGATCGGCTTGCCCGGGCCACGCGTACGACGCGGCCGGCGTCCAACAGATTGACGTGGTTATCCTGCTACTCTTGCCTACGACCTAGCTCTACATGGCGGACACAAACGCGGGCACACACACTCATGCGCACGCGACAGACGCACACACGCACACTAGGCACACCCGCCACGGACACGAACACGAACGCGGCCACGGACCGCAGTCCGGACTCGATCGGCCTAGACGCGCATACGCTGGTCGACACCGAAGGCGTGGCTTATTCCTAACACCAAGAAAAGACTGCCAGTTACACACTGAATTACGATGTTGCCGTTGTTTGTGTCTTTATAAAATATAAAATAAACTAAGCTACTTAATTAGTGTCATAGTTCAGTAATTCCAGCCATGTGCGGGGTCGGGGTGGGAGATACATGTGCACACGGTGCACTTGCATATCGTTCCAACACAATTGGCTTTACTAGCACACTCATCGTTTAGGCTCCAAACCATTTTGTACTTTGTGTTGCAATCATCCTCACAAGAACTGGCTGAACACCCATGAGAGCTTATGATAGATATTTCCGTACAATTTTGTGTGTTTGCATCTACAAAATGTCAACGTGGATAAGGAACACAAATAATGAGTACATAATTTATTTGCTTGACTGCCGTAGAAAATAATGAAGCATTTTCACACGCGAACAATTTAAAAATGGTACCTGATAAAACTATGACAAACGCCAGTGCAAGAAGTAGTGCTAGAGCAAACCTCATCTTAGCTTAGATGTTTTAGTACAAAAGAAATGGTTGAAAGTTGGTTGTTGCACCTTGTGATCCGTGGAAGAACGAATGAAAGAGCATGTCGTTTTATAGCAGATTTGAGATGAATGCTCATTAATATATTCTAAAAATAGTTCTAACGCAGAAAATTGGATAAGTAGCAGATATTTAATTGCAATTAAATGCAATAATGGCGGATACATACATGTAATGCTTAGAAAATCAAAAAGAGAATACTATGTGGTTTGTAAAAAAAGGATAACGCAAGAAAAATCATGATTTGCTAAAATGCCAATTTATAAAAAAAAACAGAATGGTCGGATCAGGATCATGTTTTTTAGCTTGACCTATAATTAGACAAAATAATTATGCTATTAAAACATATTCTTAAATTGAAATTGAATTTAAAAATTATTAATAATTACTATGAAAATAACATTTACAATTGTTACAAGCTTGGGTCCTCTCTCATACATGAAACTTGGGAGCCTTGTGATTGTGAAACCCAACAATTAGCGAGTTTCATCTAGTTAAGGAGAAAATTGGAAACTTATCAAAATATTTTCATTAAATGACAAGGCTTATAGAAAAATGATTTAACTATCAAAAATATATGGGGCTATCCCATATACTTCTGATCTACAGTCCTTTACCCTATCCACCCCACAACGTTGCAGAAAGCGAGGCCCAGGCGAAGAGCTACACGCACCTAATTTGCCATGCAACAACAACTATCAGAAAACGGCTATAGATGTATAGCTTAGTCGTGGCACATCAATTATTTTGGTGCGCCGTTGCTATTAACCGTGGTGCACTAGTACGCCCCTTCTTGTGGCGCACCATAGTCGTGGCCCCCGTTCACCGAGCCGGACCTGTGTAATTGTAGGGCACCAACCTGAGTTGCGCCATGGGCAAGACACGTGGCACGCAATATTCTGGTGCACCACGGGCAAGGCACATGCACGTATGCACATTTCCGGCGCGCGACCCGGACGTTTGGAACCTGGGTGCGCGTTCAAAAAAAATGTTATTTAAAAGTTTTAAAAAAATGTGAAGTAAAATTTTGCATGTACATATTATGTTGATATTTACTCGTGTGAGTTTTCACAAAAAAATACCATTGTGTGTGGCCTGCATAAAAATGACAAAATGTCCAAATGAGAATAGTGAATAGGAATTTTACTATACACAGGAATAGGAATTTGCATTTTGTCATTTTTGTGTAGGTTACACACAATGATATTTTTCCGTGAAAACACACACGAGTAAGTATCAACATAATATATACATGCAAAAATTTACTTCACATTTTTTTGAAACTTTTAAATATCATTTTTTTGAACTTTTCGTAAATGGGTGCGCGCGCACCCAGGTTCCATTCACCATTTCCGGCGCGCGGAGACCCTTCTACCCACATTGGTAGAATACTGGCCAACAGCACCAGGGCCATAAATGTTGATTCTAGACGCCGCCTGGCCTTCTGTGCGGGCAATGACCGCCCGCAAGCGCGCACGGCTCGATGTGCTTTTGCGCTGGGCGGCAGAAGGGTGACTTGTAGAAAAGCTGACAGAGGGCACGCGCAACAGCCATCAATATCCCCGCCGCTTAGGCTTAGGGCATCTCCAGCGGCGCGATGCATTTCGGACGCCCGAAATGTCCGTTTGCGTCGCGCGGCGGACGTTCGATAGACCGTTTTTGTCCGCGCGTCCGTTTGCACCTAGGGGTGGCTCCAGCGGACCGACGCATTTTCGCGTTTGCATCAATTTATAAAGTTTTCAAACAACAAAATAAGGAAATCAACAAAGTCATAGTTATTACATTTAAAAGTCGACATGAAATAAGATAGTATTTCTCTAGGCATGATCTTCATGGCCAGCCAATGTCCACTGATGCTCAATCAGATCCGTTTGCAGCTGTTTGGAGACGTTCTCGTCAGTGACTTCTACATTCCTACGTAGATAGTCCTGCCAAGATGAAGCTCCAGGAAGTGGCGCAACCAGCTCACCTTGGAATTCCTAGTGGTTCTCATTGCGGCCATCAGGACGCTCGTTCTCAACGATCATGTTGTGCATGATCACGCAGCATGTCATCACCTCATTGATGGTCTTCAGCGACCATGTTCTTGCCGGGTGACGGACAATTGCCCACCGAGCTTGGAGCACACCAAATCCACGCTCCACATCTTTCCTGCAAGCCTCTTGCATCTTGGCAAACCTTCTCATCTTCCCGGAGTTTGGATTACGGACAGTATTCACCAATGTGGCCCAGTCAGGGTAGATGCCATCAGCAAGATAATATGGCTTGTCATATGCATTTCCATTGATCTCATAGCTCACCCGGGGAGCTTTGCCTTGCATGAGCCGGTTGAAAACCGGTGATCGGTGCAACACATTGATGTCATTGTTGGAACCGGCCATGCCAAAAAATGAATGCCAAATCCATAAATCTTGATATATGACAGCAAGAATGACAGTTTTTCCCTCCTCATGCCCAATGTACGCACCCTGTCATCCAAATGGATAGTTTTTCCACTGCCAGTGCATGCAATCTATGCTGCCAATCATTCCTGGGAAGCCTCTAGACTCGTTGATAGACAGGAGCCGCCTTGTATCCTCAACAGTTGGCTCCCTACAGTAATACTCTCCGAACACGGCAATCACGGCTCGGCAAAACCTGTACATGGCCTCAAGACAGGTGCTCTCACCCATTCGAAGATACTCATCGAATATATCCGCAGCCATTCCAGATGAGAGCATGCGAATAGCCGCGGAGCATTTTTTGTAGGAGGTGAAGCCTAATGCACCTGTTGCATCGGGCCTGCATTGGAAGTAGGGGTCTGATGCGTGCAGTCGACACACGTCCGTTGGGAACCCCAAGAGGAAGGTGTGATGCAGACAGTAGCAAGTTTTCCCTCAGAAAGAAACCAAGATTTATCGAACCAGGAGGAGCCAAGAAGCACGTTGAAGGTTGATGGTGGCGGAGTGTAGTGCGGCGCAACACCAGGGATTCCGCCGCCAACGTGGAACCTGCACAGCACAACCAAAGTACTTTGCCCCAACGAAACAGTGAGGTTGTCAATCTCACCGGCTTGTTGTAACAAAGGATTAACCGTATTGTGTGGAAGATGATTGTTTGCAGAAAACGAGTAAAGAACAATTGCGATAGATTGTATGCGATGTAAAGAATAGGACCGGGGTCCACAGTTCACTAGAGGTGTCTCTCCCATAAGATAAAAGCATGTTGGGTGAACAAATTACAGTCGGGCAATTGACAAATAGAGAGGGCATAACAATGCACATACATGACATGATAAATATAGTGAGATTTAATTGGGCATTACGACAAAGTACATAGACCGCTATCCGAGCATGCATCTATGCCTAAAAAGTCCACCTTCGAGGTTATCATCCGAACCCCTTCCAGTATTAAGTTGCAAAACAACAAACAATTGCATTAATTATGGTGCGTAATGTAATCAATAACTACATCCTTAGACATAGCATCAATGTTTTATCCCTAGTGGCAACAAGCACATCCACAACCTTAGAACTTTCTCGTCACTCGTCCCGCATTTAATGGAGGCATGAACCCACTATCGAGCATAAATACTCCCTCTTGGAGTTAAGAGCAAAAACTTGGCCGAGCCTCTACTAATAACGGAGAGCATGCAAGATCATAAACAACACATAGGTAATAACTTGATAATTAACATAACATAGTATTCTCTATCCATCGGATCACGACAAACACAACATATAGTATTACAGATAGATGATCTTGATCATGTTAGGCAGCTCACAAGATCCAACAATGAAGCACAATGAGGAGAAGACAACCATCTAGCTACTGCTATGGACCCATAGTACAGGGGTGAACTACTCACTCATCACTCCGGAGGCGACCATGGCGGTGAAGAGTCCTCCGGGAGATGAATCCCCTCTCCGGCAGGGTGCCGGAGGAGATCTCCAGAATCCCCCGTGATGGGATTGGCGGCGGCGGCGTCTCAGTAAGGTTTTCCGTATCGTGGCTCTCGGTACTGGGGGTTTCGCGACGGAGGCTATTTGTAGGCGGAAGGGCAGGTAAAGAGGCGGCACGAGGGCCCCACACCACAGGCCGGCGCGGCCAGGGCCTGGGCCGCGCCGCCCTGGTGTGTCGCCACCTCGTGGCCCCACTTCGACTCTCCTTCGGTCTTCTGGAAGCTTCGTGGCAAAATAGGACCCCGGGCGTTGATTTCGTCCAATTCCGAGAATATTTCTTTACTAGGATTTCTGAAACCAAAAACAGCAGAAAACAGCAACTGGCTCTTCGGCATCTTGTTAATAGGTCAGTGCCGGAAAATGCATAAATACGACATATAATGTGTATAAAACATGTAGATATCATCAATAATATAGCATGGAACATAATAAATTATCGATACGTCGGAGACGTATCAGTATCCCCAAGCTTAGTTCTGCTCGTCCCGAGCAGGTAAACGATAACAAAGATAATTTCTGGAGTGACATGCCATCATAACCTTGATCATACTATTGTAAGCATATGTAATGAATGCAGCGATCAAAATAATGGTAATGACATGAGTAAACAACTGAATCATAAAGCAAAGACTTTTCATGAATAGTACTTAAAGACAAGCATCAATAAGTCTTGCGTAAGAGTGAACTCATAAAGCAATAAATCAAAGTAAAGGTATTGAAGCAACACAAAGGAAGATTAAGTTTCAGCGGTTGCTTTCAACTTGTAACATGTATATCTCATGGATAATTTTCAACATAGAGTAATATAATAAGTGCAATATGCAAGTATGTAGGAATCAATGCACAGTTCACACAAGTGTTTGCTTCTTGAGGTGGAGAGAAATAGGTGAACTGACTCAACATAAAAGTAAAAAGAAAGGTCCTTCAAAGAGGAAAGCATCGATTGCTATATTTGTGCTAGAGCTTTTATTTTGAAAACATGAAACAATTTTGTCAACGGTAGTAATAAAGCATATGAGTTATGTAAATTATATCTTACAAGTTGCAAGCCTCATGCATAGTATACTAATAGTGCCCGCACCTTGTCCTAATTAGCTTGGACTACCGGATCATCGCAATACACATGTTTTAACCAAGTGTCACAATGGGGTACCTCCATGCCGCATGTACAAAGGTCTAAGGAGAAAGCTCGCATTTTGGATTTCGCGCTTTTGATTATTCTCAACTTAGACATCCATACCGGGACAACATGGACAACAGATAATGGACTCCTCTTTAATGCATAAGCATGTGGCAAAAATTAGTGTTCTCATATGAGATTGAGGATATATGTCCAAAACTGAAACTTCCACCATGATTCATGGCTTTAGTTAGCGGCCCAATGTTCTTCTCTAACAATATGCATGCTTGATACGTCCAATTTGCATCACTATTTTATATCATAATTTGCTGTTATTCATTGATATATTTCATATTGGGACACAATACTTATGTTATTTCATCTATTTTGCATGTTTCATGATTATTTGGAGATCACGCACCGGAGCCAGGATTCTGCTGGAAAAAGCACCGTCAGGATGCAATATTTCGGAAGATCAACTGTGGAAGGAAATTACACCAAAAATCCTATTTTTCCAGATGACGGACAAGGCCAGAAGGGGGAGCCGAGAAGACCCAAGGTGGGGCCAGACCACAGGCCGGCGCGGCCCATGGCCCGGCCGCGCCACCTTGTGGTGTGGGGGCCCCACAGCCCCTTTCGCCTCCTTTTCTTCGCGAAACCCTTCGTCCCGAAAACCTAAGCCACAGAGGGATCCTCACGAAGGGTTGCAGCCGCCTCTGCGGGGCGGAGAACACCAGAGAGAAAAGAGCTCTCCGGCGGGCAGGAATCCGCCGGGGAAATTCCCTCCCGGAGGGGGAAATCGACGCCATCGTCACCGCCATCGAGCTAGACATCATCTCCATCACCATCACCATCATCTTCATCATCATCACCGCCATCTCCACCGCTGCACCTCGTCACCGCTGTAGCAATTTGGGTTTGATCTTGATTGTTTGATAGGGGAAACTCTCCCGGTATTGATTTCTACTTGTTATTGATGCTATTGAGTGAGACTATTGAACCAAGGTTTATGTTCAGATTGTTATTCATCATCATATCACCTCTGATCATGTTCCATATGATGTCTCGTGAGTAGTTCGTTTAGTTCTTGAGGACATGGGTGAAGTCTAAATGTTAGTAGTGAATTATGGTTGAGTAATATTCAATGTTATGATATTTAAGTTGTGGTGTCATTCTTCTAGTGGTGTCGTGTGAACATCGACTACACGATACTTCACCATTTATGGGCATAGGGGAATGCATCTTGTACTCGTTTGCCAATTGCGGGGTTGCCGGAGTGACAGAAACCTGAGCCCCCGTTGGTATATCGATGCAGGAGGGATCGCAGGATCTCAGAGTTTAAGGCTGTGGTTAGATTTATCTTAATTACTTTCTTGTAGTTGCGGATGCTTGCAATGGGTATAATCACAAGTATGTATTAGTCCTAGGAAGGGCGGTACATTAGCATAGGTTCACCCACACAACACTTATCAAAACAATGAAGATTAATCAGCTGCATGTAGCAAAAGCACTAGACTAAAATCCCATGTGTCCTCAAGAACGTTTGGTCATTATAAGTAAACAAACCGGCTTGTCCTTTGTGCTAAAAAGGATTGGGCCACTCGCTGCAATTATTTCTCTCGCATTTTACTTACTTGTACTTTATTCATCTGTTACATCAAAAATCCCTGAATACTTGTCTGTGAGCATTTACAGTGAATCCTTCATCGAAACTGCTTGTCAACACCTTCTGCTCCTCGTTGGGATCGACATTCTTACTTATCGAAGATACTACGATACACCCCCTATACTTGTGGGTCATCAAGTCTATTTTCTGGCGCCGTTGCCGGGGAGTGAAGCGCTATTGGTAAGTGGAATTGGTAAGGAAAACCTTTACTGTTTGTGATGATTTTATTTCTGCCTGCTGCTATAAGTCATTATGGAGAGATCTTCTCTTAAATTTCTATTTGGGAAATCTACTACTACTGCAACGGTAGTGGATGAGGCGCCAGGTGAGGAAGTAATACCATATAAAATACCTATGAAAATTATTGAACGTGTTATGGATAACCGCTATGAAGGGGATGGAACTGTCCATCCTGGTGATCATTTACTATTTTTGCATGAATTATGCGGGTTATTCAAATGTGCAGGTATTGCTATGAATGAAGTTAGAAAGAAACTATTCTCTATATCGCTGTCTGGTAAAGCGGCGCATTGGTATAAATTGTCTGAAGAATGGTGATTCTCTTGATTGGGAGGACATTGTGCCTTTATTTTATTCCAAATTTTATCCTCCAAGTGAAATTCACAAAGATCGGAACCGCATATATAATTTCTGGCCTCATGATGGAGAGAGTATTGCCCAAGCTTGGAGGAGATTGAAGTCTTTAATGCTCAAATGCCCCATTCATGAGCTTCCTGGTAATGTTATTATTGATAATTTCTATGCAAGACTTTCTTTTCAAGACAAGACCTTGCTGGATACTTCTTGTTCTGGATCATTTACACGCAACAAAGAAGAGTTTAAAAGGGACCTTCTTGATCGGATCCAAGAAAATACCGAAGGTTGGGAGAACGACAAGGATAGAGAATCGGGTATAATTTATGATTATAAATGCATTGAAGCTTTTATGGATACTGATAAATTTCGTAATATGAGTGCTACATATGGTCTTGATTCTCAAGTTACTGCAAATCTTTATAAAGCTTTTGCCTCTCATTATGAATTGCCTAAGAAGAATTTTGACAAGTATCATGAACCGTATAAAGATAAAATTGATTCATCTATTAATAAGTGTGTTGTAGTTGAAACTGCTGATCATGTTATTCCCGAAGCTTATATTGAAAAAACTCCTTTTCCTGCTAAAATGAAGGGGTACTCTATTATAAATAGTGCGGTTCATAAAAGTGAAAAGAAACCTATAGAACCCGAAGAACAAATAAAAGTTGAACCTCGTTGTTGCAATAGTTAAAGATCTTGTGACTGAAAATGTAGAGGATGGTCATATTATTTTCCGTGAAGATGCTTCTAATATTGTTTCACATCCTAATAAACCCAAACAAGTTAGTGTTCCTATGCTATCTGTTAGAATTGGTGATCATTGCTATTATGGTTTATGTGATATTGGTGCAAGTGTTAGTGCTATACCTTATGAGCTTTACACGGAGGTTATGCACGAAATTGATTCTTGTGAACTTGAAGATATTGATGTGGTTATTCAGCTGGCTAATAGAGAAACTATTTCTCCAATTGGTATTGTTCGAGATGTGGAAGTTCTATGTGGTAAGATTAAATATCCTGGCTGACTTTTTGGTACTTGGTTCTGCTGCTAGTGATTATTGTCCTATCATTTTTGGTAGACCTTTTCTAAATACTTGTGGAGCTATTATAGATTGCAAGAAAGAGAAAATTTTGACTAAATTTGCTGGTGAATCTTATGAGTTTAACTTCTCTAAATTTACCAAAACTCCTTATAAAGCTGATTTGCCTAGTGATGATTTTATGATGGAGCAGTGTGCATCCATTGTTCTTGTTCCTAATAATCCTTTGCAGCAACATTTGGAGAATAGCGAGAGTGAATTTTTTAGGAAAGAAAGAGATGAGCTTGAGGAGATTTTTCTTCGCCAACCTATTCTCAAGCATGATTTACCGGTGGAAGATTTGGGTACAACACCGCCACCAAAGGAAGATCCTGTTTTTGATTTAAAGCCTTTGCCTGATAATCTTAAATATGCTCATATTGATGATAAGAAAATATATCCTGTTATTATTAGTTCTAAGCTTACAGAGTTTGAAGAAGAAAGGTTACTGGAAATATTGAAGAAACACCGAGGAGCTATTGGCTACACTCTTGATGATTTGAAGGGGATTTCTCCTTCTATTTTCCAACATGCTATTAATATGGAGGATGATGCAAAGCCTGTTGTTGAACATCAGCGTCGTCTAATTCCGAAGATGAAGGAGGTGGTAAGGAATGAGGTATTAAAACTTCTTGAAGCTGGTATTATATATCCTATTGCTGATAGTAGATGGGTTAATCCTGTGCATTGCGTTCCTAAGAAAGGAGGAATGACTGTTGTGCCTAATGATAATGATGAGCTCATCCCTCAAAGAGTAGTTGTAGGGTATAGAATGTGCATTGATTATCGAAAAGTTAATAAAGTTACTCCCTCCGATCCGAAAAAAATGTCGGATGATACATTTTGCAAAAAAACCATTGCGTTTATTTGGTTGTCAGCCCGCACTCCACTCCACCCTATAGGCTTCATCTTCAACCCGCAACCGCACGCAGACGTCAAGAAATCCCCAATCCCGTCGCCTCCCCGTCGATCCCCAATCCCGCCGCCTCCCCGTCGATCCCGTTGGCTGCTGCCATTTGGTGCTCGACGCCGTTGACCAGAGGCGAAGGACGGATCCCCCGCGGAGGAGGATGGCTCGCCGGAGCCTCCAGCGCCGGGGGTGTGGCCAAGGGTACCGGGCGACCACGCGCTCAAGCGGATGCTGGGGCGGCGCGTGGCCTCCATCGACGCGAGTCGCCGCAAGGGTCGCTGGATCTCCGGCGAGGGCGATGGAGGCACAGCGCGGCCGGCGCTGCAATGGCGTTGGCCACCGCCTCTGCCTCGATCCGGGCCTGGCCGAGGTCGTAGTCCGCCACCGATGTGGGAGGGGCCGTGGCCCCGCGGGGCGCCACCAGTTCCGGCAGCGCGAGGCGAGGGCGGGTTGGCCTAGTGTTGTCTTCCTGGTTGCCGGAGCGCTGTTGCCGGAGCAAGATCCTGTGTGCTGAGCAACGAACAGTGCCCCCGCTGCAATTTTTCTAATTTTCGAAGGATGTAATTGTAAAATGCAATTCTATTAACCATGGGACACTTTTTTAGGATCGGAGGGAGTACTAAGAAAGATCATTACCCTTTACCATTTATTGATCAAATGCTAGAAAGATTGTCTAAAAATACTCATTTTTGCTTTCTTGATGGTTATTCTGGGTTTTCACAAATTGCTGTTAAAACTAAAGATCAAGAGAAAACCACTTTTACTTGTCCCTATGGAACTTATGCTTATAGGCGTATGCCTTTTGGTTTATGTAATGCTCCTCGCTACTTTTCAAAGATGCATGTCCGCTATTTTTCATGGCTTTTGTGAGAGCATTGTGGAAGTATTCATGGATGATTTTTCCGTCTATGGGAATTCTTTTGATAGTTGCTTGCGAAACCTTGATAAAGTTTTGCGGAGATGTGAAGAAACTAACCTTGTTCTTAATTGGGAGAAATGCCACTTTATGGTTAATGAAGGAATTGTATTGGGACATAAAATTTCTGAGAGAGGTATTGAAGTTGATAGAGCTAAAGTTGAAGCGATTGAGAAGATGCCCTATCCGAGGGATGTTAAAGGTATTCGTAGTGTTCTTGGTCATGCTGGGTTTTATAGGAGATTTATTAAAGATTTCTCCAAGATTTCAAAGCCTCTTACTAATCTTCTTCAAAAAGATGTACCTTTTGTTTTTGATGATGATTGTAAGGAAGCTTTTGAAACTCTAAAGAAAGCCTTAACAACTCGCTCCTGTAGTTGAACCTCCTGATTGGAATTTGCCTTTTGAAATTATGTGTGATGCTAGTGATTTTGTTGTAGGCGCTGTTCTTGGACAGCGAGTAGATAAAAAATTAAATGTTATTCATTATGCTAGTAAAACTCTTGATGCTGCTCAAAGAAATTATGCTACTACTGAAAAAGAATTGTTAGTTGTAGTCTTTGCTTGTGACAAATTTAGATCTTATATTGTTGATTCAAAAGTTACAATTCATACTGATCATGCAGCAATTAGATACCTTATGACAAAGAAAGATGCTAAGCCGAGGCTTATTAGATGGGTACTTCTTTTGCAAGAATTTGATTTACATATTATAGATAGGAAAGGTGCTGATAATCATGTTGCTGATAATTTGTCTAGATTGGAAAATATTGCTTATGATCCTCGTTCTCGTTAATGATAGTTTTCCAAATGAACAATTGGCTGTAATAAAGGTGAGCTCGCGAGACAGTCCTTGGTATGCTCGATTATGCTAACTTTATTGTTTCCAAGTACTTGCCTCCAACCTTTTCAGCTCAGCAGAGGAGGAAATTCTTTTATGACTTGAGGCACTATTTCTGGGATGACCCACACTTATATAAAGAAGGACTGGATGGTATTCTGCGAAGATGTGTTCCTGAATATGAACAACAAGAGATATTGAGTAACTGTCATGGTAGTGCTTATGGAGGACATCACGCTGGAGATAGAACCGCGCAAAAGGTTCTACAATCAGGTTTTTATTGGCCAACTCTCTTCAAAGATGCAAGGAAGTTTATTTTATCTTGTGATGAATGTCAAAGGGTTAGTAATATCTCCAGACGCAATGAAATGCCTATGAATTATACTCTTGTTATTGAACCGTTTGATTGTTGGGGATTTGACTTCATGGGACCTTTTCCCTCTTCGAAGGTAACACTCATATACTTGTTGCTGTTGATTATGTTACTAAATGGGTGGAAGCCATACCTACAAAAAGTGCTGACGGTGAGACCTCTTTAAAAATGCTTTTATATATTATTTTTCCTAGATTTGGAGTACCTAGATATATTATGACTGATGGAGGTTCTCATTTCATTCATGGAGGTTTTATAAAAACTCTTGCTAGGTATGGTATTAATCATAGAATTGCTTCCGCTTATCACCCTCAAACTAGTGGTCAAGTAGAATTATCAAATAGGGAGATTAAATCTATTTTGGGAAAGACCGTTAATAAATCTAGAAAGAATTGGGCTAGTAAATTGAAAGAAGCACTATGGGCTTATAGAACTGCTTATAAAAACCCCATGGGAATGTCACCTTATAAAATGGTTTACGGAAAAGCTTGTCATTTACCTTTAGAACTAGAACACAAAGCTTATTGGGCTGTTAGAGAATTAAATAAAGATCCTAAACTTGCCGGTAATAAGAGGTTGCTACAATTAAGTTCTCTAGATGAATGGAGAAGTGAAGCTTATGAAAATGCTAAACTCTTTAAAGAGAAAGTTAAGAAATGGCATGATAGAAGGATCATCAAAAGAGAGTTTAATATTGGGGATAAAGTTCTATTGTATCGGTCTCGTCTCAGACTCTTTGCAGGGAAATTACTCTCGAAATGGGAAGGACCATATGTCGTTGAGGAGGTGTATCGTTCAGGAGCAATTAAAATTAGCTCTCTCCAAGGCAATGCTACGCAAGTGGTGAATGGACAAAGACTCAAACATTATATCTCGGGTGATTCTTATAATGTTGATGTTGATATTATTCAAGTGGAAACACCGGAGGCTTTCATCAAAGGACAAATTGACAGTCCGCCAGAACTCGACTTTGAATAGGTAACAGTACTGGTAATGAAAAGTTTGCAATTTACTTTCCGAACAATATTTTTGCTGTTTTTGGAAAATATGAAAAATTACGAGATCGAAACGGAGTGGAGGAGACGCATGAGGGCGTGCCCCCATAGGCCGGCGCGGGCCCCAGCCTGGCCGCGCCGACCTATGAGGACACCGCCTCGTCGCCTCTTTCCGACTCTGGTTCGACCTGGTACTTTCCGTTTGTTCTGAAAATTTTTATTATATAATCCCCCGGACCCCTGGAGGTCCGTATATCGTTTTCTCGACGTGTTTTGTTTCGAGCTGTTTCTGCCAGGATCTATCTTCAATTTAGGAGCACCATGGCCTCCGACAACAAGGGCAAAGGGCCTTCGAAGGAAGAAGTGAAAAGGGTGTCGTCAAAACAAGAGAAACAAGCTGTTGGGAGTAAGCAAGTCTTGGTGGGATCTGTTGATACTCGACGTTCTTTCTCTCATAACTTACAGGGACCCTTACCACCTGCTCGTGGCCTCGACTCTTTCCCTGTGCTGGAAGAAGCTCTACGGACTACTGATGAGTTTTGTGGTCAATACCGGGCTCTAAGAAGAGAAGTGGAGATACTCAGGGAGGAGAATTACCGACTCCGTAGAATGCTGGGATATTACTTGATGCCCGTCACAGGGTCGCCATCACCGACTTCAGATAACAATGAATCTCTTCGAGACTTAGTGCAGATTTGCCAAGCTGAGAAGCTGAAGCTGAAGGAGATCTGTAAGAAGCGCATGGAGAATTCATCACCACCATCGCCAAATAAGTAACTCATCATCGGTATTGGCATCCCCTTGGTTTGTTCCAAGTTTGGGGGAGTGCCGCGGTATCACATCATCACTACCTTTTACTTTTTACTATCAAGTAGTGTCATATCATGAGTAGGGAAGTTATCGTATAAGATGGGTTGCAGTGTGGAAGTATCTCTCCTTTAGTTTGTCTATGTATCCCTTGGTGTGAGTTATCGTTATGAAATATTAATGAGAAGTCTTATCATTTACATATTGCACACCTTATTTTAGTTTGCAATTTCTACTATATGATTGATCTTGATTTTAGTATTGGTACCACTTTGGGAGCATTGGGTAAATCTATTTGGTTTTGGCAAACTTAGCATTGGTCAATAGCAACAACACCTTGAGGTTTAAGTAGAAAAGAGAAATACATATAGTTGTTTCATTGTCTTCCTTTCTTGTTAGCTCATAGCTTATTATTCTGAAGTTAAAATTGTTTGTGCTTGCAAGAAAGATGCATGATTATGTCTAGAGTGTGGATTTGTTACCACCGGGTGGCAATGCCCCCCCACTGGCTATCGTCCGATTAATTGCTGGAGATTCGGTATGCTCTGCGAAATGTCTGTCACGTTGCAGTAAAAACTGGATGGATCCCATGTTAAACTGATTTAAAACCTAATTATACGCTGATGTTCCAGGCAACCAACAGAGAACGTGCAGCGGAAGACCTGGATAGCTGACTCCCTCATGTCAGGTCTTGCACATGGAAATTTGGTTTGATAATTAAGGAAACTTGCATGGCGCCATGTACCGACGACGTGCATGCATGGATCGCTACCCTAAAGCTGCAGAGTACTGCATGCATCCATCTCCCGTTTACGCTGTTCATTCGCCAAAACTACAAGTATTATCGTCGCAGCACCCGATCTGTACATGGCAGCTTGCGTGCGTCCAGCTTCATTAAAGCTTCATTATAGCAACCCGTTTGATCGGTCGATCTGTTCTTCGTCCGTTTTCGTCGAAGCTGTCTCCCATCGAGAGAACCAGAGTAGATTTCACAAATTATGAATCAACCACGAGGGAGCACCCTGGCTTGCTTGATGCGAGTATTTCTTTCCTTTTCTTGCCATGTGTGCTTGATGCAAGTCATCTAGGAATCAATCCACTGGGCTTGGATCTTCAGGCGCGGATGTTAGTGCCAAACCCGAAGCCGCACCGAAGGAGACGAGGTTGTCGCCGTTGTAGTCGACGCCCGGCCTGGATCATGCAGCGGCATTGTGCGACGGTGGCGGCCTCGCCGAGCCAGCTCGGCGGGTGACATGAAATCATTGCCGTTGGCATTGAAGACGCCGAAGGCGTGGCGGAGGTTGTCCTCGATGACTGCGGCGTCGGGGCCCGCGTTGATGGTAGCAAACTCAGCGAGGATGATGAACAGATGAAGTCGTTGCCGTCGGCGTTAGCCTCCTCCATCATGTGCGCTACGTCGTCATCCGTGGCGGCGTGGCCGACGCTGGCTAAGAGGGCGGCAAGCTACTAAGCTAGTCACCGATTGAACCAAACAAAAAATCAACTAGTTCACAGGTTTTCCAAATCAGTATAAATACACGTCTTTCCAAAGAAAAAACCTCCCCGCGAGCGCAGCTGCCGGCCAACTTCATGTGCGTACAAATCAAGGTGCGGCATCAGCATGTAGCTAGTCCTATTCATAATCAATGCATATGCTTTCAGGCATTGGGCCGGTTACATGCATGCACCATGCAGGCGCTAGCACGGGCATCCTTTTTGACCAGTCCAAGTGTAAAGAGTACAAACGCGTCTCGGCATAAAATATAACTTCCAGCTCTATTTCACCTAATTCCTCCATGTAGCTTCCTACACGGGAGATGATTAACTTTGCCGGAATTCCAACTTTGTCTAAGCAGTCCACCCACATGCACAACCTGCCACTACCTGTTCCGTTTCTGCACGAGTCAGCAGTGCTGTATGCTGCAACCTGCCACCTGTTTTACAGGTAATGCTGCTAATTACAGCTTGTGGTTTTATGCTTGGTTTGCATCCAAAACGAATCTACATGCTGGATCGGACGGCAGCCTGTGGGGGGGCATTGCCACCGGGTGGCACCAGCATATTTACCTTATGTCTATCATATGTATATTTGCTTGTTTCCCTCAACTCTTATGCTTGCTAATTAACCTTGCTAGCCAAAGACCTGTACTGAGAGGGAATGCTTCTCGTGCATCCAAACCTGAACCCAAACCTATGCCATTTGTGTCCACCATATCTACCCACTGCATGGTATTTCATGCCATTCCAAGTAAATATTTCATGTGCTACCTTTAAACAATTCAAAACTTATTACTTCTTATTTGTGTCAATGTTTTATAGCTCATGAGGAAGTATGTGGTGTTTTATGTTTCAGTCTTGTTAGGCAGCTTCCACTAATGGACTAGTGGCTTCATCCACTTATCCTATAATTTTGCAATAAGAGCTGGCAACGGGGTTCCCAGCCCCAATTAATCAACTTTCATTAATAATACTCTTCACATGTTTTGCCCTGATTCATCAGTAAGCAACTTAATTTTGCAATAGACACTCCTCCATGGTATGAGATTGTTGGAAGGCACCCGAGGATTCGGTTAGCCATGGATTGTGTAAGCAAAGGTTGGGGGGAGTGTCATCCTTAAATAAACTAAAGTACATGTGTAAACAAAAGAGAAGAGGGATGATCTACCTTGCTGGTAGAGATAACGTCCTTCATGGGAGCCGCTCTTTGGAGGTCTGTTTGGCAAGGGGGTTAGAGTACCCGCTACCGGTCGTTGACAACGACAAACACCTCTCAAAACTTTACTTTTATTCTCTTTATATGATTTCAAAACTGAAAAAGCTCTAGCACATGATTTAATCCCTGCTTCCTCTGCGAAGGGCCTGTCTTTTACTTTATGTTGAGTCGGTAAACCTATTTCCCTCCATCTCAAGCAAGCATTTGAGTTGTTGTGATCAAACTATTATATTGTGATTTGCTTCATCATGTCTTTACTCTTTCTTGTTTAGTACAAGTTTTACCTGAATGAATATAGCTTTGAAAGTCATCAATGATTAATATGATTAAGTATGCAAGTCTACCATAAGCTTTAATATGAGAGCGCTGCTCAATAGATAAATATAATCTGTTAAATGTTCTCTGACCAAGAACAAAGTTTGCCATCACCAATTATGATTCCTTATGCACCTTTATTTGTGATTACCTTATACTTGTTTCAAGTTGGGTTATATGAGGAAGTTGTTTACTATAATGTCTTGTGTGAATGAATATGATGCTTCTTGTCCGTATTTTATTTATCGACTCTTCACTCCATAAACATGTGGTCATGTTCACCGAGTTCAGTTTCGCTTGGGGACAAGCGAAGTCTAAGCTTGGGGGGAGTTGATACGTCCAATTTGCATCACTATTTTATATCATAATTTGCTGTTATTCATTGATATATTTCATATTGGGACACAATACTTATGTTATTTCATCTATTTTGCATGTTTCATGATTATTTGGAGATCGCGCACCGGAGCCGGGATTCTCGCTGGAAAAAGCACCGTCGAGATGCAATATTTCGGAAGATCAACTCGTGGAAGGAAATTACACCAAAAATCCTATTTTTCCAGATGACGGACAAGGCCGAAGGGGGAGCCGAGAAGACCCAAGGTGGGGCCGGACCACAGGCCGGCGCGGCCCATGGCCCGGCCGCGCCACCTTGTGGTGTGGGGGCCCCACAGCCCCTTTCGCCTCCTTTTCTTCGCGAAACCCTTCGTCCCGAAAACCTAAGCCACAGAGGGATCCTCACGAAGGGTTACAGCCGCCTCTGCGGGGCGGAGAGAACACCAGAGAGAAAAGAGCTCTCCGGCGGGCAGGAATCCGCCGGGGAAATTCCCTCCCGGAGGGGGAAATCGACGCCATCGTCACCGCCATCGAGCTAGACATCATCTCCATCACCATCACCATCATCTTCATCATCATCACCGCCATCTCCACCGCTGCACCTCGTCACCGCTGTAGCAATTTGGGTTTAATCTTGATTGTTTGATAGGGGAAACTCTCCCGGTATTGATTTCTACTTGTTATTGATGCTATTGAGTGGGACTATTGAACCAAGGTTTATGTTCAGATTGTTATTCATCATCATATCACCTCTGATCATGTTCCATATGATGTCTCGTGAGTAGTTCGTTTAGTTCTTGAGGACATGGGTGAAGTCTAAATGTTAGTAGTGAATTATGGTTGAGTAATATTCAATGTTATGATATTTAAGTTGTGGTGTCATTCTTCTAGTGGTGTCGTGTGAACGTCGACTACACGATACTTCACCATTTATGGGCCTAGGGGAATGCATCTTGTACTCGTTTGCCAATTGCGGGGTTGCCGGAGTGACGAAACCCGAGCCCCCGTTGGTATATCGATGCGGGAGGGATCGCGAGGATCTCGCAGTTTAAGGCTGTGGTTAGATTTATCTTAATTACTTTCTTGTAGTTGCGGATGCTTGCAAGGGGTATAATCACAAGTATGTATTAGTCCTAGGAAGGGCGGTACATTAGCATAGGTTCACCCACACAACACTTATCAAAACAATGAAGATTAATCAGCTGCATATAGCGAAAGCACTAGACTAAAATCCCATGTGTCCTCAAGAACGTTTGGTCATTATAAGTAAACAAACCGGCTTGTCCTTTGTGCTAAAAAGGATTGGGCCACTCGCTGCAATTATTTCTCTCGCATTTTACTTACTTGTACTTTATTCATGTGTTACATCAAAACCCCCTGAATACTTGTCTGTGAGCATTTACAGTGAATCCTCCATCGAAACTGCTTGTCAACACCTTCTGCTCCTCGTTGGGATCGACATTCTTACTTATCGAAGATACTACGATACACCCCCTATACTTGTGGGTCATCAATGCTCCAACCATTAAGGTGGTAGATCTCTCTTACTTCAGACAAGACGGACATGCATAGCAACTCACATGATATTCAACAAAGAGTAGTTGATGGCGTCCCCAGAAACATGGTTATCGCACAACAAGCAACTTAATAAGAGATAAAGTGCATAAGTACATATTCAATACCACAATAGTTTTTAAGCTATTTTGTCCCATGAGCTATATATTGTAAAGGCGAATGATGGAATTTTAAAGGTAGCACTCAAGCAATTTACTTTGGAATGGCGGAGAAATACCATGTAGTAGGTAGGTATGGTGGACACAAATGGCATAGTGGTTGGCTCAAGGATTTTGGATGCATGAGAAGTATTTCCTCTCGATACAAGGTTTAGGCTAGCAAGGTTATTTTGAAACAAACACAAGGATGAACAGTGCAGCAAAACTCACATAAAAGACATATTGTAAACATTATAAGACTCTACACCATCTTCCTTGTTGTTCAAAACTCAATACTAGATATTATCTAGACATTAGAGAGACCAAATATGCAAACCAAATTTAGCAAGCTCTAGGTGTTTCTTCATTAATGGGTGCAAAGTATATGATGCAAGAGCTTAAACATGAGCACAACAATTGCCAAGTATCAAATTATTCAAGACATTTTAGAATTACTACATGTAGCATTTCCGGATTCCAACCATATAACAATTTAACCAAGAAGATTCAACCTTCGCCATGAATACTATGAGTAAAGCCTAAGGACATATTTGTCCATATGCAACAGCGGAGCGTGTCTCTCTCCCACACAGTGAATGCTAGGATCCATTTTATTCAAACAAAATTAAAAACAAAAACAAACCGACGCTCCAAGCAAAGTATATAAGATGTGACGGAATAAAAATATAGTTTCAGGGGAGGAACCTGATAATGTTGTCGATGAAGAAGGGGATGCCTTGGGCATCCCCAAGCTTAGACGCTTGAGTCTTCTTAGAATATGCAGGGGTGAACCACCGGGGCATCCCCAAGCTTAGAGCTTTCACTCTCCTTGATCATATTGCATCATACTCCTCTCTTGATCCTTGAAAACTTCCTCCACACCAAACTCGAAACAACTCATTAGAGGGTTAGTGGACAATAAAAATTAACATGTTCAGAGGTGACACAATCATTCTTAACACTTCTGGACATTGCATAAAGCTACTGGACATTAATGGATCAAAGAAATTCATCCAACATAGCAAAAGAGGCAATGCGAAATAAAAGGCAGAATCTGTCAAAACAGAACAGTCCGTAAAGATGGATTTTATTGAGGCACCAGACTTGCTCAAATGAAAATGCCCGAATTGAATGAAAGTTGCGTACATATCTGAGGATCACGCACGTAAATTGGCTTAATTTTCTGAGCTACCTACAGGGAGGCAGGTCGAAATTCGTGACAGCAAAGAAATCTGAAACTGCGCAGCAATCCAAATCTAGTATGAACTTTACTATCAAAGACTTTACTTGGCACAACAAAACACAAAACTAAGATAAGGAGAGGTTGCTACAGTAGTAAACAACTTCCAAGACTCAAATATAAAACAAAAATACTGTAGTAAAAACATGGGTTGTCTCCCATAAGCGCTTTTCTTTAACGCCTTTCAGCTAGGCGCGTAAAGTGTATATCAAGTAACATCAAGAGACGAAGCATCAACATCATAATTTGTTCTAATGATAGAATCAAAAGGTAACTTCATTCTCTTTCTAGGGAAGTGTTCCATACCTTTCTTGAGAGGAAATTGATATTTAATATTACCTTCCTTCATATCAATAGTAGTACCAACGGTTCGAAGAAAAGGTCTTCCCAATATAATGGGGCAAGATGCATTGCATTCAATATCCAAGACAACAAAATCAACGGGGACAAGGTTATTGTTAATCATAATATGAACATTATCAACTCTCCCCAAAGGTTTCTTTTTAGCATTATCAGCGAGATTAACATTCAAATAACAATTTTTCAATGGTGGCAAGTCAAGCATATCATAGACTTTCTTAGGCATAACGTAAATACTTGCACCAAGATCACATAAAGCATTACAATAAAAATCATTGACCCTCATTTTAATGATGGGCTCCCAAACATCCTCTAGCTTTCTAGGAATAGAAGTTTCAAGTTTTAGTTTCTCTTCTCTAGCTTTTATGAGAGCATTTGTAATATGTTTTGTGAAAGCCAAGTTTACAGCAGCTAGCATTGGGACTCTTAGCAAGTTTTTGTAAGAACTTTATAACTTCAGAGATGTGGCAATCATCAAAATCTAAATCATTATGAGCTACAGCAATGGGATCATTGTCCCCAAGGTTGGAAAAAAATTCAGCAGTTTTATCACAAGCAATTTCAGCAGTTTTAGCAATTTCAGGCAGTTTTGTACGCTTTGCACTAGGAGCAGAAACATTGCCAACACCAATTATTTTACCATTAATAGTAGGAGGTGCAGCAACATGTGAATCATTAGCATTGCTAGTGGTGGTAATAGTCCAAACTTTAGCTACATTTTTCTCTTTAGCTAGTTTTTCATTTTCTTCTCTATCCCACCTAGCACGCAATTCAGCCATTAATCTTATATTCTCATTAATTCTAACTTGGATGGCATTTGCTGTAGTAACAATTTTATTTTCAATATCCCTATTAGGCATAACTTTCGATTTCAAAAGATCAACATCAGAGGCAAGACTATCAACCTTAGAAGCAAGAATATCAATTTTATTGAGCATTTCCTCAACAGATTTGTTAAAGGCAGTTTGTGTACTAATAAATTCTTTAAGCATAGCTTCAAGTCCAGGGGGTGTGTTCCTATTATTATTGTAAGAATGTCCATAAGAATTAGCATAACCGTTACCATTATTATAAGGATATGGCCTATAGTTATTACTAGAATTGTTCCGATAAGCATTGTTGTTGAAATTATTATTTTTAATGAAGTTTACATCAACATGTTCTTCTTGGGCAACCAATGAAGCTAACGGAACATTATTAGGATCAACATTAGTCCTATCATTCACAAGCATAGACATAATAGCATCAATCTTATCATTCAAGGAAGAGGATTCTTCAACAGAATTTACCTTCTTACCTTGTGGAGCTCTTTCCGTGTGCCATTCAGAGTAATTAATCATCATATTATCAAGGAGCTTTGTTGCTTCACCAAGAGTGATGGACATAAAGGTACCTCCAGCAGCTGAATCCAATAGGTTCCGCGAAGAAAAGTTCAGTCCTGCATAAAAGGTTTGGATGATCATCCAAGTAGTCAGTCCATGGCTTGGGCAATTTTTAACCAAAGATTTCATTCTTTCCCAAGCTTGAGCAACATGTTCATTATCCAATTGTTTAAAATTAATTATTCTACTTCTCAAAGATATAATTTTAGCAGGGGGATAATATCTACCAATAAAAGCATCCTTGCATTTAGTCCAGGAATCAATACTATTCTTAGGCAGAGATAGCAACCAATCTTTAGCTCTTCCTCTTAATGAGAAAGGAAACAATTTCAATTTAATAATATCACCATCTACATCCTTATACTTTTGCATTTCACATAGTTCAACAAAATTATTAAGATGGGCAGCAAGCATCATCGTAACTAACACTGTAAAATTGCTCTCGCATAACAAGATTCAGTAATGCAAGTTTAATTTCAAAGAATTCTGCTGTAGTAGCAGGTGGAGCAATAGGTGTGCATAGGAAATCATTATTATTTGTGGTTGTGAAGTCACACAACTTAGTATTTTCAGGGTTGGCCATTTTAGCAGTAGTAAATAAAGCAAACTAGATAAAGTAAATGCAAGTAACTAATTTTTTTGTGTTTTTGATATAGAGTGCAAGACAGTAAATAGAGTAAAGCTAGCAACTAATTTTTTTGTGTTTTGATATAATGCAGCAAACAAAGTAGTAAATAAAATAAAGCAAGACAAAAACAAAGTAAAGAGATTGGGAAGTGGAGACTCCCCTTGCAGCGTGTCTTGATCTCCCCAGCAACGGCGCCGTAAAACGAGTCTTGATGCGTGCGATCGACACACGTCCGTTGGGAACCCCAAGAGGAAGGTGTGATGCGGACAGTAGCAAGTTTTCCCTCGAAAGAAACCAAGGTTTATCGAACCAGGAGGAGCCAAGAAGCACGTTGAAGGTTGATGGTGGCGGAGTGTAGTGCGGCGCAACACCAGGGATTCCGGCGCCAACGTGGAACCCGCACAAACACAACCAAAGTACTTTGCCCCAACGAAACAGTGAGGTTGTCAATCTCACCGGCTTGCTGTAACAAAGGATTAACCGTATTGTGTGGAAGATGATTGTTTGCAGAAAAAAGTAAAGAACAATTGCAGTAGATTGTATGCGATGTAAAGAATAGGACCGAGGTCCACAGTTCACTAGAGGTGTCTCTCCCATAAGATAAAAGCATGTTGGGTGAAAAAATTACAGTCGGGCAATTGACAAATAGAGAGGGCATAACAATGCACATACATGACATGATAAATATAGTGAGATTTAATTGGGCATTACGACAAAGTACATAGACCGCTATCCAGCATGCATCTATGCCTAAAAAGTCCACCTTCAGATTATCATCCGAACCCCTTCCAGTATTAAGTTGCAAAACAACGAGACAATTGCATTAAGTATGGTGCGTAATGTAATCAATAACTACATCCTTAGACATAGCATCAATGTTTTCTCCCTAGTGGCAACAAGACATCCACAACCTTAGAACTTTCTCGTCATCGTCCCGCATTTAATGGAGGCATGAACCCACTATCGAGCATAAATACTCCCTCTTGGAGTTAAGAGCAAAAACTTGGCCAGAGCCTCTACTAATAATGGAGAGCATGCAAGATCATAAACAACACATAGGTAATAACTTGATAATTAACATAACATAGTATTCTCTATCCATCGGATCCCGACAAACACAACATATAGTATTACAGATAGATGATCTTGATCATGTTAGGCAGCTCACAAGATCCAACAATGAAGCACAATGAGGAGAAGACAACCATCTAGCTACTGCTATGGACCCATAGTCTAGGGGTGAAATACTCACTCATCACTCCGGAGGCGACCATGGCGGTGAAGAGTCCTCCGGGAGATGAATCCCCTCTCCGGCACGGTGCCGGAGGAGATCTCCAGAATCCCCCGAGATGGGATTGGCGGCGGCGGCGTCTCAGTAAGGTTTTCCGTATCGTGGCTCTCGGTACTGGGGGTTTCACGACGGAGGCTATTTGTAGTCGGAAGGGCAGGTAAAGAGGCGGCACGAGGGGCCCACACCACAGGCCGGCGCGGCTAGGGCCTGGGCCGCGCTGCCCTGGTGTGTCGCCACCTCGTGGCCCCACTTCGACTCTCCTTCGGTCTTCTGGAAGCTTCGTGGCAAAATAGGACCCTGGGCGTTGATTTCGTCCAATTCCGAGAATATTTCTTTACTAGGATTTCTGAAACCAAAAACAGCAGAAAACAACGAACTGGCTCTTCGGCATCTTGTTAATAGGTTAGTGCCGGAAAATGCATAAATACGACATATAATGTGTATAAAACATGTAGATATCATCAATAATGTAGCATGGAACATAAGAAATTATCGATACATCGGAGACGTATCAGGGTCGTAGTTTCTGACGCCCCGTAGAATGACCAAGAACAGGTCCCTTGACATCCTGTATCGGCGCCGGAACATTTTTTCCGGGAAGATCGGATCGGTGAGGTGGAAGTAGTCCTTGTGGAGGCGGGCATGCCCTTCCACTCTGTTGCGCGGCAGGTTTTTGGAGCGCCCCTTCACAGAGCCCCGGTGCTGCGGCCCCGGGTTAGAGGTGAACTCGTGGATCATGGAGGCCGCAGTTGTCGCCAAAGTCTGCGTCGACTGATCGGACTCCTCGTCGGAAGAGGAGTCGACGACCTCCGCGCGGAATTTGTCCAACATCTGCCACATGTCCATCTGCGTGGGTACAAACTGCGGATTAATGGCCGCGCACGATAGCGCCGAAAACACGAGTAAGAAACCTACCGACGCAATTGACCGAACAGGTCGTGGGCGGCGCGGAAGGGCGGCGCAATCGGGAGCGTTTCGCCCGAAAACAGCCGGCAGGTACTCGGCGGAGCACGCTCCTGCTCTCCCGCGCGGCAAGAACGGAGCCGACGGTGACTACTGCGGCGTTGCGGCTGGACGGCGGCGGGTGGGGTTGGGGTGGTGGCGTCGCACTAGGGCAGGAAAGAAGGGGAACAAGAAGCAAATCGAAGCGGTCGATTTCGCTGTCCTTGACATGCGGGACCAGGTAAGAAATGGAGGACGCTCCAAGCGACCGCCGAGCGTCCGCGGAGACTGATACGTCCCAAACGTATCTATAATTTCTTATGTTCCATGCTACTTTTATGATGATACTCACATGTTTTATACACATTATATGTCATTATTATGCATTTTCCGGCACTAACCTATTGACGAGATGCCGAAGAGCCGATTGTCGTTTTCTGCTTTTTTTGGTTTCAGAAATCCTAAAAAGGAAATATTCTCGGAATTGGACGAAATCAACGCCCAGGGTCCTATTTTTCCACGAAGCTTCCAGAAGACCGAAGAGGAGATGAAGTGGGGCCATGAGGTGGCCAGACAACAGGGCGGCGCGGCCCAAGCCCCGGCCGCGCCGGCCTGTTGTGTGGGCCCCTCGTGACGCCCCTCGACCTGCCCTTCCGCCTACTTAAAGCCTTCGTCGCGAAAACCCCGATGCCGAGAGCCACGATACGGAAAACCTTCCGGAGACGCCGCCGCCGCCAATCCCATCTCGGGGGATTCAGGAGATCGCCTCCGGCACCCTGCCGGAGAGGGGAATCATCTCCCGGAGGTCTCTTCATCGCCATGATCGCCTCCGGATCGATGTGTGAGTAGTCCACCCCTGGACTATGGGTCCATAGCAGTAGCTAGATGGTTGTCTTCTCTTCATTGTGCTATCATGTTAGATCTTGTGAGCTGCCTATCATGATCAAGATCATCTATTTGTAATGCTACATGTTGTGTTTGTTGGGATCCAATGAATATTGAATACTATGTCAAGTTGATTATCAATATATCATATATGTTATTTATGTTCTTGCATGCTCTCCGTTGCTAGTAGAGGCTCTGGCCAAGTTGATACTTGTGACTCCAAGAGGGAGTATTTATGCTCGATAGTGGGTTCATGCCTCCATTAAATCCGGGACAGTGATAGAAAGTTCTAAGGTTGTGGATGTGCTTGTTGCCACTAGGGATAAAACATCGATGCTTTGTCTAAGGATATTTGTGTTGATTACATTACGCACCATACTTAATGTAATTGTCTATTGTTTGCAACTTAATACCGGAAGGGGTTCGGATGATAACTCGAAGGTGGACTTTTTAGGCATAGATGCATGCTGGATAGCGGTCTATGTACTTTGTCGTAATGCCCTGATTAAATCTCATAGTACTCATCATGATATATGTATGTGCATTGTTATGCCTTCTTTATTTGTCAATTGCCCAACTGTAATTTGTTCACCCAACATCTGTGATTTGTGGACCCCGGTCCTATTCTTTACATCTGAAATACAATCTACTGCAATTGTTCTTTACTGTTCTTTGCAAACAATCATCATCATCCACACTATACATCTAATCCTTTGTTTTCAGCAAGCCGGTGAGATTGACAACCTCACTGTTACGTTGGGGCAAAGTACTCGTGATTGTGTTGTGCACGTTCCACGTTGGCGCCGGAATCCCCGGTGTTGCGCCGCACTACACTCCGCCGCCATCAACCTTCAACGTGCTTCTTGGCTCCTACTGGTTCGATAACCTTGGTTTCTTACTGAGGGAAAACTTGCTGCTGTGCGCATCACACCTTCCTCTTGGGGTTCCCAACGGACGTGTTAATTACGCGCAATCAAGCTCTTTTTCTGGCGCCATTGCCGGGGAACAAAGAAAAGTTACACCACAAAGATTTTCAACTCCCACGTCAACAGCTCTTTTTCTGGCGCTGTTGCCGGGGAGATCAAGACACGCTGCAAGGGGAGTCTCCACTTCCAATCTCTTTACTTTGTTTTTGTCTTGCTTTATTTTATTTACTACTTTGTTTGCTGCACTTAATCAAAACACAAAAAAATTAGTTGCTAGTTTTACTTTATTTACTGTCTTGTTCTCTATATCGAAAACACAAAAAAATTAGTTACTTGCATTTACTTTATTTAGTTTGCTTTATTTACTACTGCTAAAATGGGTACTGTTGAGAATACTAAGTTGTGTGACTTCACTAGCACAAATAATAATGATTTCTTATGCACACCTATTGCTCCACCTGCTACTACAGCAGAATTCTTTGAAATTAAACCCGCTTTACTAAATCTTGTTATGAGAGAGCAATTTTCTGGTGTTAGTTCTGATGATGCTGCTGCCCATCTTAATAATTTTGTTGAACTTTGTGAAATGCAAAAGTATAAGGATGTAGATGGAGACATTATAAAATTAAAATTGTTTCCTTTCTCTTTAAGAGGAAGAGCTAAAGATTGGTTGCTATCTCTGCCTAGAAATAGTACTGATTCATGGACTAAATGCAAGGATGTTTTTATTGGTAGATATTATCCTCCTGCTAAAATTATATCTTTGAGAAGTAGCATAATGAATTTCAAGCAATTAGATAATGAACATGTTGCTCAAGCATGGGAGAGAATGAAATCTTTGGTAAAGAATTGCCCAACCCATGGACTAACTACTTGGATGATCATCCAAACCTTTTATGCAGGATTGAATTTTTCTTCGCAGAAACTATTGGATTCAGCTGCTGGAGGTACCTTTATGTCCATCACTTTGGGGGCGGCAACAAAGCTTCTTGATGATATGATGATAAATTACTCTGAATGGCACACGGAAAGAGCTCCACAAGGTAAGAAGGTAAATTCTGTTGAAGAAACCTCTTCCTTGAATGATAAGATTGATGCTATTATTTCTATGCTTGTGAATGGTAGATCTAATGTTGATCCTAATAATGTTCCATTAGCTTCATTGGTTGCCCAAGAAGAACATGTTGATGTGAATTTCATTAAAAATAATAATTTCAACAACAATGCTTATAGGAATAATTCTGGTAACAACTATATGCCATATCCTGCTGCTAATGGTAATGGTTATGGTAATTCTTATGGGAATTCTTACAACAATAATAGGAGTGTACCCCCTGGTCTTGAAGCTATGCTTAAAGAATTTATTAGTACACAAACTGCTTTTAACAAATCTGTTGAAGAAAAGCTTGATAAAATTGATATTCTTGCTTCTAAGGTTGATAGACTTGCCTCTGATGTTGATCTTTTAAAATTGAAAGTTATGCCTAATAAGGATATTGATAATAAGATTGTTACTACAGCAAATGCCATCCAAGTTCGAATTAATGAGAATATTAGATTGATGGCTGAATTGCATGCTAGGTGGGAAAGAGAAGAAAATGAATAACTAGCTAAAGAGAATAATGTAGCTAAAGTTTGGACTATTACCACCACTAGTAATGATAATGCTTCACATGTTGCTACACCTCCTACTATCAATGGTAAAATAATTGGTGTTGGCAATGCTTCTACTCCTAGTGCAAAGCGTGCAAAATTGCCTGAAACTGCTAAAACTGCTTGTGATAAAACTGCTGAAATTTTTCAAAATGTTGGGGACAATGATTCCATTGCTGTAGGACATCATGATTTAGACTCTGATGATTGTCACATCTCTGAAGTTATAAAGTTCTTACAAAAACTTGCTAAAAGTCCCAATGCTAGTGCTATAAATTTGGCCTTTACAAAACATATTACAAATGCTCTCATAAAAGCTAGAGAAGAGAAACTAAAACTTGAAACCTCTATTCCTAGGAAGTTGGAAGATGGTTGGGAGCCTATCATTAAGATGAGGGTCAATGATTTTGATTGTAATGCTTTATGTGATCTTGGTGCAAGTATTTCTGTTATGCCTAAGAAAATCTATGATATGCTTGACTTGCCACCATTGAAAAATTGTTATTTGGATGTTAATCTTGCTCGATAATGCTATGAAGAAACCTTTGGGGAGGATTGATAATGTTCGTATTATGGTTAACAATAACCTTGTCCCCGTTGATTTTGTTGTCTTGGATATTGAATGCAATGCATCTTGTCCCATTATATTGGGAAGACCTTTTCTTCGAACTCGTTGGTGCTACCATTGATATGAAGGAAGGTAATATTAAATATCAATTTCCTCTCAAGAAAGGTATGGAACACTTCCCTAGAAAGATAATGAAGTTACCTTATGATTCTATTATTAGAACAAATTATGATGTTGATGCTTCATCTCTTGATAATACCTGATACACACTTTCTGCGCCTAGCTGAAAGATGTTAAAGAAAAGTGCTTATGGGAGACAACCCATTACTTTACTTCTGCACTTTGTTTTATATTTGAGTCTTGGAAGTTGTTACTACTGTAGCAACCTCTCCTTATCTTTATTTTATTGCATTATTGTGCCAAGTAAAGTCTTTGATAGTAAAGTCAATACTAGATTTGGATTACTGCCCAGAAACAGATTTATTGCTGTCACGAATTTCGATCTGCCTCTCTGTAGGTAACTCAGAAAAATCTTCCAATTTACGTGCGTGATCCTCAGATATGTACGCAACTTTCATTCAATTTGGGCATTTTCATCTGAGCAAGTCTGGTGCCTCTTTAAAATTCGTCTTTACGGACTGTTCTGTTTTGACAGATTCTGCCTTTTATTTCGCATTGCCTGTTTTGCTGTGTTGGATGGATTTCTTTGTTCCATTAACGTCCAGTAGCTTTGTGCAATGTCCATAAGTGTTAAGAATGATTGTGTCATCTCTGAACATGTGAATTTTTGATTATGCACTAACCCTCTAATGAGGTTGTTTTGAGTTTGGTGTGGAGGAAGTTTTCAAGGGTCAAGAGAGGAGGATGATACAATATGATCAAGAAGAGTGAAAAGTCAAAGCTTGGGGATGCCCCCGTGGTTCATCCCTGCATATTTTAAGAAGACCCAAGCGTCTAAGCTTGGGGATGCCCAAGGCATCCCTTCTTCATCGACAACTTATCGAGTTCCTCTAGTGAAACTATATTTTTATTCCGTCACATCTTATGTGCTTTACTTGGAGCGTCTCGTTTGTTTTTATTTTTGTTTTTGTTTGAACAAAATCGGATCCTAGCATTCTTTGTTTGGGAGAGAGACACGCTCCGCTGTTTCGTATGAACACATATGTTCTTAGCTTTATCTTTAATGTTCATTGCGAAAGTTGGACTATTTCATTCATTGTTATATGGTTGGAAACGGAAAATGCCGCATGTGGTAAATGATTTAATGTCTTGAATAATGTGATACTTGGCAATTGTTGTGCTCATATAGATCATGTTTAAGCTCTTGCATCATGTACCTTGTACTTATTAATGAATAACTACATAGAGCTTGTTAAAATTTGGTTTGCATGATTGATCTCTAGAGTCTAGATATTTTCTGGTTAAGGTGTTTGAACAACAAGGAGACAATGTAAAGTCTTATAATAGCTACAATATGTTCATATGTGAGCTTTGATGCACCTTTTATACTTGAGTTTGCTTCAAACAACCTTGTTAGCCTAGCCTTGTATCGAGAGGAATTCTTCTCATGCATCCAAATTCTTGAGCCAACTACTATGCCATTTGTGTCCACCATACCTACCTACTACATGGTATTTCCCCGCCATTCCAAAGTACATTACTTGAGTGCTACCTTTAAAATTTCTATTCTTTGTCTTTGCAATATATAGCTCATGGGACAAATAGCCTTAAAAACTATTGTGGTGAAGAATATGTACTTATGTGTCTTATTTCTTAATAAGTTGCTTGTTGAGCGGTAACCATGTTTCTGGGGACGCCATCAACTTTACCTTTGTTGAATATCATGTGAGTTGCTATGCATGTTCGTCTTGTCTGAAGTAAGGGAGATTTTCATGATCAAATGGTTTGAGTATGCATAATGTTAGAGAAGAACATTGGGCCGCTAACTAAAGCCATGATTCATGGTGGAAGTTTCAGTTTGGACAACTAATCCTCAATCTCTTATGAGAATATTAACCGTTGTTGAATGCTTATGCATTAAAGAGGAGTCCATTATCTGTTGTCTATGTTGTCCCGGTATGGATGTCTAAGTTGAGAATAATCAAAAGCGAGAAATCCAATGCGAGCTTTCTCCTTAGACCTTTGTACAGAGCGGCATAGAGGTACCCCTTTGTGACACTTGGTTGAAACATATGCTATGCAATGATAATCCGTGTTAATCCAAGTTAATTAGGACAAGGTGCGAGCACTATTAGTATACTATGCATGAGGCTTGCAACTTATAAGATATCTTATACATAACACATATGCTTTATTACTACCGTTGACAAAATTGTTTCTTGTTTTCAAAATGAAAAGCTCTAGCACAAATATAGTAATCAATGCTTCCCTCTGCGAAGGGCCTATCTTTTACTTTCTTGTTGAGTCAGTTTGCCTATTCTTTCTATCTCAGAAGCAAACACTTGTATCAACTGTGTGCATTGATTCTTACATGTTTACCTGTTGCACTTGTTATATTACTTTGTGTTGACAATTATCCATGAGATATACATGTTGAAGTTGAAAGCAACCGCTGAAACTTATATCTTCCTTTGTGTTGCTTCAATGCCTTTACTTTGAATTTATTGCTTTATGAGTAACTCTTATGCAAGTCTTATTGATGCTTGTCTTGAAAGTATTATTCATGAAAAGTCTTTGCTATATGATTCATTTTTTTACTCATTATCTTCATCATTGCTTCGAATCGCTGCATTCATCTCATATGCTTACAATAGTATGATCAAGATTATGATAGCATGTCACTTCAGAAATTATCTTTGTTATCGTTTACCTACTCGAGGGCGAGTAGGAACTAAGCTTAGGGATGCTTGATACGTCCCAAACGTATCTATAATTTCTTATGTTCCATGCTACTTTTATGATGATACTCACATGTTTTATACACATTATATGTCATTATTATGCATTTTCCGGCACTAACGTATTGACGAGATGCCGAAGAGCCAGTTGCTGTTTTCTGCTGTTTTTGGTTTCAGAAATCCTAGTAAGGAAATATTCTCGGAATTGGACGAAATCAACGCCCAGGGTCCTATTTTTCCACGAAGCTTCCAGAAGACCGAAGAGGATACGAAGTGGGGCCACGAGGTGGCCAGACAACAGGGCGGCGCGACCCAAGCCCTGGCCGCGCCGGCCTGTTGTGTGGGCCCCTCGTGACGCCCCCTGACTTGCCCTTCCGCCTACTTAAAGCCTTCGTCGCGAAAACCCTAGTACTGAGAGCCACGATACGGAAAACCTTCCAGAGACGCCGCTGCCGCCAGTCCCATCTCGGGGAATTCAGGAGATCGCCTCCGGCACCCTGCCGGAGAGGGGAATCATCTCCCGGAGGTCTCTTCATCGCCATGATCGGCTCCGGATCGATGTGTGAGTAGTCCACCCCTGGACTATGGGTCCATAGCAGTAGCTAGATGGTTGTCTTCTCCTCATTGTGCTATCATGTTAGATCTTGTGAGCTGCCTATCATGATCAAGATCATCTATTTGTAATGCTACATGTTGTGTTTGTTGGGATCCGATGAATATTGAATACTATGTCAAGTTGATTATCAATCTATCATATATGTTATTTATGTTCTTGCATGCTCTCCGTTGCTAGTAGAGGCTCGGCCAAGTTGATACTTGTGACTCCAAGAGGGAGTATTTATGCTCGATAGTGGGTTCATGCCTCCATTAAATGCGGGACAGAGTGACGGAAAGTTCTAAGGTTGTGGATGTGCTTGTTGCCACTAGGGATAAAATATCGATGCTTTGTCTAAGGATATTTGTGTTGATTACATTACGTACCATACTTAATGCAATTGTCCGTTGTTTGCAACTTAATACCGGAAGGGGTTCGGATGATAACTCGTAGGTGGACTTTTTAGGCATAGATGCATGCTGGATAGCGGTCTATGTACTTTGTCGTAATGCCCTGATTAAATCTCATAGTACTCATCATGATATATGTATGTGCATTGTTATGCCTTCTTTATTTGTCAATTGCCCAACTGTAATTTGTTCACCCAACATCTGTTTATCTTATGGGAGAGACACCACTAGTGATCTGTGGACCCCGGTCCTATTCAGAACACGATGCAAAGTGACCTGGCCGTCCGCAGAGACGCAAACCTGCCACAAATATGCGCCAGGTTTGCGTCTGTGCGGACGTTCGGCGGACGCGGAAAGTGTCCGCTCGCTTCCCCACCGGGCTCGCCTGGCAGCGAGTCTGCATCGAGGGCATCGCTTCAGGCGGTCAGCGCTTCCGCGTCTGCGCCGCAGCCTTCGCCATCAATGGCGCGGCTGCCTGTTCTGCACGCGCACTGGCGGGCGGCGGCTGGGCTTCTGGGCCGCCTTCAATGCCATCATATCCCAAGCGCGGCCGCCCTTAAGACCACCGGCCGCGTTCCTCCTTCCCCCGCACCTCCACTCACACCACCACCGCCGCAGCGCCATGGGGAAGAAGAACGACTTCGAGGCCTCCGGCAGGGGCAGCAAGAGGGTGCCGCTCCCCGTCACGCTGGGGAGGCTCATGCACGGCAAATGGTTGCCGTGCGAGGCCTGGTCCGGCGTGCAACCGCTCGGCGGCCGGCGGCTCAGCTGCCGCCGGGTGCCCATCCCTCCCGTCCCTGCGCGCGAGCCTGATCGGACCGCGGAGATCCGGCGAAGGAGGCGGTACCTGCCGCCGGACCTCCGCGCCGATCCAGCGTACGCCGTCGACTCCGACACCTGGCGTACGTATCTGACAACCGACACGGATAAGAGAAGAAGGGCGAGCTTCATGGGCGACAGGGATTTCCCCTTCGGGGATGCACTGCCGACTCGTCCACGAAGACAGGAGGCGCCGAGGCGTCGTCAGCAGGCGGCGACGCGCGCGCAGCACAACGACGCCGACGACGGCGACGATGACGATGCCTACGCCGCCTACGACGACGACGACGACGACTACATCAAGGTGCTCGCGTACCAGAACAAGGAGGTGAAAGGACGACAGCGACGACTACGTCGCGGCTGTCTTCCACGAATGGCAGCAGGCCGTGGCGGAGGGCCGCGTTTTCGAGTTCCCGGAGAACATGACGGACGACGAGATGACGAAGCTCGGTGTCCTCGTCTCCGACAACGACGCGCCTGTGCAGCCGCCGCTGCCCCGCTACGCCACCGGCGTCATGCCGCCGGGCCTGTCGGAGGATGAAGCCCTTCGACTGGCACTACAGGACTCGGCGGCGCCACAAACGCAGCCCTGGGCGCCTCCTCCACCGCCGCCACAGCCGCAGCCCTGGGCGCCTCCTCCACCGCCGCCACAACCATATCCCTGGGCACCTCCACCGTCGCCACAGCCGCAGCTCTGGGCGCCTCCACCGCCGCAGCCCTGGGCGCCTCCTCCACCTCCAGCACCGCCGGCGCACCCGGCGTACGCTCCCCCGAATGGCAACTGGCCGTGGGTGATACCGGAGCTCATCGTGCTCGACAGCGACGAGGAGTAGCAGTAGCCGTTAGGGTTTTTTAATGTTTTAACTATGTAAATTATGTTCATGTATTAAAAAAAGTTTCGGCCCAAAAAAATGCGTCGTGCCGCTGGAGCCACCCCCGACGCAAACAGATGCGCGATCGATTTCGACCATTTCGGCCGACGCAAACGGACGCGCGCGGACGCTAAAATGCGTCGCGCCGCTGGAGATGCCCACGCAAACGGACGCTGAGCGACCGTTTTCGTCCGCCGTGACCGGGAATGCGTCTGGCACCACCTCCAGCGGGGCGACGCAAAGTGACCGGGCCGTCCGCGGAGATGCAAACCTGGCCCAATTATGCGCCTCGGATGCGTCTCTGCAGACACTGCGCGGACGCCGAAAGTGTCCGCTCGCATCTGGCGGACGTTTCGTCGGGCCCGCCTGGCAGCGACCCTGCATCGATGCGTCTTCTCAAACGCGCCAGCGACTGGCTCCGCTGCGTCGCTTCGGCAGTCTGCGCCACGTTAATGGTGATGCCTCGGCTGCAAAGCGGCCGCGGCCCACCTCTGCCAACCACGTTAATGGCGTCGCCACGCGTCCCGCGGCCACCGCATGCCTCCGGCCTATATAAAGGGGGCGCGCGTTCTTCTTCCTCATCGACTCCTCCAAAGAAACCCTAGCCGCCACAAAGCTCCACCGTAGCGCCGCCTAGGTGTTCCTGCGACGCAGCCAGGCCCGCGAGGAAGTCCATGGCGGGTCCTGGTGGTCGGCGAGGCGGTCGAGGCTGCGGCCCTGGGCACCCCCGGGGACGGGGTAGGGGCCGCCATGGTGGAGCAGCTACGGCCCCACGCTCGCCGTCGCCTGCGCCCTCTTCGTCTTCGCAGGAGGACCGCTGCTTCGAGTTCCTCCTCCGCATCGACGACGACCCGCTCGGCATCAAGCGGCTCCCGAACAAGTTCACCGAGTTCGTCGATGGCGTCGAGCCGGCGCATTTGCAGCTACGGGAGGCCAGCTGCAACTTCTGCCGCTGGACCGTGGAGGTCCTGTTCGACGGGCAGGGCAAGATGTACCTGCACACCGGGTGGGGCAAGTTCGCCCGTGACCTCGCGCTCGAGCCCGGCTGCCAGCTCACCTTCCTCTACGAGGGAGACGATGAGATGGTTGTCAAGGTGTTCGACGACACGACCTGCCGCAGGCACTACCACACCGGCGAATCCGCCTCGGACACCGATAGTTAGAACGTAGAGTGTTCTTTCTTTGCAGTGAATCTGGCTACGGGCCAGACGAAGCCAGTAGTGGAAGGTTTCTGTCTGTTCTTCCTCGGTAGAACCAACAAGGGCACCATCATGCCTCCCGCTGGATTTTCCAGTTTGGGTGATTGGGTGTGCCCTCGAATGTTCTTTCTTGGCAGCGAACATACGGAAATCAACACAACTGGTTTCTATTTTTAAAATATTTATATTTGTGTCAACCATAGTTCAAACTATGTATTAGTTTGTGTAAATCATGTTCCAAACTATGTATTAGTTTGTGTAAAATAATCTTCCAATTTGTAATATTTGGAACTATGTTCAGATGGAAAAGAGAAAAACAAAAAAAAATGTGTCGGGCCGCTGGAGCCAACCCCAGATGCAAACGAACGCGCGGACGAAAACGGTGGTCATTTGAGCGTCCGCTGCGCGACGCAAACGGACGCGTGCGGATAATAAAATGTGTCACGCCGCTGGAAATGCCCTAAGAGCAAAGGTGAAAGATCGAGATGTCGCCTAGAGGGGGGGGTGAATAGGCAATTACAAACTCTTGCGGATTTGTCTTGTAAGAATGCGGAATTAAACTATCGTTTAGTTTACAAGCACAAACCCTAGATATGCTAAGCTCAACTAAGTGTAACAATAACAACTAGAGATAAGAAAGATAGGCACAAGATATATGTAGCACAAGTGATAGCAAGATATATGAACTTCAAGCACGATGGCTATCACAAGGAAAGAGGGCTCGGGTATAGAAATAACCGAGGCACGCGGAGACGAGGATGTATTCCCGTGTTCCCTTCCTTTGCAAGAAGGTACGTCACGTTTGGAGGGGTGGAGGTCCACGAAGGCTCACCCTATTCTCCGAACCACACCCACGAAGGATAATGGCCCTTTCCTTATGGTTAGCTTTTTCTCCGCTCCGGAGATGGCAAGCTCCACAACCACTTCACAAGCTCCACGAAGGAGAAGCCCGGGCCTCTTCACAATCTTCTTGAAGAGATCACCGGAGCAACAACCGCCAAGCCAACTAGGAGGTCACCCTCCAAGAATAACAAGCTCACGGTCTCTCACTCGAACTAATCGTGGTGGAGAGCTCAACACTATGCAATGATGCAAAGCAAGAACACTAGAGGTGTTCAAATCCTTCACTCTCAAATCCCACCCAAACAACAAATGCTAGGATGAGATCGGAGAGGAAGAACAATGGGGAAAGTCAACAAAAGACTCCAAGATCTAGATCCCAAAAGTTCCCCTCACTTAGAGAAGAAATGGATTGGTGGAAGTGTAGATCTAGATCTCCTCTCTTAGATCCCTCAAGAATTAGCAAGAATTATGGGAGGAACCAAAGGGGAGAGCAAGTTCTTCCAAGAGCAACAATGGAGGTGAAGAAAGGGGAAGAACTACTCAAGCTCAAGGTGGAAGAAGCCTATTTATAGCTAAGGGGGAAATAGAACCGTTGGGGGAAAAAACAGGAAAAAAGCAAAGGAAAAACGGGCTGAAAATCGCCCCAGCCGGCCTGGCGACCGGCTGACCGGATTGTGGGCTGGGGAGGCCGGTCTGGGGTCCGGCCCAGCCGGACCAGCAGCCGGGTGGGGCGTGCGCCGCGCTGGGTGGCGGAAAGGCTGAGGGCCGCGCGGGGGAGTTGGGCTGGCGCGGGGGCGAGTGAGGCCCGGCCCAGCTAGGAGGCCGGTCGGCCGGGCGGGGAGCCGAGCAGGCCGGTCGGTGGCCGGCCACTGGGCCGGACCAGGCCGCAAAAGCCACGGGGTGCCGCACAGGATGACGACCGGGTGGGCCGGCGCTTGGCCCGACAGGACGGGCGCCCAACCGGCAGCCTCCCCCCTTTTTCCTTTTTTTCTTTTCTTTTTCTTCTTTTACTCTTTTCCCTTTTTCTTTAATAACTAATTCTCTCGAACTCCGATTCGAATGAAACCAATTTTGTTTGGAAGATAACAACAAATGCTATCTAATAGAAAGTGAAAACTCAAGAAACTGTAGGAGGGGATTTTATCATGAATATAAAAGGTAGAACCTTATATCATGAATAACCGGTAAAATCACCCAACCTCGAAAACGCAATAGAAGATGCATGCGAACTCCGTTTTCGATGAACTTGGGCTTGTTGTAAAGCTAGCAACAAACTCAAGAACCTTACACATAGAAACACCAAGAAGCAATAAGGATATGCAAAGTATGCAAAGGATTGAGCTCCCTAAGACGATGTGATCAAGTTACCCAACCGAAAGCCCCTCTTGATAGTGCGGCTATCTATCCTATAATCCGGTCCCCCAACAACAACCTTGAGACCGGTAAAAGGAAAACCTAGCAAGGCCATTGTAACAGAACCACTTTATTAACCAAATAAATGTTGTTAGTTGCTCATAAGCATGCATGCATTTGCATTTAATTTGAGAAACTTCGCACTAAAATGTTAGGAAATAATGCTGCAAATGGTTGTAGTTTTGTGTTAAGAAAATTTTGTGCAAAAACCCCCTTGAAAATTTGGGACAAAATACCCCAAAAATCATCAAAATCCTCCTGTTTTAAAAATCCCGGAGAAAACCCTAAAGACTAGGGGGGTTTTCACAAAATCCCCCCCCCCTTGTCTTCTACCTCCAGGCAGCCAGGCTGCTGCCTGTCGACGCCGTGGCCGCCCGATGGCGCCGGCGGCCTGGATGCTCCTCGCCGCCCCCTGGGCGAGGATAAGGCTCGCCGCCGCGACGAGGAGAACACCATTTCGCCTCCCCCTTTTCCCTCCCTCTCCTTCTCCGCAAGCCGGCGGAAACCCTAGCCCCGGCCAACCACCATCGCCGCTGTTCTGCGCCTCCCCACGCTGGGCCGCCACCGCCAGGAGCTCCGCCTCGACCCCCTCTTCCTCCTCAGCTAAGCGGCAGCCGCCGGGGAGCTCCCTAGCGGCCGAATCGGCCGGAGCCCGTGCCGCCAGTCGCCGCCGTTTGCCGGCGATTCAGGCCATCTCCGGCGACGCCGTCCAGCCTCCCGTGCTCGCGGTGAGATTCTGAGCGCCATGGTGCCCCTCCCCTCGCCGATTGCTCGCCGTAGCGCTCCGGCCACGCGCGCCTGCCCGCCCCGCCGCTCGGGCTCGCCGGAGGAAGCCCTCCGGTGACCAATAGCGGGCGGCGCCGCCCTCGTTGGGTTCGCCCCGAGCCCCCCGCGTCGAACGTGCCTTACCTCGCTGCCCCGCGCGCACGGAATCGCCCAGGCCGTGCCCGTCCTGGCCGGCCAGGCCATGGCTGACGTCGTGCTGACGTCATGATGACGTCAGCCGACCCTTTTTATATTTCTGTTTTATTTAATAATTCAGAAAATGATGTATTATATATCAATTTGTTCAGAATTTGAAATCCTACATGTTTATGAGCATCTCATACATCATTACAACCTTTAAACTTGCAAATTTAGCGAAACCCTAACTGAACCCTCTCATATGGCGGTATCCGGTGCCGGAACCCCTTTAATCTAACGATGCAATTAGGTTTTTCCGAATTCCTTTAACATGACAGATCATTCATATTGTATGCGCATTGCATTATGCCATGTGGTGATTGTTTGTTTCCCTTTCCGGTGTTTGGTTCTTCGCGTTAGGATCTGAGCCGGAGTCCAACGTCAACGCCACCGAAGAACAGTACTCATCCACTGAGGGACAAGGCAAGCCCTAACCTGGTTCATCTATGATTTCGAAATGTTTTATCTGTGGTTCCTACATATCGCATACGATTCAACTGTCTTTTATCGGTAGATAGAGTTACCCTATCTGCTGCATGTCCGACCTTTGTAGCCTCGATACCACGATCCACTTGCTCCTAGCATAACTAGGTTTGGCATGTGTGCGTCGCGAGAGCCTTTATCTCTTTATGCTTAGCCATGCTTAGTTTGTTACGCTACTACTCCGGTCTTCGGACTGGAGCCTTACAATGAAATGAATCTAGCATGACAGGTTGACGTGGTAAGTATAGAGATGATGATAAACATGATTAAAGGCTCAGACGAGAGGCCACATTGGGATGTGGTGGGTTGTTTCGTTTCTGCCGACCCTAGGAACCGAGTTCTCGCCTCTTGAACCAAGACCGAGCGTACAACCACACGAGGCCCTATTATGGTACCCTCTCGACTCACTAACTTGCCTAGTAGATTCCATGAGTCACATAGTTTTCGCGTTACCTGGTCATATGCATTGCATTTTGCTTGGGGTTAAAGGTACATAACGAGCGGGTAAGCGTGGTCGTGGTGGGCTGGGGGTTGCGGCCTGCGGGAAACCCACCTCGGTACACATCGTTAAGGACCGACTTCGGGACTTGACCCGTTACGGCGGAACGATCCTTAGCGCGTGACTCATGGTCTCGGCGACAGCAAGGTAAAGGTCGTGGTCGACCACCCTCTGCCAGCTTTCCAAGGAAGGGAGCTAATATATTGGCATTAAGAGTCGGTTGGCACGTGTGGGTAAAGTTGTGCACCCCTGCAGGGTTAAATCTTTTCGAAAAGCCGTGTCCACGGTTACGGACGACTTGGGAACGGACGTGGAGATCATAGACAACTTGAACCTAACCGTAAAACTTGGCAATCAATGTGTGTTTACGGATATCTTCTCCGGGTGTTGAGGGGGTAATCCGAGGATAGTGGTTCGAGATGATGAAGATTGGTGGATACAACATGATGATCAATAGAGGTAGAGATGTCGCTCTCTTATCCCCTTTCAAAGGTTCTGAGTAGTCGAACTTCTGTTCTCTCTCATCTTACAAAGGAAAATTGGCTTTACGCAAAAGAAGATCTACAGAAAGCCCGCATACCCGCTTTGCTAAAAGGTTGTACTAAGTCTTGCTGAGTCCCTGTACTCAGCTTTGCATGCTTTTGTTTCAGATGAAGTTGCCGCAACCGAAGGTGGTTTCTACGTTAATATCGACGGTTAGTTTGGGGTTCCCAGGCAGCAGCCTGCGACTTATGGGCTGGAACGTCGCTTTATGTTATGGCTTCTTAAGCCCTTTGCTATCTTGTTATTTAGAATAACATATTTTGCTTCCGTTGCTTGTTGAATGTTGGGTCAGTGACCTCTGCGTGTAATAATTTGGATCTTACTCTGTTAAGAGTTGTAATATATTCTTTTGAGTCGTAGAGTCACTGTTGTGTTACTGATTCCCTCACTGTAGTCTCTCGAGCTCGAGGTTAGGCTTATGTCAGACGAAGATCTGGTATTTGTCTAACCCCGATCCCGGGGGTGCCACAGGTTTTGGTATCAGAGCAGGACTGCCTGTAGGAAACCCTTGTTCACTGGTCGATGTTGAGTCTAGTGGTTGCGAAAACTATTTGAAAGCTAAAGATTATTTGCAAAACTCCAAATAGGATTCTTTTTACTCCTTACCTGGTGTCACTCTAATGCTGAGTCATCTTACCTGGTTTTGATTGGAAAAAGGTTTCACTTCTTTCCTATCAATTCAAATCTCTAGGATACACGGGTTTGGGTTATTTTTCTCCAGTACTCCGTATCTGGTTGCTTGTCTCAGAGTTTCCAGAATGCCTCAGTTCATCTGAAGCATTGTCCCTTTATTCTTGCTTCGGGTGCTTAGCATCCAATTGTTGGTCTTTATGCGACATGGTGATGATATGTCATCTTTGCATTCCATCTTCATGGTTTGTGAGTCGGTTAGTAGTGTGTACATTTTGTATGCTTGTTTAACTACTATGATCGATACGATGATATATCTTCATATCACATGTCTTGTCCTTTAGCATGCTCATTGCATTCGGTACATGCTATCCTTCAGTTGAATCCTTCCGGTGAATCTGTGTCTCATGGTTTTTGTTTTCTCCTCAGGATGTCAGGCGGTACTAGAAGTGGTGCTGGCCGTGGTCGTGGCCGTGTTCATGGCCGTGGCAATGGCCGTGGAGATGGTCATGAGGAGAATGTTGAACTTCCTCCTCCTCCTTCTATGGTCCAACTTATGGCCATGTACGAAGCCAATCATGCTGACAACATAAGGCTCCTTGAAAGGATTGAGCGTAACACAGCTCAGCGTCATGAGGAACAAGTGGGGATCCGAAGCTTCATCCGCCTCACCCCACCAGTGTTCAGCTATTCCACTGAGCCACTTGATGCTGACTACTGGCTCCGCACCATTGAGCGCAAGCTTGAGGTTGCCCACTGAAAGAACATTTCCCGCCCTTTTGGGTTTTGTGTGTTTGATGCCAACACTAGGTATATTTTATGTGTGTTGATGTGCACAGGTACAAGTGTTCAGCGAAATGGTCTGCCAGTTCTGATAATCTGCAGGGTTTTTCTTCTTGGCGGAAGTTCCGGTCCCAGCTGGCGGAACTTCCACCCTGGTATGTTCCACAGAAGCTCTGTCAGTGCAGTTTGTGTTTGTTGTTTTTGTTCCCTGGCCGGAAGTTCCGGCGCTTGTGGCCGGAAGTTCCGGTCAGCGGAACTTCCGCCCAACTTCCGGGCAAGTTCCGGAAATGTGGAATTGTGGCTCACTATAGTCCAGTGAGGTTTTCGGGCATTTCCGGAACTTGGCCGGAACTTGGCCGGAACTTCCTTGCTTTGCAGGATATTTACCAGAGGCGGAAGTTCCGGCCCGAATGGACGGTACTTCCGGTGGAAGCCGGAACTTCCGGCCATCCTGGCCGGAACTTCCGGTGTAAGTGAAATTCGTCCCCAACGGTCAGATCTGAAAGCTCCACCCATATAAATAGCTTTCTTCTCCAAAGGGAAAGGTTGCTCAATCATTGCAAGAAAAATCTGCCAAGCTTCACCACCATTAGAGCCACCTCAAGAACACAAGATTTGCAAGATCTCCTTCCTCCCCCAACCAAAGCTCTTGATCTTTGGAGATTCGAAGGAGAAGACACCGATCTACATCCTCACCGAAGCGTTCTTCATTTCCCCCTCACTTGTTTGAGGGATCTCATCCTAGTGTTCCTATTTGGTTCCCTAGTTGATTTGTTGTTGATGTGTTGTTGTTGATTGTTGCATTGTTACAGATTTGGGAGCCTCCAATTTGGTTGTGGATGTGTGCCCCAAGAACTTTGTAAAGGCCCGGTTTCCGCCTCGAGGAAATCCCTTAGTGGAAGTGGGCTAGGCCTTCGTGGCGTTGCTCACAGGAGATCTGAGTGAAGCCTTCGTGGCTGTTGGTTTGGCTTGCATAGCAACCACACTCCTCCAAACGTAGACGTACCTTCTTGCAAAGGAAGGGAACTACGGGAATCATCTCCGTGTCATCGCGTGCTCCACTCTCGGTTACCTCTATCCCACTCTATCTCCTATTGCGTAGCTATATCTTGCTTAGTTGATATCCTTGTCATATAGGTATATTCCTTAGTTGCATATCTAGAGAATTTACCTTTGTGCCAAGCCTAAGTTGAAAAAGAACTAAAAATTGGTTAGCACCTATTCACCCCCCCCCCTCTAGGTGCGGCATACGATCCTTTCAATTGGTATCAGAGCATCGGCTCTTATTTCGGGCTTAACCGCCTAAGAGTATGCCGGACGAGGTGCCCTCGGAAGGGGCCGCCAAGACGGTCTCCATGGAAGACTTCAATTCGTTGAAGTCCTCCATGGAAGCCCAAATGGAAAGCATGAAAAAGATGATTGCCGAGCTTTTGGCTCCGGCCCTTCCCAAGGCTCCTAGTGTAGAGGTAAAAGACACGGGTGCATTAGATGAGGGAGAGGCTTCGGACTTACCCTCATCTACCAAACCCGTGGAAGGTGATAACTTAAACACTATCAAATATCCCATTGCATCTCCTAGGGGAACTAGTGGAGGTGAAAGCTACAATCGAGTAGCTCCACCTTTCCTATCTCCCGGTATACCGGTTCCCCATCCCCATTTGAACATTCGGGGCGACCCACCTAAGTTTTCTATTGATAATTTCGATACTTGGCAATTTGAGTTCCGCTCTCATGTTTGTAGTGCCTCCAATGAACTATGGAGAATCATCTTGGAGGGCTTCAAGCCATACAACCCCGACAAGTTGACTAGAAGGGAAGCGATTGATAGTCAACTCAACAACACCGCCTTACACATGATTCAAACTAGTGTGGGGACACCGAAATTGCATCGTGTCCGGAACTACACCACCGCCAAGGAAGCTTGGGATGGCTTGGCCGCTAGTTGCATTGGAAGTGAGAGCACAAGGAGGAACAAGTATAATGCTCTTAAGAATAAAGCCGAAGGGTTCATGAGGCTACCGGATGAAGATCATGAAGTCATGTATGGAAGACTTCTCACCGTTGCCGATGCCTTCCGGCTTATTTGTGCCACCCACATCAATGACACTTGGATCAAGGAGAAGTACATTGAATGCATGATGCCATTTGTCCCCATTGATGTCAAGACTCTTGTGGGAAGGGAATGCTATTCCTCTCTCACCTCTCAACAAGTCGTGCACGAGATGCAAGCTCTCAAGGTGCTTGAGGAAACCTCTCATGATTCTCGCAATCGTGCTCTTGGGATGGAAAAAGGTTCCAACCTTGCCTTGGTGGTCAACTCCGTTGAAGAAGTGATTCCTCAAGAATCTTATAGGGCATCTTGGAGTATGTCCTATCCGGAAGATTTGCAATGCCACTACCATGATCACATGGCCTTCCATGCAAAATCCTTTTGGGTTGATCCCTCCAAGGCCAAGGAAGACAACATCAAGAGGAACAACAAAAGTGGGTTCACTAGCTTTGGTCCAAAGAAAAGATCATGCTACAATTGTGATGACAAGCGCCACTTCATTGCCGAATGCCCCTATGAGAATAGAGAGCTTCATAATGGGAGGCTCATTCCCAAGGACAAGAGCAAAGACACAAAGGGCAAATATTCAAAAGCCCCCAACAAGAAGTTCTACAACAACAAGACCAAGAAGGGCAAGAGGCCCTCAAGAGTTGTGCTAGTAACAAGGGAAGAATATTCATCCGATGAAGTTGAAAGTTCTAGTGGTGATGAAGATGAAGAAAGCTCAAAGGAATTGGCCGCCATCGTCACCACCAACATACCCTCTTCATCTCTCTTTGAATCTCCCAATGAGAACCCTCATATCAAGAATGCACATTGCTTCATGGCAAGGTCCTCCTTGGACACACCTATTGTGCTATCAACTCAAGAAGAGTATACCTCCGGAGATGATGATGTTGATGATGAAGAAGATGCAACCTCTAATGGATTGGTCGCTCTTGCCTCCCTCTCCACTAACTCTTCATCACCAAGTGAATCCCCCAATGAGGTCATTCATGTGGAGGAAGAAAGTTGCCTCATGGCTCAATCCTCCGAGGTATCATCTCCTAGTCCCTCTATGCCTAACATATCTAGTGATCTAGGGGTTGATGATGCTAGTCTAAAAGTGAAACAAGAAATGCTAGATTTTGATGATTTCATTCTCAACCTACAAGGTAACACTAAAAAGCATGTTTCAAACCTCATGGTTCGTTTAGCTCAACAAAGTGATATGCTTGAGAAAAAGGGTCAAATAGAGAGAGAAGACTCTCTCGAAATCCATGCTCTTAAAAATGCTCTTGAGGAAAGTCAAGAAACTATAGCTTCTCTTGAGGAGAGGTTAGAAACTCTTGAAGAGCCTCAAGATAAATTAACAAGCTCACAAAAGCTAGAGATCTTGCTAGGGCTAAGTCTAAAGTGCTTAAAAAGGAAAAGGCCCAATTTGAGGTTGATCATGAGAAACTTGTGAAGGATCTAGATGAACTAGACAAAGCTCACAAAGCTTTGAAGAGTGAATTCACTCTCCTATCCAAATCCTATGAGCAACTTCAAATTAGGCTTGCTTCATATGATGTGCCTAGTTCCTCTACTCCTCTATGTGATCATGCAAATATTGTTGAGGAAAATGCTAGGTTGAAGGATGAACTTGCTAAGGCCTCCTCTCCCCAAAGTAAACTTTCTTTGGATGATCTTTTGAGTAAGCAAAGATCAAACAATGGGAAGGAGGGCCTTGGTTATAATGCCAAGGCAAAGAAGGCAAACAAGCAAAAGGCCAAGCCCGCACAAGAGAAGAAGAAAGATGTCACTAATGGTGAAGCCTCCAAGGGCAAAACCATGAATGATGATGATGCGGGAATTGCTAACCCTCACTATGTTTTATTTAAAGAGTATTATGGTGATGTTTATGCTAAATATGTTGGCCCATATGATGGTTATGTTGCTTGGTCTATTTGGGTCCCAAAGACCCTTGTTGCTAACAAAAGAGGACCCATTGCGAAATGGGTACCTAAATCCAAGAATTGATCTCATGTAGGACTATGCCGCCGGAGGTTCAAAATGGGTACTTGATAGTGGATGTACAAGTCATATGACCGGCGGCAAGAACCTCGTCAAGGAGTTGAGGCCTAACATTAATGATATCACCGTCTCCTTTGGCGATAATTCTACATCCGAGGTATTGGGTTTTGGCAAGGTTGTGGTTGCACACAACATTACTCTTGTGGATGTCATGCTTGTCAAAACCCTTGGTTACAATTTGCTTTCCATTTCCGCCCTTGGCAAGATGGGTTTCACCGTCTTTATTGATAATGATATTGTGGTCCTCTTGTGGAGCAAGACTCTAAAAGTCGCTTTCGTTGGGTATCGCGAACACAACTTGTATGTGGTGGACTTTTCGGGGACCACCACGACAAGTGTGATGTGCCTATTCGGAAAGGCGGACGTGGGTTGGTTGTGGCATCGCCGCCTAGCCCATGTCAACATGAGAACTTTGCAACACAAGGGGAACCATATTGTGGGACTAATGGAAAATGTGTCTTTTGCCAAAGATCGTGTTTGTAGGGCTTGTGTTGAAGGCAAAATGCATGACTCTCCGCATCCAAGCAAGACTATCATCTCTTCCAAGAGGATCTTGGAGCTCCTTCATGTGGATCTCTTTGGTCCCGTTACTCATGCAAGTCTTGGTGCGAAGAAACATTGCTTGGTGATTGTTGATGATTACTCAAGATACACTTGGGTCTACTTTCTCAAGACGAAAGATGAGACTCAACAAATATTGACTTTGCTACCGAGGTGCAACGCCAACACAACCTCCTCATTATGGCAATAAGAAGTGACAACGGCTCCGAGTTCAAGAACTATACACTCAATGATTTTCTTAGTGATGAGGGGATTCGACATCAATATTCCGCTGCTTACACTCCTCAACAAAATGGTGTTGCGGAGAGGAAGAACCGGACTCTTATGGATATGGCAAGATCTATGATTGCGGAGTATAAATCCCGCTATAACTTTTGGGCGGAAGCCATCTCCACCGCTTGCCACTCCTCTAACCGGCTCTATCTCCGCAAGGGCTTGAACAAGACTCCATATGAAATACTCACCGGGAACAAGCCTAATATCTCATACTTCAAGGTGTTCGGGCGTAAGTGTTTCTACAAAATCAAAGGAGTTCGTTTATCTAAGTTTGCTCCTAAAGCTTTGGAGGGTATATTTGTTGGTTACGGTGCCGAATCTCACACTTATAGAGTCTTTGATATAGCCTCCGGGATTATCATTGAATCTTGTAGTGTGAGGTTCGAAGAAAATGATGGCTCCCAAGTGGGGCAAGTTGATGTATGTGCAGGTGATGAAATACCTCAAGATGCCATAGTAAGAATGGGTGTGGGATTTTTCCGCCCCATTGAGGGACACGGTGTGGCGTCTCGGGAAGAACTATGCTCTACCACGGTGGAGCCCTCATCCTCTCAACATCAACAAACCCCATATCTTGAAGCTAATGATGCACCAACCCAAGAACAAGAAGAAAACCCTCTCCCTCATGAACAAGATCAAGGACAAGATCAACCAAGAATTCATGATGGCTACGATGAGTATCCATTTGATATTTGCGCTTCACCGAATATTGTCCAAGATCAAGCACATGAGGTTGAGCAACCCCAAGTAATTGAGGAAGCTCAAGTTGAAGGTCAAGACGGGGACCCAAATGATCAAGTTGATCAAGTGACACCTCCAAGGCCAAGAAGGACCAAGGAGGAGATCGAGGCCCGTCGTCTAGCAAGAAGAGAAAGGCAACTTGAGCGTCTTGAACACACACATGACAAGGTTCTTGGTGACGTAAGGGCAAAGGTTTCCACAAGAAGGCAATTGGCTAACTTTAGCAATCACCATGCTTATATCTCCTTAGTGGAACCCAAGAAAGTATTTGAAGCCCTTGAAGATTCGGATTGGTTGGAAGCTATGCATGAAGAACTCAACAACTTCAAGCGCAACAAAGTGTGGACTTTAGTAAAGAAGCCAAAGGAGTGCCGCAGTGTTATAGGCACTAAATGGATTTTCAAGAACAAGCAAGATGAGTTTGGAAATGTTGTGAGGAACAAGGCAAGATTGGTGGCTCAAGGGTTCTCTCAAGTTGAGGGAATTGACTTTGGAGAAACCTATGCTCCCGTGGCTCGCCTTGAGTCCATCCGTATCCTTCTTGCTTATGCATCGCATCATAACTTTAAGTTACAACAAATGGATGTGAAAACTGCTTTTCTTAATGGTCCTTTGCATGAAGAGGTTTATGTTAAGCAACCCCGGGGTTCGAGGATCTCAACTTTCCTAACCATGTCTACAAGCTTGATAAAGCACTTTATGGTCTCAAACAAGCTCCTAGAGCTTGGTACGAGCACCTTAAGGAATTGTTGGTAGATCGTGGGTTTGATGTTGGGCTAATCGACCCCACTCTTTTTACTAAGAGGGTCAATGGGGAGCTTTTCGTTTGCCAATTATATGTTGATGATATTATATTTGGGTCTACTAACAAAGCTTTCAATGATGAATTCTCAAAGCTTATGACCGATGGTTTGAGATGTCTATGATGGGAGAGATGAAGTTCTTCCTTGGTTTTGAGATCAAGCAATTGAGGGAAGGAACCTTCATCAACCAAGCAAAATATCTCCAAGACATGCTCAAGAGGTTCAAGATGACCGAGATGAAGGGTGTGGCCACTCCTATGGTTACCAAATGTCATCTTGCACTAGATCCCAATGGTAAAGAGGTGGATCAAAAGGTATATCGCTCCATGATTGGATCCTTGCTTTACCTTTGTGCATCTAGACCGGACATAGTGTTGAGTGTTGGTGTGTGTGCAAGGTATCAAGCTTCTCCTAAGGAGAGCCACATGATGGCTCTCAAAAGAATCTTTCGATATTTGGTTGATACCCCAAGATATGGTATTTGGTACCCCAAAGGCTCAAGTTTTATCCTCAATGGTTATACCGATGCGGATTGGGCGGGTGACAAGGATGATAGGAAATCAACTTCCGGGGCTTGCCAATTCCTTGGTAGGTCCTTGGTGTGTTGGTCTTCTAAGAAGCAAAATTGTATATCTCTGTCCACCGCCGAAGCCGAATATGTTGCCGCCGCAAGTGGATGCACTCAATTGTTATGGATGAGGCAAACTTTAAAGGAATACGGTGTCATTTGTGACAAAGTGCCTCTATTATGTGACAATGAAAGTGCCATCAATATTGCCTATAATCCGGTGCAACATTCAAGAACGAAGCATATTGAGATCCGGAATCATTTCATTAGGGATCATGTTGCCCGTGGTGATATTGAGCTTATCTATGTTCCAACCAAAGATCAACTTGTCGATATATTCACGAAGCCTCTTGATGAAGCAAGATTCTCTTATTTGAGGAATGAGCTAAATATCATTGATTCAAGGAGTATAGCTTGACCATCTTGCAAACACACCTTTGTCTCAAAACTTTATTTGGTTTAGATGTGGGCATGGAAATAGGGGGAGTGCGGTTTATATTATTGAGCTATCCCTCCCCCCATAATGCCAACATTAAAGATTTCATTCTCGTTATATCATATGTTGATATGTGAGCTTAAATGATGAGTAGTGGTTTGGACCCAAGATATATCTTCGCGGTGCCATATCATAACACTCATATATGGTGGCCTAGGCCACCGCACTCTTCTTCGTGAAGAGTTGGAGTTGTTTGGATCTTCATTGGTTTTTATTGACATCTCCTTGTTTATGGGAAATCACTCATTTTGGCCTTCATTTGCATTATTTGCAAAAATGAGTGATCATGTACCATCTCACAGTTTGGCGTATCTGTTCTAAGCCTATCTCATCTAAGACATATCCTTCACCTTCTCCAAGTGCACCTTGTTCGTGTCAAAATCCTGTTTTTGGGCACAGTTTCCTGTTCGACCGGAAGTTCCGGTCGTTTCGACCGGTACTTCCGGCTGGTATCTTTTCGCCAGTTCAGCCTTGTTCATGTCCAGCCTGGGTGGTTCCTACGAGACCGGAAGTTCCGGCTCCAACGAGCGGAACTTCCGGCCTTAAGTGGCCACTATATAACTGGGCCGAACGGGTGAGCAGTTCCATCTTCCTCACTTTTCCCCTTTCCAAGATCTATTTGGTGGTGCTCCTCCCCTGTGACGGCTGCTGCTCCTCCGGCCGGATCTCCCTCCTCCGGCGCTCCCCGCCGGATCGTCTCCGTGGATCGGCATCCTCTCCCTCTTCTCCTCCATGGCTCCCCCCGGTTTGTGCCCTCTCCCTCTCTATGTGTGGGTAGACCTCACTAGATGAAATATAGGGCATACTCTAGGCAAAGCTATGGTAGAAATCCTCTAGATGCCGTTCCTCTACTAGATCGTGTTTAGGATGTCGTGGTAATGTGGTCCTCTTAGCCATTGCCTCAGATCTGGTGAGAAACTGCCGCTGTTTTCGAACAGCCGGAAGTTCCGGTCCTTCACGCCGGAACTTCCGCCCGGGGCGGAACTTCCGCCGGTTCTCACCGGAACTTCCGGCCTGGCGATTTTTTCTGCTGTTACCCGATATCCTGTGCATGCTCTGGTGTTTGGCCTCCTTGCTTATGTGCACTCATTCATCATTCCTATCATTTTGATTCCGTTATCAGGTGGTTCCAAGAAGAGAGGCAAGGATCATGTGGATGAGGTTGAGGAAGAGCTTGAGCAAACCCGACCATCCAAGCTCACCGCTCGCCAGCAAGCTGCAGCTGCTCAGAGGCTCAAGTCACCGGCTGTTCGTGGGAAGAACATACATATATCAGTGAAGGGCATGCAATATAATGAGTACAAGGAGCTCCGTGACATGAACCCTTACCTCACCCCTCGGAACAATAGGGTTGGGGATAAGCGGTTCCACAACAAGACCCAAGAGGAGATATTCTATGAGATCTACATGCCATTCAAGAAGGGGGTAGCTCCTCAACATGCTATTGACATCGGGAAGATGGCCGCTAATAAGTACTTTGAAGAAGCCTATGCCATGTGTGGAGAGTTTGGGCTCTATCCCATTATGGAGCTCAACAAGGACTATGATGTTGGGTTGATTCAACAATTCTATGCCACCGTCCACTTTGAGCAAGATGAAGCAAGAACATTTCGTTGGATGACTCATGAGAGGCTCCTTGAGTCTAACTTGGCAAAGTTTGGATCCTCGCTACCCGGGCGTTGATGCAAATGGTTGGAGGTGCCATGATAGCTCATGGGCTCAAACAAGGGAGGTCTTGGAGCACCTCTACATCCCCGGCCGGGGTGTACCGGGCAAGAATGCGGATCTTCTCCCTACTTGGGATATTATGCTTAGAGTCTACCGGGAAACCATTGGACCGAAGGGTGACAACCTTGATGAGCTACATCTTTATGAAGTGGATCTTATGGCCAACTCTTTTGCTGAGAAGGGCACCGGTGAGAAGCTTGATGTGATGGACTACATCTATCATGAGATGTGGTCATGTGTGATGGAGAAGAAGCTTCCCGCCTATGCTCCGTACATTATGAAGCTCATTGAGGACACTTGGATGGAGTCTTGTCAGGCTAGACTCGTTCAATCCATTCCACTCACTCTCACATCCCATGAAGTGAAGTCATTGAGGGCCAAGCGCCACAACTCTCCTCTTGAAGATGTTAACCCCATGGATGAGAAGCCACCAAGCTGGGCTTCTAAGCTTGCTCGCCGCTTGAGACAGATCTTTTGCCTCACCTCTGCAGTCAACCACCGTCAGTATCAGCAGCATGCAGAAGCCAAGAAGTCTCGGGTTCGTCAGAAGAGCATCATGAGGGCACTTGTGGTGGACGTGTCTCCTCCCGGATCCGAGGAGAACATCACTCCGGAGGCGGAGTGGATCTCTCAGCATGGCATGCCTCTCCCTCCAGATGGTCTTGAGATCGAGTCTCCTCCGCACACTCCTCCCTGCCCCGGCGCTACATCGAACCTCCCTCCCGGCTGGGCTAACGCCGACCCTTGGGGCGCGTAGTTTCTCCTTTTCCTTTTTGGTGCTTTGATGCCAAAGGGGGAGAGTGAGACCTTATTAGGTTGCTCTTCGGTGGGTATTTGCATGGGGGAGTCACAAGCTCGTGTTGGCTTTGATTTTTATCGCTTGTGATTCTATTTATCTTGTGGTGTTGAACTATGTTCTAGCTATTTGGTTTGTAAACTCTATCTATGTGCTTGGAACCTTATTTGTGTATGGTAAACTCCGTATGTGAGTCTTCCTTGGTTATCTATGTGTGCATGATCTTATTATCCATATGCTTATCACTATGTTGTATTGCTAACCCTTGGAAGACGGATGCAAGATATAGGGGGAGCTTCTTATGTACCAATGCTCATATCTAGGGGGAGCTCCTCTACATCTTGCACATTATTGGTTTACATACCTCATTCCTTGCAAATACTTGTGTTGTCATCAAACACCAAAAAGGGGGAGATTGAAAGAACATTTCCCGCCCTTTTGGGTTTTGTGTGTTTGATGCCAACACTAGGTATATTTTATGTGTGTTGATGTGGACAGGTACAAGTGTTCGGAACATATTTTTGTTCAGCGAAATGGTCTGCCAGTTCTGATAATCTGCAGGGTTTTTCTTCTTGGCGGAAGTTCCGGCCCCAGCTGGCGGAACTTCCGCCCTGGTATGTTCCACAGAAGCTCTGTCAGTGCAGTTTGTGTTTGCTGTTTTTGTTCCCTGGCCGGAAGTTCCGGCGCTTGTGGCCGGAAGTTCCGGTCAGCGGAACTTCCGCCCAACTTCCGGGCAAGTTCCGGAAATGTGGAATTGTGGCTCAGTATAGTCCAGTGAGGTTTTCGGGCATTTCCGGAACTTGGCCGGAACTTCCGGTCACCGGAAGTTCCGCCCCTTCTTTTGCTTTGCAGGATATTTACCAGAGGCGGAAGTTCCGGCCCGAATGGCCGGTACTTCCGGTGTGTTATCACCAGAATTTGACCGAGTCAGAGGTGGGCCGCGATCAAGATGGACTTGAAGAAATATATATAGAAGGAATATGTGAATCGGCCTTTTATACCAAGTTGGGCTTGTTTGCCCGTGTATCTGTAACATATTAGATCGCATCTTAGTTTAGAAGTTAGAATCTTACTCGTGCACGGTTTGGTGCACGCCCACATTAGAAAGTCCCCTGGACTATAAATATGTATCTAGGGTTTATGGAATAAACAACAACCAACGTTCAACCACAAACAAATCTCGGCGCATCGCCAACTCCTTCGTCTCGAGGGTTTCTACCGGTAAGCATCATGCTGCCTAGATCGCATCTTGCGATCTAGGCAGCACAAGCCTGCCCACGTTGTTCATGTGTTGCTCGTACTGAAGCCTTTTTGATGGCGAGCAACGTAGCTATCTTAGACATGTTAGGGTTAGCATTGTTCTTCATATTACATGCTTTCGTAGTGCAACCCTTGCATGTCTAGCCGCCCTTACACCTATCTTAGGTGTAGGGCGGCACCCCGCTTGTTCATAGTTTAGTAGATCTGATCCGTTACGGTTGCTCCTTGTTTCATCAAGGATTAGTTTAACATCCGCAATAGTTAGGCCTTACAAAGGGTTGGAGGATCTAGCGGCGTGTAGGGTGGCGTTTGCTAGCCCTAGAAAGGATGTTCCGGGGATCAACCTCGTGTTGGTTTTTAGGCCCTGTCTAGGATCGGCTTACGGTCACCGTGCGCGAGCGCGAGGCACAATCGTGAGTAGGATGATCCGATTATGCGGTGAAAACCCTAAATCGTCGTAGATCTAATCAGCTTTATCTTGATCAAGCAGGACCACCATATATTCGGACACCTCGTCTGAATCATGGGTGGATCGGCTCTTTGAGCCGATTCACGGGATAACCTGAGAGCCGATCGAGGCTCGTATTTAACGTTTACGTGTGTGCCCTGCAGGAAACTAAGCGAGGCATCATCCACACCTTCCCGACCAGGTATAGGTCAGGTGGCACGCCCTTGCGGTTGGCATCGGCGCGTGCGACCGGGAGGCTTTGCGGGCCGTCGCTCCGAGGGACCGGGGCCAGCCGCAGCCCTAGTTGTTCCCGGCTCTACGGTGTTGCCCGTCTCTGCCCGCCGGGGGTTTCGACGTCAACACATTCGGCACGCCCGGTGGGACAACCTTCGACATCCACAACATCGCCATCTACATCCGAGATGGCGGAAGACACTCCGGTCACGTACGAGGATCCGCCCGATGAGCTCAAGAAGAAACATGACGAGATCAAGGCAACCCTCGAAGCCGAACTCATCGGCTCTTTCCACCGAACCCGCTCCCATGGCGTCGGTGGAAGGGTTTCACGCCCGAAGGCGCGCTCGATGGAGTGGACCTGTCCGCCCCGTCGAAGAACGCACCGGGTCGCTGCGCCAGGAAATCAACTACATGGTGGCTCATTCGCTGCACCGCCACTCGAGAGCCTCGGTGAACACCTTGGAGCGTGTCGCTCGCGCGTCGTCAAGGAAATCATGAGTCACCGGTACTCCCCGTCGGGACCGGCTGCGGGGACTTTCAAGGGAGAGATGCCACTCCAGCCCCAGCCGTTCGCATGGGCAGCACCGGAACTGCCGAACTCATCGGCATACGTCGTCTACAAGATTGGTGGTGATCCTAGTGACTACCAATTCCTACCTGAGGCACCCAAGGAGATCCCGCACGGATACGCGTGCGCATACGTACCTGACTGCAACGCCTGGGCTCTCTCGAACCAGGCTGCAATATCAGGGGCCTCTGGGACGGCAGGAGGGACGTCAGGAGCCGATCCTGAGAAGCAATCGTGGCTGGCTAAGTACGCCACCCCGACAAACCTCCAAAGCCCAGCTCCTGCAGTTGGCTTAGAACCGGAAAAGCAAGCATGGCTGGTTAAGTATGCCACCCCGGCGAATCTTCCGGGTTCGACACCTTCAGCCATCACAGCGGATCAGATTTGTGCAATTCTGAAAGATCGGTTCGGCATGATGCCGAAAAGGAAGGCGTTCGGCTACACCAAGCCGTACCCCAACAGCTACGAACCGATCCCGCTGCCACCCAAATATCGGCTCCCGGACTTCACGAAGTTTAGTGGATCAGATGGGTCCAGCTCCATCGAGCATGTGAGCCGATATTTGGCACAGCTGGGCACGATCTCAGCGTCAGACGAGTTGCGCGTGAGGTTCTTCGCACAGTCCCTCATAGGATCGGCTTTCAGGTGGTACACATCGCTACCACCGAACTCCATCCAGACTTGGAAGCAGTTGGAAGAGCAGTTCCATGAGCAGTATCACTCAGAGGCTTCCGATGTTGGTATTGCCGATCTAGCGCAAGTACGACAGAAGCGCGGGGAGACAGTGGCGGAATATGTCCAGCGCTTCAGGACCATTAGGAACCGATGCTTTTCGGCTCATATAAGTGAAAAAGAAGCAGTCGAGTTGGCGGTGGTGGGTCTCTCATCATCAATCAAGGACGTGGCCTCTCAAGCAGATTACCCTTCGTTGGCGCACATGGTGCAGAAGCTGTCAGCATATGAACAGCGCCACCCAGATGTTTACCAGGACAAATTCAAGCGGGTGGTGACTTTGGTTGAGGCAGACGAAGATGAAGGTGCCATGGGAAATCAGGAGGTAGCAGTGGCTGAATGGACTCGAGCGACGGGCCCCGTGACCTGCAAATGGGTGAAGCCACAAGGCCCTCCAAAAGGGTTCGACTTCGACGTGACCAAGACGGAGCAGATTTTTGATCTCTTGCTCACGGAGAAGCATATAAAGGTACCCGAAGGCCACAAGTTCCCCACGGTGCAAGAGCTGAACGGAAAGCCATACCGCAAATGGCATAACACGTTCTCCCACACCACCAACGACCGCAGGGTGTGGCGGCAGCAGATCCAAATGGCGATAGAAAACGGACGGTTGATTTTCAACCAATACGCCATGAAGGTCGACACACACCCCTTCCCCGCCGTAAACATGGTGGAGTATACTTACCACGGAGGGTGCCAGCCGGATTTCTCGTGCCAAATCAATATGGTAGATCTTGGACACCACGCTGGCAAGGATGGAGATGAGGGCAGCTGCTCTCATGACGAAGATACAGAAGAAGCCGCTCCACGCGATCGGCTCCGCCAAGATGGCAAGCGCAACGTCACAGAGGGAGAAGTGAAGAACATAAGATATCAGCGACCTCTCTCTGATCACCTCCTCAACAAGTATGTGAGTCAGTACGACCAACGCCGACGGTCCAGCGATGATGATGAAAGAGATCGTCTGGCTAGAGAAGCCAGAAGACATCGTCGGCATAATTGCGATGAGGAGGAGTACGAGCGTTGTGCCAAGGAAAAGGCAAGGGAGCAAGACGACGAGGACAGGCACTGGGATTGTCCCTTCTTCAGGCACTGCTGGGATTCAGGAATGAGCCGATTGCCAACAATCGGCAATTGCCCGTAATGCAACCGGAAGAAGAAGGAGGCAGCCAACGTGTCCGTGTTCGAGCGCTTGGGACCTCTCCCGCCACAGAGCAAACGAGCTGAGTCCCTCGGTTGAAAGATCTCGAAGATTCGGAAGACGAGGGAGAAGAAGAAGAAGACAGGTATCACCGGCCAAGGTGGTGCCCCGATGGACTCAGCCGTTCCCGAAAACGCAGGGTTCAACGATTGCGCGGCCCGGAAGAAGCCGAGAGGTTATACTTGCATACATTGAGGAAGGCAAGGCCTCGATTCGGCTGCGAAGGTTCAGCGAACCCTGGATGAAGAGGGTCGTCCACGGAAAATGGAGTGGCGCCCCAAGCAAAGGAAAGCCGATGATGAAACATCGGCTGGCACAAACATGGTGCTCGTTCTTCCGACAAAGCTTAGTGCTCCACGATTTCACGATGCACTCAAGGTGGACGACAGCAAGCGCACCAACATGATAAAGTCAGAGATTGGGCTGGTTTTGTCTACCGGCCTGAACGAGTAGCAAGAGCACGACAATGAGCAAACGTGGCGAGGCTGATCCTTGTGATCGGCCCCAAAAATTTATGAAGGGACATTACAAAACCTTCACCGAGCAAGCAACGTGCAGGCCGATTCCGGCAATCGGCCAAAATTATCCTCACCAACCATTCTGCCTGGGTTCAACATGTTATCCAACAGAGCCGATACCATCAATTTTCTTGACAGAATCGGCTCGGGGGGGCACCCAGGTGGATAGAACACGAGGATATGCAGTAGAATTATCTCATCTCATCTTTGGTGATGGGTATTGGAGTGTGGGGGCCGATGCACCAGTCGGCCGTAAAAAAAAAATTCTGAAAATTCGAAAATTTTCGAGCACAGCCGATGCAGCAGACATCGACTTAAGTATATAAAAGCCGATGCATGGCCATCGACTCAAGAGGAGTAACTGTTACGATCAGAGGGTCAATGGAGCACAAAGGGAGATTTTTAATGGAGGAACTCCTCAATGGAGTAGTTTAAGGGCTCAGATCCTCTCTTCAAGAACAATGCCAAGAGCAGCCTGGACGTGCAGATCAGGTCAAGAATGGATTGCATGAGATCCACCAAAGGAAAGGAGCCGATCTAGCCGGCAAGGTGCAGGAAGAACTGAAGAAGCTTGGGGGGCAGCTCCCCTTGAAGGCTCTCTGCCCTGGGAAGCCGATTTATGTTCAAATCGGTTGGTTCTGCATAAAAAGCTCCCTCAGACATGATCAAGCCCAGGTCCATACAGCTAATTGGCGTATCCTCGTCTCTGTTTTGCCTTGGCGGAGACTCGGGGGGCAACAGGCCTGGTAGGTGCCCTATTTTTAAGAGCCGATTGGAGTTACCTCGGCTGTCACTGCATCATGATCTTCTCAGGGAGGAACTGGGAAGGAAAAACCGTCGTCTGGTACGAGGTTTGGACCGTGCTGGTGCTGCAAGAAAAGGAAGAGACTGGTTTCTCAAATTAGCCGATGAACAGTCATCGGCTGCAGGACTGCAAAACGCCACGGTCGAGAGAAACAGTAATGGCCCGATTCGTTACTATCGGACTTGGTGTGGCAAGCGGGAGGATGGAAATTGGATTAATGAAAGGAAAATTTGGAAGAACAATTCTCATTAATTCAAAAGAGCGGCTTTACAAGAAGAGCCGATGGCTCTCAAAAGAAGGATCTGGTGCCTAGTGCACTACTACTGCTAGTCCTACTCTACTAGTCGTCGATGTCCTCGTCATCACCGTCGTCGAGGTCGTCGGCGCTGCTCCCGGGAAGCTCCTCGCCGCTGCTGCCCCAGCCGTCGGCTGGGGCTTCCTCCTCCTCCTCGTCATCATCATCATCCTCGCTATCCGCCCAGCTGCGGAAGCGCTTCGTTGGAGGATACCCAATGGAGGAGGAGGAATCATCTTCCTCCTCCTCATCTTCTTCTTCCTCGTCGTCATCGTCGTCCTCGCTGTCCGCCCACATGCGGGAGCGCTTCTTCGGCGGAAGCCCGGCGGAGGGGAGGCCTTGGTCCTCTCCGCTTCTCCTCCCTTCTTCTCCTTGTCGGAGGAGATGGGGTGCGCCCGGAGCGGGGATCGTCCTCTTCCTTGTTCTTCGGCAACGGTTGGAGAGAGAGGCCCGAAGCGGAGGAAGAAGGGGAAGACATGGCTGCGGGAGAGAAGGGTTTTTTGGTTTGGCGAACAGAGCAGAGCAAGGGGATGGAGTGGTGAACCGTTTGGCACAGATAAATAAAGAGAGTGTAGTGGAGATTTAATGCCATGACGGTTCTCGAGGACGCGATGCCGAAATTGACAACTCATACAGGGAAGCCCAGGAGGCAAGGCATCATGATGAAGATTCTGCGGCAGTTCTGCTCTGCCACGACATGACCCGACGAAAGAAAGCGTAATGATTTTGGAAATATCATTTCCAAAACCAGGGGGCATGTGTTATCACCAGAATTTGACCGAGTCAGAGGTGGGCCGCGATCAAGATGGACTTGAAGAAATATATATAGAAGGAATATGTGAATCGGCCTTTTATACCAAGTTGGGCTTGTTTGCCCGTGTATCTGTAACATATTAGATCGCATCTTAGTTTAGAAGTTAGAATCTTACTCGTGCACGGTTTGGTGCACGCCCACATTAGAAAGTCCCCTGGACTATAAATATGTATCTAGGGTTTATGGAATAAACAACAACCAACGTTCAACCACAAACAAATCTCGGCGCATCGCCAACTCCTTCGTCTCGAGGTTTTCTACCGGTAAGCATCATGCTGCCTAGATCGCATCTTGCGATCTAGGCAGCACAAGCCTGCCCACGTTGTTCATGCGTTGCTCGTACTCGAAGCCTTTTTGATGGCGAGCAACGTAGCTATCTTAGACATGTTAGGGTTAGCATTGTTCTTCATATTACATGCTTTCGTAGTGCAACCCTTGCATGTCTAGCCGCCCTTACACCTATCTTAGGTGTAGGGGCGGCACCCCGCTTGTTCATAGTTTAGTAGATCTGATCCGTTACAGTTGCTCCTTGTTTCATCAAGGATTAGTTTAACATCCGCAATAGTTAGGCCTTACAAAGGGTTGGAGGATCCAGCGGCGTGTAGGGTGGCGTTTGCTAGCCCTAGAAAGGATGTTCCGGGGATCAACCTCGTGTTGGTTTTTAGGCCCTGTCTAGGATCGGCTTACGGTCACCGTGCGCGAGCGCGAGGCCCAATCGTGAGTAGGATGATCCGATTATGCGGTGAAAACCCTAAATCGTCGTAGATCTAATCAGCTTTATCTTGATCAAGCAGGACCACCATATATTCGGACACCTCGTCCGAATCATGGGTGGATCGGCTCTTTGAGCCGATTCACGAGATAACCCGAGAGCCGATCGAGGCTCGTATTTAACGTTTACGTGTGTGCCCTGCAGGAAACTAAGCGAGGCATCATCCACACCTTCCCGACCAGGTATAGGTCGGGTGGCACGCCCTTGCGGTTGGCATCGGCGCGTGCGACCAGGAGGCTTTGCGGGCCGTCGCTCTGAGGGACTGGGGCCAGCCGCAGCCCTAGTTGTTCCCGGCTCTACGGTGTTGCCCGTCTCTGCCCGCCAGGGGGTTTCTGACGTCAACACGGTGGAAGCCGGAACTTCCGGCCATCCTGGCCGGAACTTTCGGTGTAAGTGAAATTCGTCCCCAACGGTCAGATCTGAAAGCTCCACCCATATAAATAGCTTTCTTCTCCAAAGGGAAAGGTTGCTCAATCATTGCAAGAAAAATCTGCCAAGCTTCACCACCATTAGAGCCACCTCAAGAACACAAGATTTGCAAGATCTCCTTCCTCCCCCAACCAAAGCTCTTGATCTTTGGAGATTCGAAGGAGAAGACACCGATCTACATCCTCACCGAAGTGTTCTTCATTTCCCCCTCACTTGTTTGAGGGATCTCATGCTAGTGTTCCTATTTGGTTCCCTAGTTGATTTGTTGTTGATGTGTTGTTGTTGATTGTTGTATTGTTACAGATTTGGGTGCCTCAAATTTGGTTGTGGATGTGTGCCCCAAGAACTTTGTAAAGGCCCGGTTTCCGCCTCGAGGAAATCCCTTAGTGGAAGTGGGCTAGGCCTTCGTGGCGTTGCTCACAGGAGATCTGAGTGAAGCCTTCGTGGCTGTTGGTTTGGCTTGCGTAGCAACCACACTCCTCCAAACGTAGACGTACCTTCTTGCAAAGGAAGGGAACTACGGGAATCATCTCCGTGTCATCGCGTGCTCCACTCTCGGTTACCTCTATCCCACTCTATCTCCTATTGCGTAGCTATATCTTGCTTAGTTGATATCCTTGTCATATAGGTATATTCACTTAGTTGCATATCTAGAGAATTTACCTTTGTGCCAAGCCTAAGTTGAAAAAGAACTAAAAATTGGTTAGCACCTATTCACCCCCCCCCTCTAGGTGCGGCATACGATCCTTTCACCCACGCTGCTCAAGCAGATTGGGTGAACTTTGCCACCTACCATCTTGAAGGAGCTGCTGGTTCATGGTGGGAAAATTTCCTGTTGATGCAGTCTGCCGGTCATGTCGTAACTTGGCCAGAGTTCAAAGCTGCTTTCCGTGCATATCATATCCCAGAGGGTCTGATGGACGAGAAAAGAGAAGAGTTTCTGAAGCTGACGCAGGGCAGTGGTTCTATCTGTGACTACCAATGTAATTTCTATCTTCTTGCCTGCTATGCTCCTGAAGAGACTTCCACTGATGCCAAGAAGCAAGCCTTGTTCCGCAAGGGACTGGATCCTGAACTTCATCGAGATCTTCATCTCCTGGACTTCCCAACCTGCCAAGATCTTGTCAATAAGGCTATGAAGGCAGAAAGAGGAAAGGTGGAGTATGAGGAAACTCGCAAGCGTCCTCGAGATACTTCTCAGTCTTCTGGATCAGGCAATCAGCGCCGTCGTGTTTTCATTCCATACAGTGCTGTGCCTCGTGCTCCTAATGCACCAAAGTCTTCTGGTTATGCTCCTCGCCCACAAGCTCCAAACAATGCCGGCGGAACAAACTATCGTTCCGCTATGGGTAATCCGAGCAGTGGTGCGTGCTTCACTTGTGGTCAACCTGGTCACTACATGAAAGAGTGCCCCCACAATACTTCGTTCGTGGTGCTCCAACAACAAAGAAGTTTACCAAGCCTCAAGTTGCTGGTCGGGGTCGTCCGACCCATGTCACTCGTCGAAGAAGCTGAAGCAGATCCAAGCGTCATAATGGGTACGCTTCGAATCAACTCCATTATAGCTACAGTTCTGTTTGATTCTGGAGCATCGCATTCATTCATATCCCAAGAGTTTGCTCAATTGCATGGGATTCCTTTTGAAGTTATGCCTACCCCTCTTATGGTTCATTCCCCTGGATCTAGTTGGTATACCGCTATGGTCAGTCGAGGGAATAAAATCGAGATTGGATATCTTCTTTTTCCGATTCCCCTCATTGTCCTCAATTCAACCGACATCGATATCATTTTGGGCATGGATTGGCTAGCTAAATATCAGGCTATCATTGATTGTGCAGCCAGGTCTCTTACCCTAACCGATCTTTCTGGAAGCTCCATTCTGTATTGGTCTCCGTCAGCAACACCTCCATCAGCAGTGCACATTCCTGATGCTGAGTTGTATGCCCTTGACGTCTTACCTCCACTTGAAATTTCTGATGTTCCGGTGGTTTGTGACTTCCCTGATGTCTTTCCGAAAGAATTACCTGGCATGCCACCTGATAGAAGTGTGGAGTTTGTCATCGAGCTGGTTCCTGGAACTGCTCCTGTTTCTCGACGTCCTTATCGTATGCCTCGAGAAGAGTTGGTTGAACTGAAGAAGCAGTTGGAAGAGTTTGAAGGGAAAAGATACATCCAACCTAGTACTTCTTCTTGGGGATGTCCTGCACTCTTTGTCAAGAAGAGGGATACCAATGTTCCGCGTCTGGTCGTTGATTACCGGCCGCTCAACGCAGTAACCATCAAGAACAAGTATCCTCTACCTCGAATCAATGATCTTTTCGATCAATTGAGTGGTGCCACAGTCTTTTCCAAGATGGATTTGAGATCAGGCTACCATCAAATCAAAATCCGAACGGAGGACATTCCAAAAACGGCGTTCATGACTCGTTATGGTCTTTACGAGTACACCGTCATGTCCTTTGGCCTCACTAATTCTCCAGCCACTTTTATGCGGCTCGTGAACTCAGTGTTTATGGAGTATCTTGACAAATTTGTCATTATCTACATTGATGATATTCTCGTCTACTCCAAAACCGAAGAAGAACACACTGAACATTTGCGTTTGGTGCTGACAAAGCTTCGTGAACATCGTCCCTATGCCAAGTTTTCTAAATGTGAGTTCTGGCTACAAGAGCTCATCTTTCTTGGCCATGTGGTCTCTGCAAAAGGTGTTGCAGTCATTCCAGATAAAGTTCAATCCGTTCTTGATCGGAAGACTCCTAAGTCAGCCAAAGAAATTCGGAGTTTTCTTGGATTGGCGGGTTACTACCGTCGATACATCGAGAATTTCTCCAAGATCGCCAAACCAATGACTGATCTTCTGAAGAAAGATAAGAAGTTTGAGTGGTCAGAAAAGGCTGAAGAAAGTTTTCGGACATCGAAAATAAAGCTGACTACCGCTCTTGTACTTGTCCTTCCAGACACAAGCAAAGACTTTGTCATCTTCTGTGATGCATCTCTTCAAGGGCTCGGATGTGTGTTGATGCAAGATGGCCATGTAGTGGCCTATGCCTCTCGACAGTTGAAGCCACATGAGCTCAATTATCCAACTCATGATCTAGAGCTTGTAGCTGTTGTCCATGCTCTTAAGCAATGGCGACCTTACCTTTACGGTAATCGTTGCGAGTTATACTCGGATCATCAAAGCCTGAAGTACCTCTTTACCCAACCGGATCTGAATCTCAGGCAGACAAGATGGTTGGAACTCATCAAGGACTATGATTTGGGTCTTAACTATCAGCCCGGCAAGGCCAACGTCGTTGCTGACGCGCTAAGTCGGAAGTCATATTGCAACAATCTGATGATCAAGCAATATCAACCTGCCCTCCATGAGGAATTTGCACGACTCAATCTTGAGGTTGTTCCTCAGGGATTCCTTGCTAACTTAGAGGTGAAACCCTCTCTTGAAGACCAGATCAAAGCCGCTCAGAAGCGTGATTTGGGTATCACTAAGATCAAAGAGAACATTGCTAGCGGAGATGCTAAATGTTTCTCCGTCAACGATCAAGGTGTTGTTTACTTTGGTAACCGCTTGGTGGTGCCGAAGAAAAAGAATCTGAGAGAGCTGATTCTCCGAGAAGCTCATGAGTCTCCTCTATCTATTCATCCTGGAAGTACAAAGATGTATCAGGATCTTCGCCAAAGGTTCTGGTGGACCCGGATGAAAAGAGAAATCGCTCGCTTTGTAGCGGAATGCGACGTTTGCCGTCGTGTAAAAGCTGAACATCAAAGACCAGCTGGTACTCTTCAACCTCTATCTACTCCTGAATGGAAATGGGATGAAATTGGTATGGATTTCATTACCGGACTTCCCAAAACCCCAAAGGGAAATGACTCCATATGGGTAGTGGTGGATCGTCTATCCAAGGTTGCTCACTTTCTTCCTGTTCGGGAAAGTATTCGTGCTAGTCAACTAGCGGATCTCTACATATCCCGGATAGTCTCTCTTCATGGTGTTCCGAAGAAGATCATCTCTGATCGTGGAAGCTTGTTTACCTCAAAATTCTGGGAAAGTCTTCAAAACTCCATGGGAACAAATCTTTCCTTTAGCACAGCTTATCATCCTCAAACTGGTGGTCAAACCGAGAGGGTGAATCAAATCCTTGAAGACATGCTCAGGGCCTGTGTTATATCCTTCGGCAAGAATTGGGAAAAGTGCCTTCCATTTGCTGAATTCTCCTATAACAACAGTTTCCAATCTAGCCTGGGCATGGCGCCTTTTGAAGCTCTTTATGGACGAAAATGTCGAACCCCTCTGAATTGGTCAGAAACCGGTGAAAGACAGTTCTTTGGACCGGACATGATCAAGGAAGCAGAAGATCAAGTTGGCATTATCCGAGAGCGTTTGAAGGCTGCTCAGTCTCGTCAAAAGAGCAATTATGATCGTCATCATCAAGAAGTTCGCTATGAAGTTGGCGAGCAAGCTTATCTTCGAGTCACTCCTTTAAGAGGTGTCCATCGTTTCGGTATAAAAGGCAAACTAGCTCCTCGCTATGTTGGTCCTTTCCGCATCCTTGCTAAACGAGGTGCACTTGCTTACAAGTTGGAACTCCCTCCAACTTTTCCCGAAGTTCATGACGTCTTCCATGTCTCCCAACTCAAACGTTGCTTCAAAGATCCCATCCGTGGTGTTGATCACGAAACACTTGATCTCCAAGAGGATCTGACCTATCGAGAGTATCATATCCGTATCCTTGATGAAGCTGAGCGTAAAACTCGGCGTCAAACCATCAAATTCCTGAAAGTTCAATGGTCTCATCACTCTGAGTCAGAAGCAACCTGGGAACGAGAAGATCGTCTCTGATCTGAGTACCCTACCTTCTTTTCTAAAACTTAGGAATCTCGGGGACGAGATTCTTGTAAGGGGGGTAGAGTTGTAACAGAACCACTTTATTAATCAAATAAATGTTGTTAGTTGCTCATAAGCATGCATGCATTTGCATTTAATTTGAGAAACTTTGCACTAAAATGTTAGGAAACAATGTTGCAAATGGTTGTAGTTTTGTGTTAAGAAAATTTTGTGCAAAAACCCCTTGAAAATTTGGGACAAAATACCCCAAAAATCATCAAAATCCTCCTGTTTTAAAAATCCCGGAGAAAACCCTAAAGACTAGGGGGGTTTTCACAAAATCCCCCCCTTCTCTTCTACCTCCAGGCAGCCAGGCTGCTTCCTGTCGACGCCGTGGCCGCCCGATGGCGCCGGCGGCCTGGATGCTCCTCGCCGCCCCCTGGGCGCGGATAAGGCTCGCCGCCGCGACGAGGAGAACCCCATTTCGCCTCCCCCTTTTCCCTCCCTCTCCTTCTCTGCAAGCCGGCGGAAACCCTAGCCCCGGCCAACCACCATCGCCGCTGTTCTGCGCCTCCCCACGCTGGGCCGCCACCGCCAGGAGCTCCGCCTCGACCCCCTCTTCCTCCTCAGCTAAGCGGCAGCCGCCGGGGAGCTCCCTAGCGGCCGAATCGGCCGGAGCCCGTGCCGCCAGTCGCCGCCGTTTGCCGGCGATTCAGGCCATCTCCGACGACGTCGTCCAGCCTCCCGTGCTCGCGGTGAGATTCTGAGCGCCATGGTGCCCCTCCCCTCGCCGATTGCTCGCCGTAGCGCTCCGGCCACGCGCGCCTGCCCGCCCCGCCGCTCGGGCTCGCCGGAGGAAGCCCTCGGTGACCAATAGCGGGCGGCGCCGCCCTCGTTGGGTTCGCCCCGAGCCCCCCGCGTCGAACGCGCCTCACCTCGCTGCCCCGCGCGCACGGAATCGCCCAGGCCGTGCCCGTCCTGGCCGGCCAGGCCATGGCTGACGTCGTGCTGACGTCATGATGACGTCAACCGACCCTTTTTATATTTCTGTTTTATTTAATAATTCAGAAAATGATGTATTATATATCAATTTGTTCAGAATTTGAAATCCTACATGTTTATGAGCATATCATACATCATTACAACCTTTAAAGTTGCAAATTTAGCGAAAACCTAACTGAACCCTCTCATATGGCGGTATCCGGTGCCGGAACCCCTTTAATCTGACGATGCAATTAGGTTTTTCCGAATTCCTTTAACATGACAGATCATTCATATTGTATGCGCATTGCATTATGCCATGTGGTGATTGTTTGTTTCCCTTTCCGGTGTTTGGTTCTTCGCGTTAGGATCTGAGCCGGAGTCCGACGTCAACGCCACCGAAGAACAGTACTCATCCGCTGAGGGACAAGGCAAGCCCTAACCTGGTTCATCTATGATTTCGAAATGTTTTATCTGTGGTTCCTACATATCGCATACGATTCAAGCTGTCTTTTATCGGTAGATAGAGTTACCCTATCTGCTGCATGTCCGACCTTTGTAGCCTCGATACCCGATCCACTTGCTCCTAGCATAACTAGGTTTGGCATGTGTGCGTCGCGAGAGCCTTTATCTCTTTATGCTTAGCCATGCTTAGTTTGTTACGCTACTACTCCGGTCTTCGGACTGGAGCCTTACAATGAAATGAATCTAGCATGACAGGTTGACGTGGTAAGTATAGAGATGATGATAAACATGATTAAAGGCTCAGACGAGAGGCCACATTGGGATGTGGTGGGTTGTTTCGTTTCTGCCGACCCTAGGAACCGAGTTCTCGCCTCTTGAACCAAGACCGAGCGTACAACCACACGAGGCCCTATTATGGTACCCTCTCGACTCACTAACTTGCCTAGTAGATTCCATGAGTCACATAGTTTGCGCGTTACCTGGTCATATGCATTGCATTTTGCTTGGGGGTTAAAGGTACATAACAGGCAGGTAAGCGTGGTCGTGGTGGCTGGGGGTTGCGGCCTCTGGGGAAACCCACCTCGGTACACATCGTTAAGGACCGACTTCGGGACTTGACCCGTTACGGCGGAACGATCCTTAGCGCGTGACTCATGGTCTCGGCGACAGCAAGGTAAAGGTCGTGGTCGAACACCCTCTGCCGGCTTTCCAAGGAAGAGAGCTAATATATTGGCATTAAGAGTCGGTTGGCACGTGTGGGTAAAGTTGTGCACCCTGCAGGGTTAAATCTTTTCGAAAAGCCGTGTCCACGGTTACGGACGACTTGGGAACGGACGTGGATATCATAGACAACTTGAACCTAACCGTAAAACTTGGCAATCAATGTGTGTTTACGGATATCTTCTCCGGGTGTTGAGGGGGTAATCCGAGGATAGTGGTTCGAGATGATGAAGATTGGTGGATACAACATGATGATCAATAGAGGTAGAGATGTCGCTCTCTTATCCCCTTTCAAAGGTTCTGAGTAGTCGAACTTCTGTTCTCTCTCATCTTACAAAGGAAAATTGGCTTTACGCAAAAGAAGATCTACAGAAAGCCCGCATACCCGCTTTGCTAAAAGGTTGTACTAAGTCTTGCTGAGTCCCTGTACTCAGCTTTGCATGCTTTTGTTTCAGATGAAGTTGCCGCAGTCGAAGGTGGTTTCTACGTTAATATCGACGGTTAGTTTGGGGTTCCCGAGCAGCAGCTCGCGACTTATGGGCTGGAACGTCGCTTTATGTTATGGCTTATTAAGCCCTTTGCTATCTTGTTATTTAGAATAACATAATTTGCTTCCGTTGCTTGTTGAATGTTGGGTCAGTGACCTCTGCGTGTAATAATTTGGATCTTACTCTGTTAAGAGTTGTAATATATTCTTTTGAGTCGTAGAGTCACTGTTGTGTTACCGATTCCCTCACTGTAGTCTCTCGAGCTCGAGGTTAGGCTTATGTCAGACGAAGATCTGGTATTTGTCTAACCCTGATCCCGGGGGTGCCACAGCCATACCTTTGCCTTGCGTACCCGCTTGATCTTGATGATAACTCTTCAAGCTCTACACAAGCCGGAATGCTTCACTTGAACAAAGTTGCTTTGTGAAGACTCACAAATGCTCCCCCATACACTATGATGGGAGAGCTCCATTGATGCACATCTTCACATGTCCATTATCACCAAATGGATGGCAAGCTTCAAGCATGTGATCCACTCAAGATGCTCATCTTGAACTTGCCCAACTCAACCTTGTATCTTCTCATACTCACATAAGATAGAGCATGGCTAATATTGAGTTCCACATAAGAACTCCATCTTCATTTATTCTTCTTGATCATATTACATATATATATCTTCATACCGATGATCTTGATGCCAATACACAAGGTATACCTTTATCTTCATGGCATCCATACTTGAATCCAACACATGGAGTACAAGTAGTACCTATGGAGTATTCCTTCATATAAACTCAATGAAAACATTAGTCCATAGGGGTTGTCATTAATTACAAAACCACACATAGGGGCAATGTACCCTTACAATCTCCCCCATTTTGGTAATTGATGACAACCACAATAAGAGGGTTTATATAATGAATATTAGAAACAAGTACACAACTTATCCGAGAATAAGTTGTATACAAGAGGTTGTATTTGATATGGTCAAGTAACACAAAGCTACTAGCCCATATCAAAACCGGCTCTACTCACACAACTACAACAAATGCAAGAGATGTGAGTAGAACCAATATATATAGAGAAAACTCCCCCACAATGTATGCACGTGTGATGAACATGAATTCATTGCATATATTGTCAAGATTAACCTTTGGGATAGTTTCCACTATATATATACAACCATGCAAGACATATAAATATGGAATGCATGAGAGGACAAAACACTTAAGCACAAACCAAACTTAAGTATAAAACCATTCCCTTAAACCCTCTAAACTTCTCCCCCATTGGCATCGATTGTCAAAATGGGTGAAAAATTTAGAAGGCCAATATAATGTGAGTTCCTCCCCAAAGTGTGCACTTTTCATAATTTGAGTGGAATCAAGTGCACATATCCAATGACGAATACTTGAAGGAAGTCAAACTATATTGAGGATCAAAGATTGCATAAAGATAACATGGTGAAGTGAGCTTCAACAAATAAAGCAAGCAATCAAAGATCCAATTGGACAAACAAAGATATCATGATAAGAGAGATATAGTGCTCTAAATAAAATAAGAAAGCTCCCCAAGGTTCGTGCACAATTTATAATGTTTGCATTTGAATACAATATGCACAAACATGGAATCCTCACTCCCTATATATTATTTAGAACACAACTAGGATAAAGAGAATAGCTTATCAAGACCAACTTGAGTCCAACAATTACAAGATATTATTTTATGAAGAAAAACAAATAAACCAAGCACTCATAAATCTTCTTTACCAACACCACTAAAATCAAAAGGATAAGAAGATGGTTGGCAAAGAACAAGGATATCAAGGTGATGGATTAACACTCTTATGTATATGAGTTTCTATAGTGGACAAAGGATCCATAAAGAAACATGCACACACAAGAGGTTAACAAAATAGATAAGACAAGATATCCAAGATGAAGTCATAAAATATACCAAAGGGTATTTGCTTAAAAAGCATATATAGCCTATGGCTCCAATTTTTACTAGTGGTATATGAATGAGCTTCAACTAAGAAAATCTCAAAAACATCACAACCAACAATAAGGGAAGTAAAGCTAGTTGGAATGTTTTGAGAAAGGCAACAAGTATTATAAATGTGGATTTATTTCGCAATTTCATCAATATTGCACATAAGAGCTCTTTGAGGAATTGATATGCAATAAATTGCTAGAGGGCATATTTGAGATAGGTGAATCATAAACAAGATATATATATACATATATTCCTATCATATGTCTTCTCAAATTACTCAAATGTACAATAAGAAGTTTTCTTTTAAAAGGATTTTTCAAGAATCGCAATATTTTCGAAATGAAGAATTTCATGCCAAGATGCAACCTACAAGAGGTTGGATGCTATATGAGTATGCATGAATAAGATACTTGTTACCGAGATAGCAATGGCATGATGTAGTAGATAAGAGTTCATCGATCATCGTAGCTTGACTCCAATTTTCATATGGTGACAACACCTTCCTTATAGATGAGACAAGCCTCCATTGCATCTCCAATGTACCTAAAACAACATTCAAGTACATCTTTGTCCCCAAACTTATTGGGTCTAAAATGGTTAGACTAACCACAATACATAGGATACACTCCATATCAATATGTGCATATTTAGATGAAATTTGAATTTCATGCACATCTTAGCCATTTAGGATTTGATGGAGTATACCCTATACAATGGATCAAAGAAAGCATGCTAAGAATATAAACAAATTACATAAAAGCACGCATAAAGACTTTAAAGATCCAAGGAAAATATACGTTGGACAAAACACAAAATGAATTGAAGAAGGCATAAAGATGCGACCAAACAAATTTGTTGTCCAAAATATATCAAAGACGCAAATCACAAAAGATTTGTTCAACAAAGTTCAACAAATGAACTAAGAAGGAACCATTGAGCATAAAGGATGAAGTAAAGCAAACATGCTCAAGGATTTATCTCATTCAAGCAAAAAAATCATGTAAGATGGAATGATATAGCAAACTCCCAAAAAAAGAGCAAGGTTCAAACAAATAAACCAAACCCTCTACACTTTTCACAATGGCACAATGTACCGTAAGAAAAAGGTTTGTCTTCCAAAAAAAACACTTGATATGAATCAAGAGAATTTATCAAAAGATTTTTCAAAGGGACAAGGAAGACACATGGGAGCAACAAAGATTTCTTGGAAATAAAACAAGGCAATAAGAAGCAATCCAAGATGAAGATGATCCATAAATTCAACCACATACAAGGTTATCAATTGTCAAAGACAATGAGAATATTGGAATTAACTTCCGGTGGTATATCAACAAGGATAGTAAGGATCAATTTCACAATTAAAAGGCATAGGATAAGTATATAGAATTCATCACTATGCATGGATCAAGATTCTTGATAGCTTCAACTAGTCAAACAATCACGCACGGCAATGATTAGAATAACATGAAGCAAACGGTGCCCCAAATAATGTATAGAGATATGTATTTGAGGAAAACCATACCAAGAATTTCTTACTCAAACAAGAATCCATAAGATGAGCAATAAAAGCTTTTTAATAGAAGTGGAGCTTGTTTGGGCAAACATGCCACCTAGAAACAAGATAATTAAGAGCATCAACTCTAAGTGGCATAACCTCATATGTTCACATTTTCTAGGCCTGTGATATGTACAAAACATATTACTCCCTCATAATGTGATAAAACATTTCTTCTAAACAAGAGGCAACTAAAATTCGACTAGAGATGATTAATGGACATTTAGAATTTGAATTCCTCATGAGTATGACACACCACATAGTGACTAGATAATCTTGCAATATCAATACTAAGTGGTGGTACCCATGTACACACATTTTAAAGGAAGAGAAATGCACAAAGCATATCACTCCCCCAAAAATGGGATGTTCCATTAATCACTCAAAGAGAGCCAAATAAGATATCATCAAGATGCATTAGGCTCCAAAACAATACACAAGTATATGATGAGTCAAACAAACATACTTGAATACACAAGATAGGTAAGTAAGACACAACACATACACACAAATATTTGGTACAAAACCAAACATGCAAAGGGGCAAGTAACTTACAATAAATATGATGAGTTGAAGTATAAGTTACCGCAAGGAGGAACATTGGATATAAGATATAGATAATGATCCATACGACTTGGCTTGGTCAAAGTATAATATATGAAGATCCCTTAATTCTTCATGAAGTAGCCAAGTCTCCAATGACCTCCACATGCACCTATTGATCAAGTTTGAGCTTGTTGGTCCCCAACCAAGTTGGGTCCTAAGAGGTTAGTCACAATAGGCTTGGCAACCCAAATGGTTCTTTTCTTGAAACCACTTTGAGTTCCAACAAACTTGGCAAACACATTGCCATCCTTATCCTTCCCTACAGAATAATCATCATCAACAATTATAGGGTTAGATAAGGTACCACCTAAGCAAGAAGAAGCAAAGTGCCCCTTCTCACGACATAAGTATCAAGTGTTCCCCTTTCTCTTCTTTATTGATTTGTTCTCTTGGGGAACAATATCTTGATTCTTCTTGGGAAGTGGCCTATCTTCAACTTGAGGTCGAGCATGAGCTTGACCTTGACCTTGTGGTTGTTTCCCTTGTTGTTTCTCACTCAAGTGCTTCTTCTTCTTTAATGGGCATGATCTAACATGATGCCCTTCAACCTTGCACTTGAAACAAACCAACTTGGCCGGATCCTTGACTTTTTCTTGGCCCTTCTTCTTGTTGCTCTTGCTCTTGGACTTGTTCTTGTTATTGGAGTTGAATCCAAGTCCACTCTTGTCATTGGGGGATTGTTGCACACTTAGCATCTTGTCAAGTGCGGATTTCCCTTCATGACGCTTTTCCAAGTCTTTCTTCAAAGAAAGGACTTGGGCTTCAAGCTCTTTAATTTCCTCTACATGGTTAGTAGAAATACAAGTACTAGAGGAAGTAGAAACTTCATTGTTAGAGCAACGAGGCAAAGCAAGTAATCCAACACAAGGTGTATCACTAGTTTGACTAGATGGACTACTAGGACTAGCACATGGCAAAATAGCATTTTGAGTTGAGGTTGTGCTAATGTCCACATGAGGCTCACAAGATACTACTTTAGTGATACTTGCCTCATGAGCTAACTTTAGCCCATCATAGGAAATTAGAAGATCATCATGAGAGCTTGAGAGCTTTTTATGACTTTCTTCCAACTCCCTATAATTGCTAGTTAGCAACTCAAGTTGAGCCCTTAGCTCAACATTCTCCTTTAAGGTAGATGCTTCACAAGAATTAGAGTTAGTAGCACAAGCATCAACAATAGTTTTCTCATTTTCATGCATATAGGATTCAATTTTTTGTGTAAGCATAAAATTAGTATGCTTCTCATCTTTTAGCTCATGCTTGAGGAGAGTGAATCTCATTTCCCCATTTTCAACATGGGACTCCAACTCCACTATGGTTTCCCAATATTTATTCAAGGTATCCATAGAGTGTTCGATATTAGCACGAGCTTCTTTATTACCATGAAGAGAAGCATATACCATTGCCATATTATGCACCAAGGTATTATATTCTTCATCATTATCATCATCATCATTCTCATCGTTAGAGGATGTGTTAGGAGTCAAAGTAGGAGATACCTTTGATCCTTTTGCCATAAGGCACATGTGCAAACCGGAGAATGAAGATGAAGATATTCTTGAATCCTCATTTGAAATCGTGTCTTGATCCATAGAGTGTTCGGTTTCCTCTACATTGTTAGTCAACAACCAACTAGAGGAAATATAAGCATTTTGATTATGGGAACAAGACAAGGTAAGCATATCATCATGATATCTATGTAAGCAATTTACACATGATATGCAAGGACTATCAACACAAGCATGTAGATTATTTTCAATGCTAGATGTGTTTAAGTCCAAAGAGGAAGCATTGCAATGGGATAGAGATGAAGAATCATCACTATTGAGCACAATATCAACATTGCAATTTTCCTCACCACTCACCATATCATTACCTCGTGTCTTGCTACACGTTGGTGAAGTGGAATGATGTCTACGGGAGCTTCTATTCTTGTAGACAGTGTTGGGCCTCCAAGAGCAGAGGTTTGTAGAACAGCAGCAAGTTTCCCTTAAGTGGATACCCAAGGTTTATCGAACTCAGGGAGGAAGAGGTCAAAGATATCCCTCTCATGCAACCCTGCAACCACAAAGCAAGAAGTCTCTTGTGTCCCCAACACACCTAATAGGTGCACTAGTTCGGCGAAGAGATAGTGAAATACAGGTGGTATAAATAAGTATGAGCAGTAGCAACGGTGCCGGAAAAGTGCTTGGCGTGTAGTTGATGGTGGTGGTATTGCAGCGAGTAGTAACGCAGATAAAACAAGAAACAAGCAGTAGTAACGCAAGTAGTAGTAACGCAGCAGTAGTAAACAAGCAGTAGTAACTCAGCAGTATTTAGGAACAAGGCCTAGGGAATAGACTTTCACTAGTGGACACTCTCAACATCGATCACATAACAGAACGGATAAATGCATACTCTACACTTTTGTTGGATGATGAACACATTGCGTAGGATTACACGAACCCTCAATGCCGGAGTTAACAAGCTCCACAATAATGCTCATGTTTAAGTAACCTTTAGTGTAAGATAGATCAACGAGACTAAACCAAGTACTAGCATAGCATGCACACTCGTCACCTTCATGCATATGTAGGAGGAATAGATCACATCAATATATCATAGCAATAGTTAACTCCATAATCTACAAGAGATCATGATCATAGCATAAACCAAGTACTAACACGGTGCACGCACTCGTCACCTTTGCACACATGCAGGAGGAATAAAACTACTTTAATAACACATCACTAGAGTAGCACATAGATAAATTGTGATACAAACATGCTGCAATCATAAAGAGATATAAATAAGCACCTCACTATGCCATTCAATGAGTAAGTATTCTGTGAAATATGGCCTAAGAGACCCACACGGTGCACACACTCGTCACCTTTACACACGTGGGACTAGGAGTCTCCTGGAGATCACATAAGTAAAACCCACTTGACTAGCATAATGACATCTAGATTACAAGCATCATCATATGAATCTCAATCATGTAAGGCAGCTCATGAGATTATTGTATTGACACACATAGGAGAGAGATGAACCACATAGCTACCGGTACAGCCCCGAGCCTCGATGGAGAACTACTCCCTCCTCATGGGGGCAGCAGCGGTGATGAAGATGGCGGTGGAGATGGCAGCGGTGTCGATGGAGAAGCCTTCCGGGGCACTTCCCCGCTCCGGCAGCGTGCCGGAACAGAGATCCTGTCCCCCAGATCTTGGCTTCGCGATGGCGGCGGCTCTGGCAGGTTTCTGTGGGTTTCGTCAATTGGTCTCGGGTTTTCTGATCCAGGGGCTTTTTATAGGCGGAGAGGCGGCGCAGGAAGGTCGAAGGGGGGCCCACACCCTAGGGGGGCGCCCCCCCCCCTTGGCCGCGCCGGGCTAGGGTTTGGTGGCCCTGTGCCCCCTCTCTGGCGATTCTCGGGTGTTCTGGATGCTTCCGGGCAAAATAGGAACTTGGGCGTTGATTTCGTCCGATTCCGAGAATATTTCGTTACTAGGATTTCTGAAACCAAAAACAGCAGAAAACAGGAACTGGCACTTCGGCATCTTGTTAATAGGTTAGTTCCACAAAATGCACGAATATGACATAAAGTGTGCATAAAACATGTAGATAACATCAATAATGTGGCATGGAACACAAGAAATTATCGATACGTTGGAGACGTATCAGCATCCCCAAGCTTAGTTCTCGCTCGTCCCGAGCAGGTAAAACGATAACAAAGATAATTTCCGGAGTGACATGCCATCATAAACTTGATCATACTATTTGTAAAGCATATGTAGTGAATGCAGCGATCAAAACAATGTATATGACATGGGTAAACAACTGAATCATAAAGCAAAGACTTTTCATGAATAGCACTTCAAGACAAGCATCAATAAGTCTTGCATAAGAGTTAACTCATAAAGCAATAATTCAAAGTAAAGGCATTGAAGCAACACAAAGGAAGATGAAGTTTCAGCGGTTGCTTTCAACTTATAACATGTATATCTCATGGATAATTGTCAATGCAAAGCAATATAACAAATGCAATATGCAAATATGTAAGAATCAATGCACAGTTCACACAAGTGTTTGCTTCTTGAGGTGGAGAGAAATAGGTGAACTGACTCAACAATAAAAGTAAAAGAATGGTCCTTCAAAGAGGAAAGCATCGATTGCTATATTTGTGCTAGAGCTTTGATTTTGAAAACATAAAGAGAGCATAAAAGTAAAGTTTTGAGAGGTGTATGTTGTTGTCAACGAATGGTAGTGGGTACTCTAACCCCCTTGCCAGACAAACCTTCAAAGAGCGGCTCCCATTTTATTTTATTTTTGGATGGCACTCCTTCCAACCTTTCTTTCACAAACCATGGCTAACCGAATCCTCGGGTGCCCGCCAACAATCTCATACCATGAAGGAGTGCCTTTTTATTTTAGTTTTATTATGATGACACTCCTCCCAACCTTTGCTTACACAAGCCATGGCTAACCGAATCCTTCGGGTGCCGTCCAACAATCACATACCATGGAGGAGTGTCTATTTTTGTTAATTAATTTGGGACTGGGAATCCCATTGCCAGCTCTTTTTGCAAAATTATTGAATAAGCGGATGAAGCCACTAGTCCATTGGTGAAAGTTGCCCAACAAGATTGAAAGATAAACACCACATACTTCCTCATGAGCTATAAAACATTGACACAAATAAGAGGTAATAAATTTTGAATTGTTTAAAGGTAGCACTCAAGCAATTTACTTTGGAATGGCGGAGAAATACCATGTAGTAGGTAGGTATGGTGGACACAAATGGCATAGTGTTGGCTCAAGTATTTGGATGCATGAGAAGTATTCCCTCTCGATACAAGGTTTAGGCTAGCAAGGTTGTTTGAGGCAAACACAAGGATGAACTAGTACAGCAAAACTCACATAAAAGACATATTGAAAACATTATAAGACTCTACACCGTCTTCCTTGTTGTTCAAACTCAATACTAGAAATTATCTAGACCTTAGAGAAACCAATTATGCAAACCAAATTTTAGCATGCTCTATGTATTCTTCACTAATAGGTGCAAAGTATATGATGCAAGAGCTTAAACATGAGCACAACAATTGCCAAGTATCACATTACCCAAGACATTATAGCAATTACTACATGTATCATTTTCCAATTCCAACCATATAACAATTTAACGAAGAGGAAACTTCGCCATGAATATTAAAAGCTAAGAACTCATGTGTTCATATGAACCAGCGGAGCGTGTCTCTCTCCCACACAAGCATTTATTCAAACAAAAACAAAAACAAAAGCACACAGACGCTCCAAGTAAAGTACATAAGATGTGGCCGAATAAAAATATAGTTTCGGGGGAGGAACCCGATAATTTGTTGATGAAGAAGGGGATGCCTTGGGCATCCCCAAGCTTAGACGCTTGAGTCTTCTTGATATATGCAGGGGTGAACCACCGGGTGCATCCCCAAGCTTAGAGCTTTCACTCTCCTTGATCATAGTATATCATCCTCCTCTCTTGACCCTTGAAAACTTCCTCCACACCAAACTCGAAACAACTCATTAGAGGGTTAGTGGACAATAAAAATTAACATGTTCAGAGGTGACACAATCATTCTTAACACTTCTGGACATTGCATAAAGCTACTGGACATTAATGGATCAAAGAAATTCATCCAACATAGCAAAAGAGGCAATGCGAAATAAAAGGCAGAATCTGTCAAAACAGAACAGTCCGTAAAGATGGATTTTATTAGGCCACCAGACTTGCTCAAATGAAAATGCTCAAATCTATTATATATTAAAAGTACATTAAGGGTTAACCAGAAATTAGAGAAATCGCTAGAAAATCCCACAAAAATCAGATACATCCGGCCGTCAATATAACTAAATAGCCCATGACAGCCAATGGATCTTAGAAATAACCTATTGACATTAAAATTGCACAAAATTACCCACCAATGCCCCGTATATATTTTTCCATCTATCTAACTTAACAGGTTACGTATGACCTCCTCCATAAAAATTAAAACTAGGTTAGAGCCTCCACTCACGTCCTCATACGCGCCGCCACGGAATTCATCTTGGTGCCTCCGGCCGGCCGACGACGCATGGATCATGGATCAGTGGCTAAGAGCGAACTCCTCCAAGTGCATGTACATCAATCTGTGGTGAAGGTTTCAATCTTGCTTGATACATGCATGCATCAAACCACCATGGATAAACAAGACGCTTTGCCTCATAGAGACATCCCAACACGTAAGATTGATCTTCTAGGTTATCACGCGTATATAAGGTAGAAAGCAATCTATTTAGTTGATGATTTTCCATATGCACATCTTCACGCGTGCTGCCGCAGAATTCACGTTGGTGCTTACGGCCGGCCGACGACGCATCGATCAATGGCTCCAACGAATTTCTTCAAGTGCATATGCATCGCTCAGTGGTGAATGTTTCCACCTGGCTTCATAGATGTCTCATAGAGACAACCCAGCACGATAAGATCGGATCTTCAAGGTTTCCACATACAGGAGCCTTCAATTGAGGTAGAAGCAATCTATTTATTTAATGATTTTTCATGTGTAGTTATGGAGAGATCAATTCAGGACAGAGAGAGGAAAGTGTTGGATGTCAAGATGGGGGAGGGTGGCTACAGAGCAAGAGGACTAGGTATATTGTGCTAAGAATTATACTACAAAGGATGAAAGGTTGTCCGGAGCGTCTACTGGACGATGTATTGTGGTGAGGATGCCAACAACATGACCATATTCAAGTAGTAATATACAGTCTACTGCTTTATGGTTTGGCCTGAAATTAGAAGGAGCTTTCAGCTTAGAGGGTTTGCCTCCTTATATATATTATAGTGTTTGTGATGACAAGAATTTAGTTCCTGTGCCTTCACTTATTGAGGTAGTTGAAAACTATTTATTTGATGTTTTTCTTGGTGTAGTTCTAGGGAGATCAAATCACGTCAATGGAGAGCAGACAGGAAAGTGTTGGAGGTAAAAATAGACGAATGCGACTTTACATCATGAGGATGTGCTAAGCAAAATATACTACAGAAGAGGGAGGATGCCCGTAGCGTCCGATGAAGTGTGGCGAGGATGCCGACAGTTACCATGGCGCCTTTGTGTCGTAATATATCGTCATCTATTGCTTGGTAGTTTTGCCTGAAAATCAGGAGGAGCTTTCATCTTACAGGTTTTGCATCCTTTACTTATTATAGTACTTCCCCTACTTATTATAGTACTTCCTCCGTCTCATGACATTTTAACTTCTACTGAATTTGGATGTATCAAGAAACTAAATATTGTCTACATACATCTAAATTTTGATAAATTTAAGACATATTTCATGAGACATAGTGAGTATTTGAGATTAAATGAATTCAGTTTATGCTTTTCTTGCAGCAGTTATATCTAGCTTATGCACTATCTGGAAACTGGAATTAGTAATAGCTGGGAGTCCGGACCGAGAAATAAGAAGGATGGCATCCTATTCTTAACGAGTAAAAGTAATCTACATAACTGAAGCGACTATGCAGTCTTACTCTGCGGTCTTTGGGATCCTTCTGAGAGCTCATGAAAAATATAATTTGAAGCATGATATTTAGAGGTGCAATTGCTCAAATATCTATCTTTATGTTTTTCCAGATTATAAATTCATACGATGCATCAGTGTTGTGTGCTACATGCAGTTGTGTTTCGGGATTACGAAAAATCTTATGATTCATGTAAGATGCACTCACTTTCATGCTCATGAGCAAATTTAATATGTTAAGATTTGTCATGAACAAATTTAATATGTTAAGATTTTCATAGTAATAACTTGCATCTTTGCTTTCAAATACTACATGTGTTTTCATTTTGATTGATAAATAGCATTATGTTTCTAAGTAAATATGAAGGACCAAAAGGAGCCGATCTCTCTGTTTGGATCGCATGGTTGTTACAGCCGTTGGCTCAGCATCATGTATCTGTTTTACTGTTGAAGGCGTTATTACTTTAACATCAGGTCTTTGACCTTTTATCTAAAAAAAATAGCCGCTGACAATATCTACGCCATCCTACTTGCCCTCTCGGCACTCTCACATCGGTCATCCAAGGGATTTCCCCTCGAGCTCCACAAGCTGGGTGTGAAGTGCCAACATGCATGCAATATGTGACTGTACCCAACCACCGATCAGCCAGATCCCACGCTAATATGCTATTGTTGGCTATTCTTTAGGTGCTTCAGATCATGTTAATTTCTTGCATGATTTGTAGTACGTAGAAGGCATGTCAGCTCTCCATATGGCACCCACCATGATTCAGTGGTACTGGATGTTTTGGGGATCTTAAATCTTGCTATTTTGTTTTAATAATGTGGGGACGGTGATATCCCTTTTTTTTTTGGATCAGGCTAACCGTGCCAGACCGGTGGTTGTCATGTGTTTGGTTGCATGACAATCACACACATTCATGTTAATAGTTTTGACAAGTTTGGCCATGACGGATTATTTAGTTCTTTACTGAATCTACACACTCTTGCTTGCTGTCTCCAATCTCACTTTCTTATGAATTCTGCACCACACTTATCGAATCTCATTGCTTGATTCATTTTTATTTGTGCAAAGCTAAAAGTATAGCTTTATTTGACAATGGTATTACTTTAATAAACTTGCAAGTTAAATTTTTAGAACAAATAAAATCATGTCAATTTATTTTATATGTTTGTTGCATATTATTACCGCTGGGGAGGTCATGTCCTGGGATCGATGGCGGTGTTCCTCGAGACACCTATGGCTCGAATACCAATGTGTTGTTTCAGTTCACTGCGGAGGCAAACTAAGTTCTTTACGATGTTGTGCTACTATTTTTCATAATCAATGTCACATCGGGTGATAAGCATGCCATACTGCTTCATCCAAATTTACAAATAACTAGCACTATGTATTGTGATGTATTGCTTCAGTTATGCTTCTTCATATATAGTTTTAGAAGGAATCTTGGAACTTTTTGTGGGAACTACATCAACTTACATATCCATCACGATTTTGGGCTTAAGGTATTCATGGTAGTGTGCCAGCATATATATCTTGGTTAGGTGAAATAATTATATTAGCCTACAAGATTGATTACTGCAAAATATGTCTCTTAATTGGTTCCAGCTTAGGTATTTTGAATTTATTTTGATTCTATATATAGCAGTTGTAGTATACATACATATATAAAGCTGAAGATTCGCTGCCAAGTTCTGACATATATATATGCATGTTGATCCTAGGATCATTGAGTGCCATAATGAACTTGCTCCATCCATGTCGCAATTCATTCCTCTCAAAAAGAGTAGCGAGAACCAATCACTATGGGAGGGGCCATGAAACTATAGGTAGATCAGTAATGTCATATTCAGTTTTTTCGTGTGAATATCTTAGGTAGTGATGTCATGTGTTGACTATGGTTGCTCATTGGTATTTAATTATTTTGTATATATGTATTCAGTTTATTTTGGCCAGGGCGGAATGAGAATATCAATATGAAGTTCTCGACTTCTGCTTTAATAAAATCAACTAGGAAAGAAAGGTTTACCTTGATTTGTGTATAACAAGGTACACTTTTGTCTAATTTACAACATACAAACGATGACATGAATATTATAAATATGAATTTAGAATTCTATTTGTATTGAAATTAGTTCAACAAAAATGAAGCAACCATTGACAAGAAGATTATAATGCAGGAGCAGAATTAACTCATGTAATATTTTAGCATTGTTATTATATAATATACTCCGAACATTTGTCTTTCAGGAACCTATTGTTCTTTGTTCCTAATATTATCTATCGTTGAACCATAAATATTATGTTGTTGTTTTACGAACACTTCAAACTGTAACAAATCAAGAGAAATTCAAAAAAAAATGCCATATTGCAATGGCACTTCCCAACTACGGTACTTAGGGGTGCAAATTCCTAAGGGCCGAATGAATAAAGGGAAGTTCTAAATTTGGCAATCAAAAGCGCACATAAGATTAATGTTCTGGGGGTTAGAACATTTTGGTACTTAAATACCATGGTAGTTGATCTCTATACGTTCTATTATACTATCAAATATAATATTTTAAATTATTTTTGACCATTTTTTAAAGGATTTTTTGTCATAAATTAATTGAATAGTGTGTGATTACAACATAACACAACAAAACACTTGGAGTTGATTCAATCATTAGCACCATTTATATTTTCCTACGGAATAGAGATCGCCTTGGAATCATGTGATCATCACAAAGGTCTACAAATCAACTACGCCACCCATGTATGTTGAGAACTTTAGAGATATGTTTGTGTGATATTATAGTTATAAAAATAATAGACAAATTTTGATGGTTGCAGTTTGCACCATTTATCTCTTTTTTGTTTGCATGACGCATCTTGTTATGCAATGCAGATTTTCAGAGTATGCCACAAATTAAAGAAATAGATCGAAGCATGAAAAAATATTGTCACGTGACATTACCTGCTCCGGGATGGCCGGTTGTTTGCATGACGCAAGTCATCCATCAATTCATCCCTCTTTTGCATACATGCAAGGAGCATGCATAAGGCAAAGCTAGCCCACGATCGATCCATTCATCCATGTTTAACATGGCAACATGGCTCATACCTGAGGCAAGGAACCTCCAACTGTGCTAGTTGAATGAAAGTTGCGTACATATCTGAGGATCATGCACGTAAATTGGCATAATTTTCTGAGCTTCCTGCAGGGCAGTGGGCTCAGATTCGTGACAGCAAAGAAATCTGGAACTGCGCAGTAATCCAAATCTAGTACTTACTTTTCTATCAACGGCTTAACTTGGCACAACAAAACTCAAAACTAAGATAAGGAGAGGTTGCTACAGTAGTAAACAACTTCCAAGACACAAATATAAAACAAAGTACTGTAGCAAAATAACACATGGGTTATCTCCCAAGAAGTTATTTCTTTATAGCCGTTAAGATGGGCTCAGCAGTTTTAATGATGCACTCGCAAGAAATAGTAGTTGAAGCAAAAGAGAGCATCAAGAGGCAAATTCAAAACACATTTAAGTCTAACATGCTTCCTATGCATAGGAATCTTGTAAATAAACAAGTTCATGAAGAGCAAAGTAACAAGCATAGGAAGATAAAACAAGTATAGCTTCAAAAATTTCAGCACATAGAGAGGCATTTTAGTAACATGAAAATTTCTACAACCATATTTTCCTCACTCATAATAACTTTCAGTAGCATCATGAGCAAACTCAACAATATAACTATCACATAAAGCATTCTTATCATGAGTCTCATGCATAAAATTATTACTCTCCACATAGGCATAATCAATTTTATTAGTTGTAGTGGGAGCAAATTCAACAAAGTAGCTATCATTATTATTCTCATCAAGTGTAGGAGGCATATTGTAATCATAATCAAATTTATCCTCCATAACAGGTGGTACCAAAAGACTACTATCATTATCATCATAAATAGGAGGCAAAGTATCATCAAAGAAAATTTTCTCCTCAATGCTTGGGGGACTAAAAATATCATGAAAACCAGCTTCCCCAAGCTTAGAACTTTCTATATTATTGTCAACAATGGTGTTCAAAGCGTTCATACTAATATTACTACCAGCATGCAAAGAAGATTTCATAGGTTTTTTAATTTTCGCATCAAACAATCCATGTTTTAAATCAGGAAATAGAATAAGAAGCTCACTCTTGTACATTATGCCAAACTAGTGTAAACAAGAAACAAAAAGATGCAATTGCAGGATCTAAAGGAAATAGCTTTGAGCACACACACAACGGCGCCAGAAAAATACTTTACCTGAGACCGTAGTATGAGAGCCTTTTACCTTTCCTCCCCGGCAACGGCGCCGGAAAAGTGCTTGATGTCTACGGGAGCTTCTATTCTTGTAGACAGTGTTGGGCCTCCAAGAGCGAGAGGTTTGTAGAACAGCAGCAAGTTTCCCTTAAGTGGATACCCAAGGTTTATCGAACTCGGGGAGGAAGAGGTCAAAGATATCCCTCTCATGCAACCACTGCAACCACAAAGCAAGAAGTCTCTTGTGTCCCCAACACACCTAATAGGTGCACTAGTTCGGCGAAGAGATAGTGAAATACGGGTGGTATAAATAAGTATGAGCAGTAGCAACGGTGCCGGAAAAGTGCTTGGCGTGTAGTTGATGGTGGTGGTATTGCAGCAGTAGTAACGCAGTAAAACAATAAACAAGCGGTAGTAACGCAGATAGTAGTAACGCAGCGGTAGTAAACAAGCGGTAGTAACTCAGCAGTATTTAGGAACAAGGCCTAGGGAATAGACTTTCACTAGTGGACACTCTCAACATCGATCACATAACGAACGAGATAAATGCATACTCTACACTTTTGTTGGATGATGAACACATTGCGTAGGATTACACGAACCCTCAATGCCGGAGTTAACAAGCTCCACAATAATGCTCATGTTTAAGTAACCTTTAGTGTAAGATAGATCAACGAGACTAAACCAAGTACTAGCATAGCATGCACACTTGTCACCTTCATGCATATGTAGGAGGAATAGATCACATCAATATATCATAGCAATAGTTAACTCCATAATCTACAAGAGATCATGATCATAGCATAAACCAAGTACTAACACGATGCACGCACTTGTCACCTTTGCACACATGCGGGAGGAATAAAACTACTTTAATAACACATCACTAGAGTAGCACATAGATAAATTGTGATACAAACATGCTGCAATCATAAAGAGATATAAATAAGCACCTCACTATGCCATTCAATGAGTAAGTATTCCGTGAAATATGGCCTAAGAGACCCACACGGTGCACACACTGTCACCTTTACACACGTGGGACTAGGAGTCTCCGGAGATCACATAAGTAAAACCCACTTGACTAGCATAATGACATCTAGATTACAAGCATCATCATATGAATCTCAATCATGTAAGGCAGCTCATGAGATTATTGTATTGACACACATAGGAGAGAGATGAACCACATAGCTACCGGTACAGCCCCGAGCCTCGATGGAGAACTACTCCCTCCTCATGGGGGCAGCAGCGGTGATGAAGATGGCGGTGGAGATGGCAGCGGTGTCGATGGAGAAGCCTTCCGGGGGCACTTCCCCGCTCCGGCAGCGTGCCGGAACGGAGATCCTGTCCCCCAGATCTTGGCTTCGCGATGGCGGCGGCTCCGCGGGTTTACGTGGGTTTCGTCAATTGGTCTCGGGTTTTCTGATCCAGGGGCTTTTTATAGGCGGAGAGGCGGCGCAGGAAGGTCGAAGGGGGGCCCACACCCTAGGGGGGCGCGCCCCCCCTTGGCCGCGCCGGGCTAGGGTTTGGTGGCCCTGTGCCCCCTCTCTGGCGGTTCTCGGGTGTTCTGGATGCTTCCGGGCAAAATAGGAACTTGGGCGTTGATTTCGTCCGATTCCGAGAATATTTCGTTACTAGGATTTCGAAACCAAAAACAGCAGAAAACGAGAACCGGCACTTCGGCATCTTGTTAATAGGTTAGTTCCAGAAAATGCACGAATATGACATAAAGTGTGCATAAAACATGTAGATAACATCAATAATGTGGCATGGAACACAAGAAATTATCGATACGTTGGAGACGTATCATGGAACAAGGTGATAACTCATCACGACCGGAGGTGGAAGCAACTTGGAGCTCTTCATGATGTGAAGGGGAAGAGAGCTCCTCGGAGTCACCACCGACCAATTGAGAAGTGGATCCACCAAACATTTCCTTAAGCTTGATCCACATCTCATGAGACGATTTTTGCTTTATATATATCAAGAACCTATGAAAATCGGGTCTCAAGGAGAATAAAAGCTCATTAGATACTAGAGCTTCAAGATGTAAGTTTTTCTCATCCTCTAAAGGTAGATTTTGAGGATCCATCGGAGGAGAAAAACCTATATCTAGAAATTGCTCAATGTTTGGACACAAGGTCCGAAGATTGCAAAGCAAGCAATTTCGCCACAAAAGATAATTTGTGCCAACAAAGATAATTGTGTCATTGTGCACTATACTAGCCGACATCTTTACTCTCAAGGCGGTGAAGCCTAAAACAAGGAGAGACCTTGCTCGATACCAATTGAAAGATCGAGATGTCGCCTAGAGGGGGGTGAATAGGCAATTACAAACTCTTGCGGATTTGTCTTGTAAGAATGCGGAATTAAACTATCGTTTAGTTTACAAGCACAAACCCTAGATATGCTAAGCTCAACTAAGTGTAACAATAACAACTAGAGCTAAGCAAGATAGGCACAAGATATATGTAGCACAAGTGATAGCAAGATATATGAACTTCAAGCACGATGGCTATCACAAGGAAAGAGGGCTCGGGTATAGAAATAACCGAGGCACGCGGAGACGAGGATGTATTCCCGTGTTTCCTTCCTTTGCAAGAAGGTACGCCACGTTTGGAGGGGTGGAGGTCCACGAAGGATTCCCCGTGCCACGAAGGCTCACCCTATTCTCCGAACCACACCCACGAAGGATAATGGCCCTTTCCTTATGGTTAGCTTTTCCTCCGCTCCAGAGATGGCAAGCTCCACAACCACTTCACAAGCTCCACGAAGGAGAAGCCCGGGCCTCTTCACAATCTCCTTGAAGAGATCATCGGAGCACCAACCGCCAAGCCAACTAGGAGGTCACCCTCCAAGAGTAACAAGCTCACGGTCTCTCACTCGAACTAATCGTGGTGGAGAGCTCAACACTATGCAATGATGCAAATCAAGAACACTAGAGGTGTTCAAATCCTTCACTCTCAAATCCCACCCAAACAACAAATGCTAGGATGAGATCGGAGAGGAAGAACAATGGGGAAAGTCAACAAAAGACTCCAAGATCTAGATCCCAAGAGTTCCCCTCACTTAGATAAGAAATGGATTGGTGGAAGTGTAGATCTAGATCTCCTCTCTTAGATCCCTCAAGAATTAGCAAGAATTATGGGAGGAATCAAAGGGGAGAGCAAGTTCTTCCAAGAGCAACAATGGAGGTGAAGAAAGGGGAAGAACTACTCAAGCTCAAGGTGGAAGAAGCCTATTTATAGCTAAGGTTGAAATAGAACCGTTGGGGGGAAAACAGGAAAAAAAATCAAAGGAAAAACGGGCTGAAAATCGCCCCAGCCGGCCTGGCAACCGGCTGACCGGATTGTGGGCTGGGGAGGCCGGTCTGGGGTCCGGCCCAGCCGGACCAGCAGCCGGGCGGGGCGTGCGCCGCGCTGGGCGGCGGAAAGGCTGGCGCGGGGGAGCTGGGCTGGCGCGGGGGCGAGTGAGGCCCGGCCCGGCCAGGAGGCCGGTCGGCCGGGCGGGGAGCCGAGCAGGCAGGTCGGTGGCCGGCCACTGGGCCGGACCAGGCCGCAAAAGCCACGGGGTGCCGCACCGGATGGAAACCGGGTGGGCCGGCGCTTGGCCCGGCAGACCGGTCGCCCGACCGGCAGCCTCCCCCCTTTTTCCTTTTTCTTTCCTTTTTCTTCTTTTACTCTTTTCCCTTTTTCTTTAATAACTAATTCTCCCGAACTCCGATTCGAATGAAACCAATTTTGTTTGGAAGATAACAAAAAATGCTATATAATAGAAAGTGAAAACTCAAGAAACTGTAGGAGGGTATTTTATCATGAATATAAAAGGTAGAACCTTATATCATGAATAACCGGTAAAATCACTCAACCTCGAAAACGCAATAGAAGATGCATGCGAACTCCGTTTTTGATGAACTTGGGCTTGTTATAAAGCTAGCAACAAACTCAAGAACCTTACACATAGAAACACCAAGAAGGAATAAGGATATGCAAAGTATGCAAAGGATTGAGCTCCCTAAGACGATGTGATCAAGTTACCCAACCGAAAGACCCTCTTGATAGTGCGGCTATCTATCCTATAATCCGGTCTCCCAACAACCACCTTGAGACCGGTAAAAGGAAAACCTAGCAAGGCCATACCTTTGCCTTGCGCATCCCGCTTGATCTTGATGATAACTCTTCAAGCTCTACACAAGCCGGAATGCTTCACTTGAACAAAGTTGCTTTGTGAAGACTCACAAATGCTCCCCCATACACTATGATGGGAGAGCTCCATTGATGCACATCTTCACATGTCCATTATCACCAAATGGACGGCAAGCTTCAAGCATGTGATCCACTCAAGATGCTCATCTTGAACTTGCCCAACTCAACCTTGTATCTTCTCATACTCACATAAGATAGAGCATGGCTAATATTGAGTTCCACATAAGAACTCCATCTTCATTTCTTCTTCTTGATCATATTACATATATATATATATCTTCATACCGATGATCTTGATGCCAATACACAAGGTATACCTTTATCTTCATGGCATCCATACTTGAATCCAACACATGGAGTACAAGTAGTACCTATCGAGTATTCCTTCATATAAACTCAATGAAAACATTAGTACATAGGGGTTGTCATTAATTACCAAAACCACACATAGGGGCAATCTACCCTTACAAAAGGCAATAGTACAGCCCGTTGCCGGCTATAAACTCATGCCAAGTCACCTACAACCTTCATAAAGTAAGCATATGTACAATAGTCTGACTCTTATGTGAACTCTATATAATATTTAAAGGGTTCTAATTAGTGTTGCACATGCATGCGCATGCCTTGCATGCAAGAGTGGGGGCCATCCAAGAGCTAGCTCAAAGCGCTAGCAGCAGGCTATTAGTGGGCTGCAGTGTATCGTATATTGCGCTGTAGCCGGGCGCTAAGTGAAGAGCCCTGCTTGTAGCCTGCTGACTAGGAGCTGTTGTACTTGCTCTAAGATGTCGCAGTGGTTCAAGCAGGACGCCAATGACAACGAGGCTGACTCCTCGCGCTGGCGCTCCCGCCAACCGCCGCTTCCGCGGGCCCCTCGCGTCGGCCGAAATCTGCCGCCGCCCCTGAGCGCACGGGATTTCTTCGGTCCAAACTGTGCAGAGTAGCATTTGAATGCTTTCTAATGTCATCCTTGACATCACAACACAGGTACTCTAGCGGCAGTTGATAGAAAATGGGTTACCCCATGAGCATCTACTTTGCCAAATCCTCCAACAGATTGATAGTGTATACTGAGAGCTTGAGCCGAGTTCGATCTAGAGTGCTATAACTTGAGTGTATACGCAGCTGCAAGAACCTGTTCACAGACTCGGGAGATACTCTTATCGGAGAGCGCTGGTCATGCACCCGATAAAAAAAAAATTCCTAACTTATTGAGTGCATCTACAATTAGCGCATTGCAACCTATATGAACTCGGCTGCGGGGTTCATACCTCCTCGAGCCCAGATCACATCCGCTGCGAAACCAAATATGGATGCCACGTCCACGACGAAAAGATAGGTCCTTTAGATCTCATCTATTTGCATGGCACTCGTCTCCATGGCTCTCTACCAGTTAAATACCATGCTTACAACATGATGAAAAATCCCAGCGGACGCGTTGGGTGCCCTTTACATAAGCAAGATCTCGACTCGATGAGACCTCCGCGTCATGAGTCAAGTTACACCTAGCATATACCGAATTTGAGTCCCGAGACTCGAGTTTGAGTAGGTTGCGTTGTTTCTGCCGAGAGAAGTTAACTGGTCCCGAACTGTCGGATGAATCAGGCACATTAATTGATATTCCTATGACCTTAAAATACATTGTATATGATCCTGGTGAACTTCCATGTCAATACTATCACTCTATATCGTTGTTGACTCTAAACTATAGATAATGTCGAAATTGAGTTTCTAAGTGACTCTTCGACTCCCCTAGACACTCTGGGAGGGGGGGGGGGGGTTGTTGATATGGGTACACCTAAATGGGCACCTATTATTGGTATGCTTCGTGTAGCTCAAGCAAAGGTCCATGAGGATCCCATCGCCGAGATGGAGTTGGGCCACGCGAGGCATCTAAAGGCCACTCAACGTGTGCAATAAGGTCTAAGATCACGAAGGAAAGTTCTAATCGTTGTAACCTACCTGGATTCGGTAACCTGTGACCTGGCTTCGTCTATAAAAGCCAGGAGAAGCCGCCATACAAGGGTAAGAGAGAGAGAGAGAGAGACGCAAAACCATAGTTACACTAAATCAACATCATCTTCGCCTCCTCAGCGACTCCCTGTAATCATCCATAATACAAGCAGACAAGTGATACATTCGATCCGGATTACGGATTGTAGTATGATAAGATTTTTCCCTAGAAGATCTAGGTTTAATCGAACCTTGGAAAGCACTGCTAAAATGGTGTAAAGGAAACGTCTACAAGACTTGCTAGTGTATTTTATCTTCAGTTTACTGGGCCTATCTAGTTTACTTTTAAGGGGGTTGTGTTCAATGATGGAAATAGACCGGGGTTAAGGTTTCTCCTATAGCTATGCATACATATATATATATATATAATTGAAGCACATATGTGTAACAAATAAAATAAAGATAAGAGATTTGTTAGTAGCACATCCGTAAATATTCTTGCCCCAAAAGCCAGAGGTGACAAGAGCCTCTTGGTCAAACCACTGTCCTCACAGCCGCAAGCAACAATAGTTATTGAGTAAATGAATACAGACCAAAGCCTTAAGCTAGATGATTGTGTCATAATCCTGAATGAATCACTAAACATGTATTGTTACTTTCCCCTTTTTGTCACTGAGGTTTTGCGGTAGCACACCGTTATCCACTCATCCCACCTCTTCTCTTGATCGAATCGAATGATATGGGTACCTGCAGATCACCGAGGCGAGGCAAAGAGACAAGGATACAAGATTGCAGAACTCCTATTCAATCCTTACACATATAATAAGATTAGATGCACATAAACGATGTGAGGATTCACCCCAACCCGCAACCCGTGAGGACTACTCACACATAATGTCAAGATCAAATACAAATATAGAAATCATTGTGCAAAATACTTAGATTGAAATCACAATATTCCTACAATGGTCGCCAATTCTCAAGGAGATCTCTATTACAATGGTGATGGCTATGACTATGGAGGAGATGTGAGATGGGATGGATGAACTATGGTGGTGTATCTCCTTCGGTGTGGTGCAGATGAATCTGGTGGATGGCGGCTCTGTTTGGCGACGAATGACTCTCTTTTTGGCGTCGATCCCTTCACGAAACTTATAGGGTTTGACCTCGGGAATGTTGCGGCACACTGTACGGGCGCACGGTACGGGCGGGCTTTCCCGTACCGACGCCCGTTAAAGCCCCTGGAACTGCCTCTTCGAGCGTAGTCAACTTTACCATGCTCCTGACGCGATTTTCTTCAGTAATTGCAGGTCCATTTGTCATTATGACATGATTTCCTGCAGAACATCCAAAAATAGAAGAGATTGCACATCTTTTTATTAGTTAGTCATTAGTGGCAAGTTGAGAGGTAAACTTAGTCAATTTATTGACTTAGCTAAGGGTTTAAACGCGAGAAAAAGTGGCGTATTTCACAGCCATCAACTTCCCCAAGCTTAAACTTGATCGTCCTCGAGCAATAAACAAAGAACCATAAAGAACTTGGCGTTTAAACAAAAACAACGAGAAAGCAAAGTCACTTACAGGTGGTAGCCTTATGAGTCCGACACTTCTTCCATTTGAAATCTTAGCATAGTTAGAGAAGTGCCAAGAATATAATACAAGCATTGGTAACTCGAGACAATCACAACCCCGGGAGCGATGTAAGGGGGAGGGATCTGGCACGCGTCTGGAACTGATGGTCGGAGTGCGCTTGGCTCCGCGCCTCGGCCCCTGATGAGATTGAGAGCGAGAGCGGACCGAGTCTTGATGAAGTCCAGCAAACTCCAAGTGAGCTTGGAGATCCGCTCTCCAGTCCTCGTATTCCGGTGTCCCAGGCGGCGTCGGGTACTGTATCAAGGCACGGGCAGCGACCAGGGCTTCCGCTACGGTGCGGTTCCCTGAACGGTGACGCCGAGACGAACGGTCAGCACTGGGCATGACCCGACGCCCCCCAGCGGGACCCGGGGCAGATGAAGGTTGAGGACACGCCTGGGGCCCCGGCACGGGGCAGGCTCCGGCTGCCCTAGGAGGGACAACTCTTCCAGAAGGGATGCCCCACCGGTGGCACCTCCTGCGCCACCAGACGGGGCGGCGCGTCCTGCGCCACCGGATCGCCGGCGATGGCTCATTCGCCACTGGATGGCATGTCTGCGTTCGTGGCGCTTTGATGGGGGCTAAGCCTCGATTGGGTGGCCCGATCTCACAAAATGACCAAGAACAAGAGGAGGTTAGGGATGAACACGAAGAACGTCAAAGAACACGACGAAGAACATGATGAACACACGCAACACAACCCGATACAATCCGGTTTGCTCTCAACAGCCCGAACCATCGTCCCGATAAAATCACTCAAGGGAAAGACACAAGGTAGAATCCCAGAGCAAAAGACCGGTATTCAATATCACACAAGGGAGAGATTGATCACATAAAGAGGGCCTTGATACAATAGATTTGGTAATATAAGGACGGAGTTTCCCTAATCCCAAAGGGATGGTGGAGGCATAAGCCTAAGTTCTCTCGAGTTCAACACTTGAAGGAGGGAGGGGGAGCCTATTATAGGGAGCCACTAAGGATGGGTAGTTTAGGCATACAAGGGGGTACATGGGCCTTGGCCCTAACTGACTTGTTGATGGTGCTTCACTTAGTCCGGAGACTCCGGTCTTGATCTTCATGGGCCGGAGACTCCGATGTGAGTCGGAGAGGCTAGAGACTCCGGTGTAGCTGCGCCTGGAGCTTCTTCCATGCTTCCACGACCTCAGCTTTGAGTCCTCGAGCACCCATGCCGTCCTCCACTTCCTCCTTACTTGGCGATGCATTTCTATCATGGTCATATGACGGAGGATGAAGTAGCATACCATTCCACATAGTCAATTGTAGACACGCATAAAGGAGAAGATTCACCTTTGTGTGACGTGTTGGCATTGACGCACATGATGTCGCGAAGAGCGAAGGTCGAGCTACATCATCTCCCCCACTTGAAAAGATTCGTCCTCGATGAAAACTCATGATGAACGTGTAGAGGAGGTAGATGATACCAACGCTTGAATGTCCCTTCACTTGTGAAGAGCCCTATCAATAGCACAAGAAAAGCAAAGCGATACTCAAAGCGTAGCCAAAGTTCAACGGGTTTAGCAATAGGGCCTAAGTAGAAAGAGGTCACCTTATCGAAGTGTCGGTGTGCTCGCATTGAGAGGTCATGTGAAGTAGCCGTGTTGGGGTGTAACCTCTCATTGGAGTTCACTTGTATCATGCTCTCAAGAGCTCTTATTGTCAACTCGTGCTCAATCCAGGTTGACATTCTCTTCTTTGTACCTACACACACCATAGATAAAACAAAGAACGTGTGTGCACGGTATATGAACACATCATCCATCATGATGGTCCATTTCTTTTGCACATCACCATTAGCGTTAAGTAAAGCATCATAATAGATATGGTGAATATGCGGAGTAAACATGTGAACATGCTCAACATGGACATAGGCAAAATCTCCAAAATTTGAGAGAGCTATGGGGGCAATCTCATTTACAGTCATATTAATATTATTGCAAACCAAGCATTGGAAAGAGCAAGTGTTCAACATTTTGGTCGCATTAATGTGACAATATTGCAAGCATTGTGAGCAAAACATGTTCAACATTTTATCATCGTTATCGACAAACCTAGGGAAAAAAATGTTCAGCAAGGTTGTCACAACACAAGCATAATCATCAACATTGCCAGCAATACATGGGAAAGAGCAATTGTTCAACATATTGCAAGCAAGAGGAAGCAATTCATCATTCTTCATGTCCACTAGTGGGATCATGGAATCATCAAGACCCATATAGTTACCTTTGTAGTCCGACTCATTTGAAGTAGGTGTTCTGGAAGTAGTAGGATCCATGTGGCTTCCATGTTCATCTTCAAGCAAGCATGGTGTGATATCGTCATCGTCATGCACCATGTACATATTCTCCATGATCGGCGTCTCGTCATCCATGGATCCAATGGAAACATAAGAGAACACATTAGAGGTAGAGGGTAAGTTGTGAGAAATCAAAATGGCCTCAAGTGACCTATCAACTACCACTCTCATCTCACTTGGTGTATCACTCATGCTCTCGAAGTGGAGGCACTCAAGCTCACATATAGTGGAGTCACTCATCTCACATATAGTGGAGTCCTTCATCTCCATGGCAATGGCGTTGTCGATGTCCGAGCAACCTAGCAAAGAGGAAGACAACACAAGAGGAGTAGAGAATGTTAAGTTGTTAGAAATCAAAATGTCCTCACTCCACTCATGGGGTGTGTCACTCTTGCTCTCAAGGTGTTTGAAGTATGCGTTGCACTCGGCTTTATCTTGGTGGATCAGATTGGCTTCTCGAGCATCTAACTCGGCAAAGTATGCTCTCATCTTGGCTTGTTCGTGTGGGATCATATTGTATAGCTCTCACTAGGAAAGGTGTATATGTATGTGGTGGAAGGAAAGCTACACGAGTATCCCACCTTTCAAGAAAGTATCGGAAAAATGGTTCAAGTCAAGAGCTAAGTCAAAATGTATCGGGGTTACTCACACACACACTCAAAGCACACGCAAAAGGTTAAAAACTCTATATGTGGTAGGTAAGGAGTGGATAGCAAACGAAAAAGACCAAAGGAAAAGTCTATTATGAAATGTGTGTAAATCTAAAGTCAAATATCAAAAGTGGTGATCTATGTCAAGGAAACATGTAAACACACAAAACAAGACCAATGAGGTTAACACTACCAAGGAAGTGAGCAAGTAACAAAATGCATCCTTCTTCATCCTCTTCAGTTCTCTATTCCTCATCGGCGACGGCAAAGGTGGAGGCACACAATCTCCTTCTGTCGCTCTATCTTCTCCCTTCTCTATACCTAATAATAAAGGAGCTAAGGTTTCTGCCAAAATTTTCGTCCAACTTTTTATTGGACCGTTTTACCCTCCCACCAATTTACATTTTATAGAAAATGCCACCGGGAAGTGAAAACGGTTCAAAAGAAGAAACGTGCTGTGCACCTGTCTTTCTCGTCACCGAACTGGGCCCTTCTCATCACCGAACTGAGCCCACAAAAAAAGTCACGGACGGCCGGCCCGATCGTTCGCAGAAGCGTTTGCAGGCAAGCATCGATCCAATTCATCCAAAAAATCGCTAGATATTCTATGTTAAATAGTCCCACATCGCTCCCTCACAATGATTTCCACCAGTTTATATACGTTTGAATTTGCGAGGAATATCAGCAAGGTGAATCAAAAGTAGCAACATTGGTTGGTCTGAAATCCGCTGCCTAAAAGCTGCACGGTGTTGTAATCTGAAAGGAGAACTGAAAGAGGACGTTGGTTCCTCTTCTAAAAGGACGATGTGAGGATATGCATGGTGATTGGAAAAGATCTGCCGCCCAGGCTATAAAGAAAATACCCGGCTAGAGAGAATTTGGATGAGGACCTTGAGGAGGACGGCGGAGCGCGGCTCTGGCGCGGGTAGACTGCGTCGGCCAATAGAGCAAGGTGAGGCGCGGCGGAAGGGAAGCGCGTGCGGGGGTGCTGGTTGCGTTCGTGTGCTTCTGCTGCTGGCCTGGGGATTGCTAATTTGGTACGGTTTGGCTGATGGACCGAACAGGTACATGTATGGCTACCTCTTTTTCTTCCTAAATTCCTTTTTAATTTATTTTCAGAAAAATATAAATAAAAAGGGCTTGTGAGGGTCTACTTCTGGGATGACCGATTTTGCATAAATTGTTACACGACCCGACGCCTCATGCAGGCCAACGTGATTTTTTTGACATGTGGCTAACATGATCTTACTTTGTGCATGTTTGGGACACATATTTTTTCCAGTTGCAACACACATATATCTTTTTAGTTGAAATTACAACAATGCCACCGCTTAAGCAAAAATGCTTCGTTTTCGCTCGTTGATCTAACGAGAACAAAACAGATCGCTTTGTTTGGCGCGAGCCACGCGACGAGTGGTTGCCGCTGGTCGACGGGTCATGCAGAAGAGGTGCGGCATAACACGTGCGGCATGAACACCAGGCAACTGCTACAAAGCTAGAAAAAAATTGTCATTGGTGCAGCAATCTATATTAACTAGGTGCCATTACACATAGTTAGGAATATTTTCTGATTTTTTAGGAGGGTTAACAAAATATCATTGGTGTTAGTTGACACCATTGATTACATGCTAGCTCTACCCTGCCGGGCGAGCTTCTAGGATGTGCCATGAGAAGCATTGCCAACGTGTTATTGGAGCGCGGGTTGACACAGCCCCTAACCTACCTTCCCCTGAGCTCTAGGCCCTCTCAAGGACGAGTCCTATCTACCTACATCAACCACCTTGAAGCAACTCTTCATATTTGTATTTTTAGGCTTCCTCGGTAGCACTGGAGCACCATGAAATTGTTGAAGACTTGTGGGCATGAATGCAGCGGCCGAAGAATAGGGAGACAAGACAACGCCGAGAAGTAGGAGGATTACATGTTCGATTCAGTGACCCAGTATTGGTGGAAGACTGCCACCGACGCCAACGCCGATGTTGGAGAAAGATCGATGAAGTGTGTAAATAGGAGAGCAGGTGCCGGCTAATCAGCGCAACAACGCAAATTACACTGGAGGAAATTAGTGTCTAATTACTCCTCAACCTGTCCATGTTGCAGGTATCAACGCAACAAGGCATTAAAGAGCACCAAACCTCTTTTTTTTTGCAAGGGGCGAGCACTAAACCCGAACCCACGTTCATTTGTTCTGGTTTGGTTAATTTAACAAGATTTAATTTATTTTAGGATATTTTATTAAAAAACCCGCACATACACACTTCTTTTTGGACAGATGGATGCTTTAGACCCGTCGCAACGCACGGGCACTTCTGCTAGTCTTTCATAATAAGAATACATGGGGTCTGCTTCTTTTGTGAAAAATCCAAATATTTCCTGCTCGGAGGAACCAATAATAGATCAAACACAGGCTTTCGGTGGAAAAGCTTTAGTTACGTGAGTTTCTGCTTTGTCTCGATAGACCCCTTGCTTTTGAACAAAACTAACTGTTGTATGTTGGACAATTGAACAAGTCTCAAATTTCTCTTTTCTCTTTTCTATTGTTTTGCACGACTTTTTACCTTGCTTTCTTTGATTTCACTCTTGCTTTTGCAATGAAGATAAAATCTCATAGAGCAACTAATTAAAGAAGAGAGTTAGTTAAACAACAAGATAGACATGAAGTTTGACTTTTTTCAACCACTTTCACCACTTTTTGAATGGCATCAGCTAACGATTTTGCCTCTCAGCAACCAGTGTAAACCTTATTCATGGATCTTTCAATCATGTCATATGCCTCTAGAATAATCTGGATGACGCTAGAACATGGTATTACGAATGCAATGTAGATACTCTTCCTATGTACTAAGCTCAAATTAACCTTATTAAATTTGACTATGATTAAACCTAGAATGCAAAGTGATGATTACAAAAGGACCAAGAATGCAGTAGCAGGGGCAAAACTCAATTACATCATCAACTTATCTACAAGTCTACGTTCCACGGGGTGCCCAAGCTCCCACTCCTGCATGAGACCTCCAAAAAGTATGAAGAAACAGCATCCAAAGACGAGGCATACGATTCCGGCGACGAAGACAAACATGTTGTCCACCGGTTTCAGAGGGCCGTCCTCGAACATCTCCGGACCGATTAGGTAAAAGCCCGAGCCGACCAGGGTGAAAGTGGCTAGGCCCACGGCGAAGGTAACCCTGATCCGACCACAGTTGTCCGGCTCCGCCGTCACGCCAACGCCGCCCCTCTCGATGTCGCCGCCGGCCATCATATTTCTTCCCCTCGGCGCCAGCGAAATTGTTATACTACTATATCGATCGGCTTTGTTATGTAAACTACTCGTGTCGATGGTAGAATTATAATACGCAAAGTATGTCGATCCGTTTCTGAACTGAACTGGAACGGAATTTTGCTTTTTGCGGTGAAGCTGGACCGGAAGTCGTACGTAGAAGTAGTGCCGTAGAATCGGATTTGATCCACGCTTGCGGTTGCGGCCCACTAAGTAAGTTTAAGCCCAGTACAAATACGACCACCAAGCCCAAACAAAAAACTAATTAAGAGCTGATAATGACATTGGATTTAGGTACTGTACAAGAACTTGACGTACTAGGTACAATTTGGTACACCTAGTTGCAAGTGCAAACCGTGCTTAGGTCAAAGCTGCAAATTTGTAAAAAAAAAACTTTGACCAACGGGGGAATGATCCCTCCCTTGGCTATACGTTGTTAGGTAGGATGTGACTCTCCCCGCGGATGAAAGCTAGAATGATAACCCGATCTAAAGTCTGCCCCTCCCTGCGAAATTACCGCGAGATGGGGATTCGAACCCGGGTGGACTGGCTGCGCACTTGCTAGCCTTGCCACTGAGCTAGGACTCAGTTCTCAAAGCTGCAAATTTGTGACATTTGACAATCTGATTTTGCGAAAAGCCCTTTATTATTTTCCGCCTACTCCACCGCACCAGACGGCGTCAACAACAGAAGCGACTTCAAAGTCATGGCCGAGACCATGTCGCCGCACGCGCTGCCGACGCGTCGGTCGTGAGGTTGGCTCATGATGATGCTATGCCTGCCTTGTTCAAGGAGGCATCCCCGCGCATGCCGGCGAGCCGCAGGGCACATCGCTATATATAGGAGGGCACATGTTAAGCTATTTCACCCGGATACGGCGATACGAATACGGTTATGGACACCGCGATACGGAGATACGGCGATTTTTCAAAAATACGGATACATAGATTCGTCTGCATATATATAATAAACATTAATAATAATTGAATAAATTAATGATTTTTCACAAGGAGCATAGGAGTATCGTGATAGTTGTTCGCCAAAAAAAAGCTTATCAACTCAGTGGTGCAGCCCTCTCTTCCACCTAGCTATCAAATAAAAATTTAGTAAACTAGTATAGTAAATAGCATGAAAAGCAAACCGAAAAGATGCATCATGCTTACATTTAGTTTGCAAATATTTCCATTATCACTCGTTTCATATTTCCTCTATTTCTCCATATCCCAAACATCAGCGAAATAAAAGAACAAGTAAGTCTCAAAAACAATTTCATAATAGATAACTAGATATCACATAACTTGATAATCGTACCACAAGTTCACAAACAATTATCAACAGGGCAATAGTGCATCAACAAAGTTAAATAAGAGCTAATAAGAAAGTACGAATTTAGTAGATAGATGACACGAGATGACAATATAACACCACATGAATCATGACTTGGCAAGTTTGAATTTTGAATAATTATTCTGCAGCTTCATTCCCAAGGCTTCAAGATCATATAGCAGGCATGTAGCTCTTGTTCATCCAGGGTATGTTTGGTTTGTGTCCAAGATTGTCCTATCAAAATTTTGGCTAGCCAATATTTTGGTTGAGCTATTCCTTGCCACAAGTTGGCCAACATTGGCTAAAAAAATAAACTAGAGTTAATAGTGAGCATTGGCAAGCCAAAAAAATAGCAACTATCCAAACAACAGTCAATCTTTTGGTCATGACTAAAAAATTGGTAGGGTATGGTTTGATAGCAATCCAAACGCACCCCTAGTTTGCTTCGTTCTCAAATGCTTCAAGATCATCTAGCGGTGCCTCTAGCTCCGGAAATTCTACCCGGAGCAGGAGATCTAGTAAGAGCACAACTTGTTGTAGAAAATCTGCACCACCACCAAATATATTGTTGGTGTCTCCTCAAATGTCCCAAATCGTGTTGGGCCCTTTGAATACTCTGCAGATCTCCTTGAAATAAGGCACGAGTATTTTTTAGGGCTAAAACCTCCATTTATATAGAGGCAACAGTACGGTTACAATCATAAGCCAAAAGCTTGGAATACTTTGTTGGGAAGACATTGTTCCAGACTGTAGAAGAACCTACTCGCCACATGTAGGTAACACAGTCATGAGCGGCTTTATTTTGAGCTCTCCTAACAAAGAGACACTTCCAGTCCTTAAGAAAAGAAGAAAAGAAAGCAAACTCAGAAAAGTAGCTCCTTAGGTGCGACCGAGAGCTCTTGCCCTGGTCTGCATCACGAACGACTGAAGAGCAATCAGACTCAAAAATAATTGGCATTGTTGTCCAGTCCCTTGCCAGACGAGTGCCCTCCAGGAGAGTTGCAGCTTCAGCTTCTTCAACGCTCGTGCAACAAGGCATAATAGTCCCAGCTACGACGATAACTCGACCCAGGTGGTCACAGATAACAGCGTTCGTTGTCCCACCGCCGTTTTTAGGGACAAAAGAGTCGTCAACATTCACCTTTAACTATCCTAGCGGAGGAGGATCCCAATGCTTTTGATCTTCAGTTACAGGAAGAAGCGATGAACTTGGGGGAATGCATGTCATTTGCGGGTTTCTTACCTTTCTCATCTATCCAAACAGGGTCGACAGTAACAACAGTATTAGAATCCAAAGTGTCAGCATAAGAAAGAAGGGACCTAGATAGTTGCATCTCCTTTTGCATGGTAGATATCATTTCTCGAATGCCATGATCTTCAAAGGGTGAGAAGTATGGCCTAATGCAGATCCTTGTTGGAGTTACTGAGCATGATCAACAACCAGTCCTTACCCGTTCTTTTACAACTGTCCTCTTTTGGTAGTATCCAAAAGTCTCTCATACGATGACGCAACGATCTTGCTTTGGTACATTCGACGGCAACATGGAAGTTGTCTTCGATCCCATTCCCGCAAATGGTGCACGTGTTCTGCATTTTAAGCTTCATACGCCATTTATTTTTCTGTTAATTTCTGGGAGGCAGAAAATCTTCTTTTTCGTATACAGTATTATTTATTTCAGGGCTTTCTGGATCGCTAAAAATCGACGCAAAAATACTTTATCAGTTTTCATCCGGAGAAGGACCGTGAGCGAAATAAGCACGCGAGGGGAGCCACGAGGGCTGAACAGCCCCAGGTGGCGCGCCCAAACATGTTGGGCGCACCACCTAGGTCCGTTCGCTCCTCGAGCGTCGCCTCAGGTCCCCTTTATACCTGATGAGTGCATTTTTAGCATATTTTCATACCGTTATTTCATTAAGTTATCGTTGAGTACTAGTAGGAATTTTGTATTTCACCGCGCTACCGCGCCCTTTTATGCTTTTCTACACAGGATCTTCAAATAATAATTCAATGATGAAATATCAATGAAAACTGTCATTTTCAGGCATTTTGACGTCATAGAAATAATTTTTGCACTTAATTATGCACATGGGCGAAAGGACTATGCGAGGATAACTTCCAGTAACTTTAATGGGCATCAGTACAGGCAAGGCCCGCCCGTACCACCCACCAGAAGCACCGCATCATCAAATACTTCCACCTCCCGCAGATGGATCTGAGATCCAAGCACGTACGTGACCAGAAACACCAGAACACCGTTACAGAAGAGATCTGAAGGAAGATCAAGAAGGGGCCTCAACCAAGTTGCTACCCGGATCATTGGAGTTCAAGGCATCATAACCTTCATCATCATCCACAACGAATCACCATCTCCATTCCCTCCATCTCATTAGATTGTAATCTCCATTACCATTGTGGGTTTGTACTTGAAGTCACACCGTTATTCATATTCCATTCGCAAGATTATGATGATGTTCTTGATTGTCTCCATGTGTGAGTAGTCCACCCCATTCTTTGGGGAGATGGAGAAACCCTAGTAGTATTATTATATGGATTAAGATAATTTATAGCTTTGCACTATGATTGTATGTTAGTTTCCTCTTGTGATGTTGCATGATGTTGACCATGTAATATTTGCCTAAGGGTCACATGAGGGAACTACCTTCGGAAGTTCGGTAGTGTATACGGCGGGAAGTAACATCCCGTGTGGTGCACTATTGTACGGAAGAAGTGGATAAGAAGGTACTCGCAATGATTAACAAATAACCACGGGGTAATCCCTTAATTGTGATGGATCAATAGGTGGCTTGCCTAAGGTCATTGCGGTGGTTATTCAAGGATATGTTATGAGATACATATTCCAACTTCGAGCCTTTCCCACATACAACAAGGGCTAAGATGTGGATTATCTAGTTTGTGTTTTTAGTTAATACTAGAGGTGGAACCAACAACCCCCGAGAATATTTTTAGTATTATTGCAGTTCAAACATAATCTTTAGTTGCATTTTTATTCTTCAATTTCAATTATTTACTCTACAAAAGCACCCGACAAAACCTTCAAATTAAATCTTTCGCTTGAGATTTGAGACAACTTTAAGTAATTCTAGATAAATAGTAACAAGGGGCAATAAGATCACTACTAGCTAGTAGCTCCTCGTGGTTCGATACTCTTATTCCGAAACTAGCTACATCTGATGTGTGTTCTTGCAGTTATCAACACCAGAGCCTCTGTTTCACCCAAAAACCTAAGCCATATTATTCCCGAGATTTATTGAGGCGGCGGCGGAGGCGAAAGTCCTCTCCTACTCCGGGAGAGGGCAGATCCTGCTGCACCGGTACCTCCGGTGAAGGGGAAATCGACGCCATCGACATCCCCACTCCTCCTTGGCTTGGGAGGAGGCATGTCCATCGACATCTCCATCAGCACCATCATCACCACCATCTCCATCTACGATATCAACGTCACCCCCCTCATAGTTTGTGTTGAATTGAACCCCAAATATTATTTTCTAGTGTTGTTGCATTTTGTGATTGGTACCTTGTCATTATTTGGTGGGGAGATTATATATTCAGATTGTGTTGTAATCATTGTGCCTCTGGTCCATATCATGTTTGACACTTGTGAGTAGTTCCCCACGTTCCCGAGGGCATAGGATGATGTGGCTATGATTCTATATGATGTGCAATGAGTATTTGGTCAAGTTTTCTATCTTTTATGTTGTTCTATGATGGTTCTACGTGAACGTCAACTACATATTACTTCACCTATATGGGCTCATAGGGCTGCACTTAAATGTAAAGCATTAGTGTTGGAAGAGACGAACTGACAGAAACCGTTTTCCAATACTATGGGTTGCATTAGAGGGGTTTATGTCGGGGACTATGGTGGAATATTTATGTCTTAATGATTCCTATACTTGCACATGAAAATAGCTCTATGACCCATCATAAGGGGTGTGTTTGCACATATCTATGGCTGCACCTAATTTATGCTCCGCCCCTAATTGAATAAAGCTTCACAAAATATTTACCATGTTGTGTAGAACTTTAGTCCATGTAAGCACACACACTTGAGCTTGTCCTCTTGCTGCATAGAGGATTGGGATTTTCTCTCATTGAGAGCATTTACTTATTTGTTATTTACTTTCTGCATTTTATTTTTATTGCAAACTATACAACCAAAAACACCAAAACTGCTACATTATTATTACTGCTTTATTGTCGATTCTGCTAACCAATACCTTCAGCTCCTCGTGGGTTCGACAACCTTTCTCATTGAAAAGTACTACAATTGATCTCCTGCATTTGGGAGCCATCAGTTCTATACTCATTTGAATCGAAGAAACTAAATGCAGCAGCAAACAAACTAGAATTGCCAAATTGTTGTTTGGTCTTGTGCAATTCCGGACCATCACCAAACATCCTCCTAAAACATTTGTTTCTCTCTATTGATAACTCTTCATCAACATGTGAACCTTCACGGCCATCAACTTCAGAAAGCCAAGCTTGAGTGTAATACATTAATTCATATAATAACAACAAAAGGACCCAGTTAGCAACAATATTAGCTACAATAAAAAAATTATGACATCAAGTTAGTAGCTTAATTTGGATTGAATGAATGTGCCAACCAATGTAATGGGTATTATTCTTTAACCATTGACTCTGCAGGATCTTGTTAACAATATCATAAAAGTGAGAGTGTTGATACTCCTCTTTTCCTTCATGTCGATAAATTTTAGTTTTCACCTCATACATCAAATGGAGGCATGGCTTATCTGTATCAGGTGCACATATCATAGAATAGATGGGCTTGCTGAAATCGAGGATATACTTCACTTTATCCCACCACAAATCATTAAGAACCTTCTGTTTCAAGATTTGTGCTTTACCTTGATTGTTTCCATCTCTATAATCAGACCACCTAGGACTCACAACAAACAAAGTAAGAGCTTTGATCTCACGGAACCTTTTCAGCATAACAATCTGAGAGTCAAATCTTGTTCCAGCAATAGCTAGAAGTTTTAGCTTGTTAAAAATCTTAAACATAGACAACCTCAGGGGAGTGATTCATTATGAAGTTCTGTATCTTCTGCGCATCCAAAGAAACCTCGTTGATCTAGTTGCAGTGTTCGTACTCGGGGTCTTCCTCATTCTTGGCTGCAAATATGCTCTTCAGCACAAGGTTCAAAGTATGGACGACACATGGAGTCCAGAAAATATGATGGTACTTCTTCTCCAACATGAGCCTCGCTCCTTTGCAGTTTGATGCATTATCAGTGACCACTTGCACAACATTCTCTGCTCCAATAAAATTAATGGTTTCTACTAGCTTCTCAAAGATGCACTCCTTGCTCTTTGTCTCTCCCACGGTGTTGACTTTTCTTAAAAACATAGGCCCATCTTCTGTTACAATTGTAAAATTTAAGGGAGAGTCCTTCTTTGAGGATCAGGCCACCCATCTGACGCAATACTCACACCTTTGCTGCTCCATGTTGACTTGATTGGCTGCAGCATTTGTTCAACATGTGTCTTCTCTTGCACAAGGAGGATGGTTCTGATCTTTTATAGCTTGGAGGGACATAGCCAGCTAACTTACCATTGGTGGCAAACCTAAAATCTTGCCTAAACCACGGGTTTCTAGGAAGATTGAAAGGCAGACCTACAACAAGTACACATGAAATTTGGAATTTAGTAATTGCATCCTAGCAAACCGATAATAAAACACGGTGAACCATAAAAGGAATTCACCTGCAATATAGAACATCCTTGCAATCAAAGCATCCAACTTGTTGTGAGAATCAACATTGAATAATTCTTCAATAGCTGATGCCTTTCTCTTCCTGGTACTTACATTCCCATCAGCAAGAAGGGGAATGTTGTTAGGCATGTTGCTACTTGCAGCAGCCCTGTCTTGTCCATCCAAGATCCTTCTCAATGGAAAGTCGGGCTATCAGATTTCTCATGCCCGTGGTCTGCTACAAGGGGACCCTTTATCACCGATGCTCTTCGTTCTGGCAATCAACCCAATGCACCACCTTTTCCGCCTTGCTACGGAGGAAGGCATCCTTCGCCCGATCAGGCCGCGAACGGTTCGCTTCACCATCTCTCTCTATGCTGACGACGCGGGCATATTCGCTAGCCCGGGCCCGCAGGATATGCGTGTGGTACAACAAATCTTGTCCACATTTGGGGATGCAAGTGGGCTGCGGACAAACCTGGCAAAATCCGAGGTTTTTCCAATACAGTGCACTGAGGAGCAAATACTGGCAGCCTTGCAGATTTTCTTGTCGAAGCGAGGGAAGTTCCCGTGCACCTACCTTAGCCTACCACTCCATAATTTTATGCTAAAAGTTATTCACTTCCAGCCCCTCATCGACAAGTTGGGTGTGAGACTCGCGGGATGGTGGGAGAAACACTTCACCAGGGCGGGAAGGGTGCTTCTTTATCGTTCTATTCTGTCCGCCATGGTCATATACCACCTCGCTGTCTTCAAGCTGCCCAAGTGGATCATACGACAGATTTAGAAAATTAAGCGTGGCTTCCTTTGGATGAAGCCTGGAGCAGTACAGGGATCACTGGTCAACTGGAGCACAATATGCAGACCCAAGGAGCTGGGTGGCCTTGGCGTTTTTGACATTGAGAAGTTTGGACGGGGCGATGCGGCTCCGCTGGCCTTTGTATGCTTGGGCCGACCATGCCAAACCTTGGCACGGAATGGCACTTCCTTGTGATGCCACAAATATGGAGCTGTTCAGGGCCTCAATGGATATCACTATAGGGGATGGTACCAAGTGCCTGTTTTGGCATGGCCGGTGGATGCTGATACGTCTCCAACGTATCGATAATTTCTTGTGTTCCATGCCACATTATTGATGTTATCTACATGTTTTATGCACACTTTATGTCATATTCGTGCATTTTCTGGAACTAACCTATTAACAAGATGCCGAAGTGCCAATTCTGTTGTTTTCTGCTGTTTTTGGTTTCGAAATCCTAGTAAAGAAATATTCTCGGAATTGGACGAAATAAAAGCCCGGAGGCCTATTTTCTCACGAAGCTTCCGGAAGACCGAAGACGAGACGAAGAGGGGCCACGGGGGAGCCAAACCCTAGGGCGGCGCGGCCCCCCCTTGGCCGCGCGGCCCCGTGGTGTGGGCCCCCGTGCCGCCTCTTGACTTGCCCTTCCGCCTACAAATAGCCTC
>NC_061509.1:217653436-217723417 GCF_022539505.1 Lolium rigidum
GTGACGAAACCCCCGATGCCGAGAGCCACGATACGGAAAACATTGCCGAGACGCCGTCGCCGCCGATCCCATCTCGGGGGATCCTGGAGATCGCCTCCGGCACCCTGCCGGAGAGGGGAATCATCTCCCGGAGGACTCTACACCGCCATGGTCGCCTCCGGAGTGATGAGTGAGTAGTCTACCCCTGGACTATGGGTCCATAGCAGTAGCTAGATGGTTGTCTTCTCCCCATTGTGCTATCATTGTCGGATCTTGTGAGCTGCCTATCATGATCAAGATCATCTATACGTAATTCTATATGTTGCGTTTGTTGGGATCCGATGAATAGAGAATACTTGTTATGTTGATTATCAAAGTTATGCTTATGTGTTGTTTATGATCTTGCATGCTCTCCGTTATTAGTAGATGCTGCGGCCAAGTAGATGCTTTTAACTCCAAGAGGGAGTACTTATGCTCGATAGTGGGTTCATGCTGCATTGACACCAGGACGATGTGACGAAAGTTCTAAGGTTGTGTTGTGCTTGTTGCCACTAGGGATAAAACATTGATGCTATGTCTAAGGATGTAGTTGTTGATTACATTACGCACCATACTTAATGCAATTGTACTGTTGCTTTGCAACTTAATACTTGGAGGGGTTCGGATGATAACTCTGAAGGTGGACTTTTTAGGCATAGATGCGGTTGGATGGCGGTCTATGTACTTTGTCGTAATGCCCAATTAAATCTCACTATACTCATCATGATATGTATGTGCATGGTCATGCTCTCTTTATTTGTCAATTGCCCAAGCTGTAATTTGTTCACCCAACATGTTGTTCGTCTTATGGGAGAGACACCTCTAGTGAGCTGTGGACCCCGGTCCAATTCTCTTTACTTGAAATACAATCTACTGCAATACTTGTTTTTACTTGTTTTCTCTGCAAACAATCATCATCCACACAATACGGTTAATCCTTTGTTACAGCAAGCCGGTGAGATTGACAACCTCACTTGTTTCGTTGGGGCAAAGTACTTTGGTTGTGTTGTGCGGGTTCCACGTTGGCGCCGGAATCTCCGGTGTTGCGCCGCACTACATCCCGCCGCCATCAACCTTCAACGTGCTTCTTGGCTCCTCCTGGTTCGATAAACCTTGGTTTCTTTCGAGGGAAAACTTGCTGCTGTGCGCATCATACCTTCCTCTTGGGGTTGCCCAACGAACGTGTGAAATACACGCCATCAAGCTCTTTTTACGGCGCCGTTGCCGGGGAGATCAAGACACGCTGCAAGGGGAGTCTCCACTTCTCAATCTCTTTACTTTGTTTTTGTCTTGCTTTATTTTATTTACTACTTTGTTTGCTGCACTAAATCAAAATACAAAAAAATTAGTTGCTAGTTTTACTTTATTTACTGTCTTGCACTTTATATCAAAAACACAAAAAAAATTAGTTTACTTGCATTTACTTTATCTAGTTTGCTTTATTTACTATTGCTAAAATGGCCAACCCTGAAAATACTAAGTTGTGTGACTTCACTAGCACAAATAATAATGATTTCTTATGCACACCTATTGCTCCACCTGCTACTACAGCAGAATTCTTTGAAATTAAACACTGCTTTACTTGAATCTTGTCATGAACCATCAATTTTACGGTGTTAGTTCGATGATGCTTGCTGCCCATCTTAATAATTTTGTTGAACTATGTGAAATGCAAAAATATAAAGATGTAGATGGTGATATTATTAAACTAAAATTGTTCCCTTTCTCATTAAGAGGAAGAGCTAAAGATTGGTTGCTATCTCTACCTAAGAATAGTATTGATTCATGGACTAAATGCAAGGATGCTTTTATTGGTAGATATTATCCCCCTGCTAAAATTATATCTTTGAGGAGTAGCATAATGAATTTTAAACAATTAGATACTGAACATGTTGCTCAAGCTTGGGAAAGAATGAAATCTCTGGTTAAAAATTGCCCAACCCATGGAGTGACTACTTGGATGATCATCCAAACCTTCTATGCGGGACTAAATTTTTCTTCACGGAATTTATTGGATTCAGCTGCTGGAGGTACCTTTATGTCCATTACTCTTGGTGAAGCAACAAAGCTTCTTGATAATATGATGATCAACTACTATGAATGGCACACGGAAAGAGCTCCACAAGGTAAGAAGGTAAATTCTGTTGAAGAATCCTCTTCCTTGAATGATAAGGTTGATGCTATTATGTCTATGCTTGCGAATGATAGGACTAATGTTGATCCTAATAATGTTCCGTTAGCTTCATTGGTTGCACAAGAAGAACATGTTGATGTAAACTTCATTAAAAATAATAATTTCAACAACAATGCTTATCGGAACAATTCTAGTAATAACTATAGGCCATATCCTTATAATAATGGCAACGGCTATGGTAATTCTTATGGAAATTCTTACAACAATAATAGGAATTCACCCCTGGACTTGAAGCCATGCTTAAAGAATTTATTAGTACACAAACTGCCTTTAACAAATCTGTTGAGGAAAAGCTCAATAAAATTGATATTCTTGTTTCTAGAGTTGATAGTCTTGCCTCGATGTTGATCTTTTGAAATCAAAAGTTATGCCTAATAGGGATATTGAAAATAAAATTGTTACTACAGCAAATGCCATCCAAGTTAGAATTAATGAGAATATAAGATTAATGGCTGAACTGCGTGCTAGGTGGGATAGAGAAGAAAATGAAAAACTAGCTAAAGAGAAGAATATAGCTAAAGTTTGGACTATTACCACCACTAGTAATGCTAATGCTACACATGTTGCTGCACCTCCTACTCATACTAATAAAAGAATTGGTGTTAGCAATGTTTCCACTTCTAATGCAAAGCGCGAAAAGCTACTGAAGCTGCTAAAACTGCTGAAACTGCACTGTGATAAAGCTGCTGAAATTTTTTCCAACATTGGGGATGATGATCCCATTGCTTTAGATTATAATGGTTTGAATTTTGATGATTGCCACATCTCTGAAGTTATAAAGTTCTTGCAAAAACTTGCTAAAAGTCCTAATGCTAGTGCTATAAATTTGGCTTTCACGCATCATATTACAAATGCTCTCATAAAAGCTAGAGAAGAGAAACTAGAGCGCGAAGCCTCTATTCCTAAAAAGCTAGAAGATGGTTGGGAGCCCATCATTAAGATGAAGGTTAAAGATTTTGATTGTAATGCTTTATGTGATCTTGGTGCAAGTATTTCGTTATGCCGAAGAAAATTTATAATATGCTTGACTTGCCACCGCTGAAAAATTGTTATTTGGATGTTAATCTTGCTGATCATTCTACAAAGAAACCTTTGGGTAAAGTTGATAATGTTCGCATTACCGTTAACAATAATCTTGTTCCCGTTGATTTTGTTGTCTTGGATATTGAATGCAATGCATCTTGTCCAATTATATTGGGAAGACCTTTTCTTCGAACTGTTGGTGCTATTATTGATATGAGGGAAGGTAATATAAAATATCAATTTCCTCTCAAGAAAGGTATGGAACACTTCCCTAGAAAGAGAATGAAGTTACCTTATGATTCTATCATTAGAACAAATTATGATGTTGATGCTTCATCTCTCGATGTTACTTGATACACACTTTCCGCGCCTAGCTGAAAGGCGTTAAGAAAAGCGCTTATGGGAGACAACCCATGTTTTTACCTACAGTACTTTGTTTTTATTTTGTGTCTTGGAAGTTGTTTACTACTGTAGCAACCTCTCCTTATCTTAGTTTTGAGTTTTGTTGTGCCAAGTTAAGCCGTTGATAGAAAAGTAAGTACTAGATTTGGATTACTGCGCAGTTCCAGATTTCTTTGCTGTCACGAATCTGAGCCCACTGCCCTGCAGGAAGCTCAGAAAATTATGCCAATTTACGTGCATGATCCTCAGATATGTACGCAACTTTCATTCAATTTGAGCATTTTCATTTGAGCAAGTCTGGTGCCATTTTAAAATTCGTCAATACGAACTGTTCTGTTTTGACAGATTCTGCCTTTTATTTCGCATTGCCTCTTTCGCTATGTTGGATGAATTTCTTTGATCCACTAATGTCCAGTAGCATTATGCAATGTCCAGAAGTGTTAAGAATGATTGTGTCACCTCTGAATATGTCAATTTATATTGTGCACTAACCCTCTAATGAGTTGTTTCGAGTTTGGTGTGGAGGAAGTTTTCAAGGATCAAGAGAGGAGTATGATGCAACATGATCAAGGAGAGTGAAAGCTCTAAGCTTGGGGATGCACCCGGTGGTTCACCCCTGCATATATCAAGAAGACTCAAGCGTCTAAGCTTGGGGATGCCCAAGGCATCCCCTTCTTCATCAACAAATTATCGGGTTCCTCCCCTGAAACTACATTTTTATTCGGCCACATCTTATGTGCTTTTTCTTGGAGCGTCGGTTTGTTTTTGTTTTTGTTTTGTTTGAATAAAATGGATCCTAGCATTCACTTTATGGGAGAGATACACACTCCGCTGTAGCATATGGACAAATATGTCCTTGGTTTCTACTCATAGTATTCATGGCGAAGTTTCTCCTTCGTTAAATTGTTATATGGTTGGAATTGGAAAATGATACATGTAGTAATTGCTATAAATGTCTTGGGTAATGTGATACTTGGCAATTGTTGTGCTCATGTTTAAGCTCTTGCATCATATGCTTTGCACCCATTAATGAAGAAATACATAGAGCATGCTAAAATTTGGTTTGCATATTTGGTTTCTCTAAGGTCTAGATAATTTCTAGTATTGAGTTTGAACAACAAGGAAGACGGTGTAGAGTCTTATAATGTTTTCAATATGTCTTTTATGTGAGTTTTGCTGCACCGGTTCATCCTTGTGTTTGTTTCAAATAAGCCTTGCTAGCCTAAACCTTGTATCGAGAGGGAATACTTCTCATGCATCCAAAATACTTGAGCCAACCACTATGCCATTTGTGTCCACCATATCTACCTATACTACATGGTATTTTCCCGCCATTCCAAAGTAAATTGCTTGAGTGCTACCTTTAAAATTCCATCATTCACCTTTGCAATATATAGCTCATGGGACAAATAGCTTAAAAACTATTGTAGTATTGAATATGTAATTATGCACTTTATCTCTTATTAAGTTGCTTGTTGTGCGATAACCATGTTTACTTGGGGAACGCCATCAACTCATTGTTGAATTTCATGTGAGTTGCTATGCATGTTCGTCTTGTACTGAAGTAAGGGCGATCTACACTGAGTTGAATGGTTTGAGCATGCATATTGTGAGAGAAGAACATTGGGCCGCTAACTAAAGCCATGATTCATGGTGGAAGTTTCAGTTTTGGACAAATATCCTCAAATCTCTAATGAGAAAAGAATTAATTGTTGTCAAATGCTTAAAGCATTAAAAGAGGAGTCCATTATCTGTTGTCTATGTTGTCCCGGTATGGATGTCTAAGTTGAGAATAATCAAAAGCGAGAAATCCAAATGCGAGCTTTCTCCTTAGACCTTTGTACAGGCGGCATAGAGGTACCCCTTTGTGAAACTTGGTTAAAGCGTATGTATTGCGGTGATAATCCAGGTAGTCCAAGCTAATTAGGACAAGGTGCGAGCACTATTAGTACACTATGCATGAGGCTTGCAACTTATAAGATATAATTTACATGATGCATATGCTTTATTACTACCGTTGACAAAATTGTTTCATGTTTTCAAAATCAAAGCTCTAGCACAAATATAGCAATCGATGTTTTTCCTCTATGAGGACCATTCTTTTACTTTCAATGTTGAGTCGGTTCACCTATTTCTCTCCACCTCAAGAAGCAAACACTTGTGTGAACTGTGCATTGATTCTTACATACTTGCTTATTGCACTTATTATATTACTCTATGTTGACAATATCCATGAGATATACATGTTACAAGTTGAAAGCAACCGCTGAAACTTAATCTTCTTTTGTGTTGCTTCAATACCTTTACTTTGAATTATTGCTTTATGAGTTAACTCTTATGCAAGACTTATTGATGCTTGTCTTGAAGTACTATTCATGAAAAGTCTTTGCTTTATGATTCACTTGTTTACTCATGTCATACACATTGTTTTGATCGCTGCATTCACTTCATATGCTTTACAAATAGTATGATCAAGTTTATGATGGCATGTCACTCCAGAAATTATCTTTGTTATCGTTTTACCTGCTCGGGACGAGCGAGAACTAAGCTTGGGGATGCTGATACGTCTCCAACGTATCGATAATTTCTTGTGTTCCATGCCACATTATTGATGTTATCTACATGTTTTATGCACACTTTATGTCATATTCGTGCATTTTACGGAACTAACCTATTAACAAGATGCCGAAGTGCCGATTCTTTGTTTTCTGCTGTTTTTGGTTTCAGAAATCCTAGTAAAGAAATATTCTCGGAATTGGACGAAATAAAAGCCCGGAGGCCTATTTTCTCACGAAGCTTCCGGAAGACCGAAGACGAGACGAAGAGGGGCCACGGGGGAGCCAAACCCTAGGGCGGCGCGGCCCCCCTTGGCCGCGCGGCCTGTGGTGTGGGCCCCCGTGCCGCCTCTTGACTTGCCCTTCCGCCTACAAATAGCCTCCGTGACGAAACCCCCGGTACCGAGAGCCACGATACGGAAAACATTGCCGAGACGCCGTCACCGCCGATCCCATCTCGGGGGATCCCGGAGATCGCCTCCGGCACCTCGCCGGAGAGGGGAATCATCTCCCGGAGGACTCTACACCGCCATGGTCGCCTCCGGAGTGATGAGTGAGTAGTCTACCCCTGGACTATGGGTCCATAGCGGTAGCTAGATGGTTGTCTTCTCCCCATTGTGCTATCATTGTCGGATCTTGTGAGCTGCCTATCATGATCAAGATCATCTATACGTAATTCTATATGTTGCGTTTGTTGGGATCCGATGAATAGAGAATACTTGTTATGTTGATTATCAAAGTTATGCTTATGTGTTGTTTATGATCTTGCATGCTCTCCGTTATTAGTAGATGCTCCGGCCAAGTAGATGCTTTTAACTCCAAGAGGGAGTACTTATGCTCGATAGTGGGTTCATGCTCGCATTGACACCAGGACGAGTGACGGAAAGTTCTAAGGTTGTGTTGTCTTGTTGCCACTAGGGATAAAACATTGATGCTATGTCTAAGGATGTAGTTGTTGATTACATTACGCACCATACTTAATGCAATTGTCCGTTGCTTTGCAACTTAATACTGGAGGGGTTCGGATGATAACCTCGAAGGTGGACTTTTTAGGCATAGATGCGGTTGGATGGCGGTCTATGTACTTTGTCGTAATGCCCAATTAAATCTCACTATACTCATCATGATATGTATGTGCATGGTCATGCTCTCTTTATTTGTCAATTGCCCAACTGTAATTTGTTCACCCAACATGTTGTTCGTCTTATGGGAGAGACACCTCTAGTGAACTGTGGACCCCGGTCCAATTCTCTTTACTTGAAATACAATCTACTGCAATACTTGTTTTTACTGTTTTCTCTGCAAACAATCATCATCCACACAATACGGTTAATCCTTTGTTACAGCAAGCCGGTGAGATTGACAACCTCACTTGTTTCGTTGGGGCAAAGTACTTTGGTTGTGTTGTGCGGGTTCCACGTTGGCGCCGGAATCTCCGGTGTTGCGCCGCACTACATCCCGCCGCCATCAACCTTCAACGTGCTTCTTGGCTCCTCCTGGTTCGATAAACCTTGGTTTCTTTCTGAGGGAAAACTTGCTGCTGTGCGCATCATACCTTCCTCTTGGGGTTGCCCAACGAACGTGTGAAATACACGCCATCAGATGCCCGGAGACGCTCTCAAGTTGCAGTTCCTAGAGCTTTTCGCCATCGCATCACATAAGTATTGAACAGTACAGAAGGAGTTGCAGGATATCAATTGGTTGCGCTCCCGTTTTCTCCTTTCCATTGCGGCAGAGCTCACCCAGTTGGTCAAGCTTTGTGCAGCTCTTCGAGAGGCGGTGTTGCAGCCGCGTGCGGATGCGATCTCTTGGCGTTGGACCACATCGGGAGTCTACTCTACGGCTTCGGCTTATCAATCTCAGTTCGTCGGGTGCGGTGACCCAGCGTACCACTGCATGGTGTAGTACACAAGTCGTTGACATAACACAAGTGAAACACCGTTCCACTCATATTACATCTCTCAGAGTGGTACAACAGAAACATATGCGAGTCCAAGGTATGTCTATAGAAGTACACACGAACTGTTTACATAAGATCAACACAACCTCCTACTTTACAGTGAGGTAAAACTTCAAATAAAGCTCCAGAAGAACGACTCGTAGTCTATCTTATTGCTAACTCAAGATTATGAGCTACTTGGCTTGCTATAGAATTCTAGCTACTTAGGTGCTAGGATTAGGGAAAGGTTCCCTTCTATTACTAGTAGAGGTTTTCCATTTTAGCTGATGCGAAGTTGACTCCATTGACTTCTTTGATTGGATTCTTTATCTTGTTGCAGTTGACTCCTTTGTCTTCGAGTTCCACGGTAGTTTCTCCTTCGGTGCATTGCTCTAAGAAGGGGTTCAAACGAGATAGAATGAGTACGAGCGTACTCAGCAAGTTCATATTAGGAAATATGTGTATCATGCACTAGCTACAGCCATAGACCGGAAAGTCATAGGCCAATGCAAGTTTTCATAAACATTTCTTCAAAAGGTTTATTTTATTCTGAAAACTATGCCCGTCGGTCTTCACGGAGTTGACTAGAACTTCGTGGAGTTCCTTTCCTGCCGCGTTCGCAGTTCCCTTCCCGGAACAGGGAGTGACAGTCACAATTCTTGATACCCTCTCGCAGAGGTGCGTTACTTTACCCCACAAGAGATCTTAACCATGTTGCCGGCCGAGAGTATGTCCCCGTCCACACTTCCTTTGGTGTGAGGCCCGAGTATAAGATCCAAGCCAATCACCGCCTTCTCCGCGACCCTGCAAACCCACCCTTTTGTCCAACCGTACACCTCCGGTAGACTCCCCCGATAATACGGCTTTACTCATGGTGTACTCCGGACAATCCATCATAGATCGTAGAGCCATCATCACTAATGGATGGGGATTTAAAAGGCTATCCCAACCTACGGCAGTGCCTCCAACACCCGCCGGCTCTACCAATCCGTTGGCGTGCATAAGGGAAAAGATACAGCTGACTTCCCCAGAGCCATTATAGATCTTATGGATAACGCGATATGTACGGCGCTAGAATCACTGGACGGCATTGGTACTTAATCCTAGGGTGATATAACCCATGCAATGGAACCTCCACCATATCAACACATACCATGGTTCCATTGCCCACCACATAGTCATATTCATAATTGTAAAATAATACTTTGCTTTTCAATGCATGAGTGATAAGTATAGTACTTTGCATATAGTTTGATACAAATAATCAAATGACATGAGCAAGCGATGAACTTGCCTTTCTTGACTGCAAGATTATGCGAGGCAAAAGCTTCGATACGTGATAACTCCAAATTCTGAAATACCATCATCGTCCGGTAAGGACAATGTTTAAAGAACTGGCAAAGATGCTATAATGCATAATATGAGATGCAATCGTCCCGAGCGTAACCTAATCTCGATGATTTAGGATGGATGAGTTGTAAAGATTTCTTTAGGGTTGGTTGCACTTTTAGAATGGTTCTCAAACAAGGTTCTTATTAGGGTTTGGTTATATTAGCATCATAATCAAGTGATATAAGATATCATAACAATCATATACATAAAGAATAGTGGTGGAATAATATATAAAGAACAGTTGTCAATTTTAAGTTCTACGGAACATGGTTGATGATTACTTATACTATACTTCAAAAGAATAACTTTTGAAGAACATGTTGATTAAGATTTAATGAGTATTTCAAAGAAGGATTAAGCTTCTAAGGTTTGATTGACATTTGTACTTCAAAAGAATAACTGTTGAAGAACAGGTTAATTAAGAACATGAACTATTATATATAGGTGTTATGGCTTTCTAGGGTTTACTATTGAATTCATTTAGTTCTTGGATAGGAACTAGTTGGGTTTTTAACTTGGAATGGATTTCTATATAGCAAGTATTGGTAGGTTTATTGCTATGGTTTCTTCTAAGCATTATATCAAAGGATGGTTATCCAGATGGTTCTATAAATTAGCTATTAGGGCTTACTATGGTTTCCCCTTTGCTTTACTAAATAATCTCTAATGGTTTATAAGCTAAGTGGCTTATCATTTCCTAGGTAGGGTTTAGTTGGATAGGAGCATGTGTTGTGAATTGTTACACAAGGTTGATACTAGGGTTCAGCTTATGGTTCTACTAGGGTTTGATGGTTGAGGTTGATCCTAATGGTGTGGTATATAGGATTGGTGATCAATGGTACTAATTCAATTAACAAGTTAGGGTTTATATCTAGGTGACATTAGTGGATCATATAGGTTTTAATTAAGAATAGGAACATGAAATGATAATCTCATGTGACTTGGTTTTATGCTAGTGGATTCTAAGCATGTATTCAATTGTTGCTAATTAGGGTTCTATATGTCAAGTAAATCTCCCATGATCATATGTGACACATATCTAGGGTTTTAGAGTTGGTTCTAAGGTGGAATGATCACATGAAATAATGGAATCCAGGTCTTACTCAATTTGAAACTAGGGTTTCTAAATTATGGTACAACTCCTAAAAAGGATGGTTGGACATATAGGTGTGGTAACTAATTACTTTGAATCAAAATTAGGAATGGTTTGACATTTTATTAATTTTCACAAGATTTAATAATTAGAGTAACTCCTATTTAGGTTTTAATTAAGAATCAGAGTTTAATAATTGTTATTAGGTTTTAAAATATTTAATTTGTTAACTTAAGAATGTTTAAGTAAATAATTTTTGATTTACCAAAATAATATTGGCTTATAATATTTTCTTGAGTTATTATTATTTAAAGAAAATAGAAAATAGTAATTTGCAAATTAGGGTTTATGAATTCCCACTAATAATTAAGTTAATGCAAATATGATAAATAAATTTAATCCTAACATTTTACTTAGTTACTGAATAGTTGAAATTTAATTTTTACACTTAACAATTTATTGAATTCAAATTGTATTTTAAATAATTGAAATCATATAATTAATAAAGATAAAAATAAGTGAATTTTTATTTTGACACACATTTTTATTTTATATTTTATTTGAATAGAGTTTATTTTTGTGAGTATTTTGATATATAATTTATATTTTTCTGAGTTAAAATGTATTTTATCTATTTCAGCAAAGTTTCAGTGATTTTCTGAGATTTAAATTATAAACAGAAACACTAAAGATACCCGGTCAAGTGATACCCCAGTGACTGCCTAGTGGGGCCAATGCCACGTTGGCTGCCACGTGAGGCTGACCAAGTCAAAATCGGGACGTGGCGCGGGAGCAGCTCTGCCGGCGGGCAGTCGACGACGGCGCCGGCGACTCGGGCCCTCCCCGGACTATTGGATGCTACCGCTCTCCTCAGCACACGATAAGGAAGCTAATGATGCTATCGCCGCTACCTAATGGTCGCCGGAGTATGAACGACGGCGAGGCGAGGCAGCGGTGCTCACAGGCTCACGGTGCGACGATGATATGAAGCATAATCGAGCTGGCCGGGGGCACCAGTGGGACGAGTAGCTCACCAGGAACACAGAGAGCTTGACGGCGTGGCCTAGGATGGTCGCAATCGACGGCGACGACGGTGACGAGCGTCGGAGAAGATGGAGTTGGCGTGGTCGCTCCAGAGGTCCTCGGCCCGATTCCTCGCAGGGCTTGAGCAAGAAGTGGATGGCGATGACGATGGCGTCTACGGCGTGGCTCGGGGGTGCTCCTATCGATGGCGAGACGAATTGGCCGGCTCAGCTAGGGTTTCGGCCAGAGAAGAAATAAGAGGGGAAAAAGAGGAAACAGGAAGCTAGGGTTCGTCGGGGTATTTATAGAGCTCTCCACGGTCGGCGAGGTGGTCGCAAAGTCCACGAAATCGACCGGGACGTGGCCTGGGCACATCGTGCTGTCGCTCCCCTGTGAGAGGAAGACGAAGATCATCCTCTTCGATCTTATCCCCACGAAGGGGTACGGTGGGCCAGGTTTGGTGCTGGTGGGTTGATTTGTTGGGCTCAGTTATTGGGCTGGCCATGGGCTGCACGGCCTGCCAGGTAAGTTTCCCTCCATTTTCTTTTAAATTTCTGTTTTGAATTCTGTTTTGTTTTCTATTTTCTGGTTTGAATTCACATTTGAATTCTGTTTTATTTTACAGGTTCTAAAATACTTGAGTATCAAGATAATTTGATAATCATGCCTACTGCATGGTTTTGTTATTTTAAACAAATAATTTGGTTAGGATTCAATTGAGATTTTGGGAGACTTGAATTAAATAGAAATGGTTTAGGTATTTATCTCAACTCTTTAAATTTGGAAATCAAAGTGGAATTGGTTATTGGTTTCACTCTACTCATCAAATGGAATCTAGTCTAAAGGTATATATATGGCTTGGATTATACTTGTGATCAGTGATACACAAGTTGGGACTTATTATTTTATGTGGAGCTAATCCTATGTGGAAGGGTTTAGAGTTTGGCATAATGTTCACTAAATTTAAGTATAAATAGGCATGAGGTATGGAGGGTTCTAATTATAATCCAAGTTAATCCATGGGTTGGAATTCAAATGTAGTTTAGGGTTTAATTAGTGATCACCAATGTGATACACATCTAGGATTCAAATATGGTACAAGCTTTGATTCTATTCCAGTGGCTAGGGTTATCCTCCTCACTTAGGTATAATTATTGTATCAAGACAATGCTAAGTTTGTATCAAGTGTTTGGATAGGCAAGGTTTAAATACAACATCATTACTATTCTATACAAGGCATGAGTATTGGTTTGGTTAACTACTAATGAGTTACTTATCATTTCATGGGAAGAATGAGATCTATACCTCACATATATAGGTTTAACTTAGCATCTCAATTTATAAGGTAAGATCATGCATTAGACATGATCCACTTATTCCTCACTAATTTCTCTTCTTTAATACTTCTCTCAACACACTCACTTAGATTCTTAGGGTTTATGATCATCACCTAATTTGTAATGATCAAAGTATGGCCTTCTAATAATTCATTAGTGAATCCTGGTTCTCTCTACTAGATCAAGTATTGGTCCATATGCTTGAGTGTACATATGTAGCTTAAGCTCTCTGAGATAGGTAAGGTTTCCTCTAGGTTTATGATCATTACCAAGGGGTAATGATTACAACACTTGTCTCTCCACCATTACTAGAAGAATAGGTTCATACTTACTATCAAGTGTAAGCTAGGTCAAGTAGAGTTTAATACTTGACTTATATTTCATGTATCATTGATTAGTATCAACAAGTACCTCACTTGGATAAGGTTTAAATAGTATTGTAGGTTCTATCTAATGGATAGAATAATCATATGAATGATTATCTCCTTTCTTTAGGTTTAATGGTATGAGTTGGAAAACAAGGTTGGAATGGTCAAGGGTTAATGAAGAATGAATATGAGTGTTCTTGACTTGGTTCAAGTATTGTAGTTGAAAAGATATACCATGTGACTCATGGTAGAAATGTTTATTTAGTAGAAGACATGGATAAGATAAGTAAAGAATAGTTTCTTAATTAATTGTGTTCTTTGATTTAGGATTGAATAATTATTCATGTGTTGTTGTAAGGAATGGCATGTTGAGATCCTTTATAAGATCTTGTAGTTGATCCTTACTTAAGGTGTTGTTTGTTGTAAATCTACTTCTATTTGATCTAGCCCATAGATCAAATCATCTCTACCCAAAACAAGGTTTTAGCAAAGATCACAGTGAAGTTTATAGCGCTTGACTTGATGATCTACTTCAATTCCAGCAAGTCAAGTGAAACTTCGATTATCGTGGTAAGTTTTATTTGAAAGCGCGAAAATTCCCCGGATTTTCTATGCATGAATGCAATGCACACTTTGGTGTTCTCTCATTTTATTGTCTCTAAACCCGGGATATTACAGCCTCCCCCCTTAAACTGAACTTCGTCCCGAAGTTCGAACGCTCTCATGTTTCGGAATGTTGAAATGTCTTGAGCAGATCACCATCCTTCAACTCCATGGTGATCACACTAGATATAGTGAAATATATCCCTTGTCCAGATCCTTCCGGATTCTTCTGATATCTGGCACTGATACTTTCTTCAATTCTATGATTTCTTCCAACACTCTAAGCTTATAGGCTTACTATCCAAAAATTCTTGGATTAGGACATCTTATTGGGCTAATGGACTTTACTAAAGGTTGTGGTGATAGCTTCCTATTTGGGTACTCAAAGCTTGGTTCTACCAGCTGCGGTAATCCAGCTGCGGTGTAATATGGCACTACGATTTACCAGCTGCGATACTCAAACCTTAATTTTAAAAGATTTATTTAAGGTAGGGTATTGTTTTCCCTTACTACCATAACGAAAGTAATGGTACTTGGTAAGGTATTACGATAGGCATGGTCCTGGTTGTTTTAATCCTACGAATGGATTAGACTCATTTAGTCCATCCAATCATGGCTTCTAGTTTTAAGCTAGTTATCTTCCTTTTGGGTTCTTTAGGTTCCATGAAAGGAATCTTTCTAATAATCATTAGTTTTTGGTATAGTCAAACCCTTCGATCTTTTGTTTTTCTTTGGCCTTGATTGTCCTCCGATATCTTCTTCATCCAACTTCATTATCTTAGACTTACTTGAGTTCTCTTGGTTTCGAGTAATTATGAATTACCCACTCAAGTTAAGGTCTAACCCTTACTTCCTCGAGATATGAACCTCGGCTTCTGGTCTGACAACCTCCTGAGAGTACTTTTATATGGGTACTTCCCAATAACCTTATAAAAATAAGATCGGACTTCCTCTCAGTTCAGACCTTTTTCTTCGTCTATCATACTCCAAATCATATTTTAATACTTCTCCTTCAACCTTCCTCTCCCCTTGGAGTTTACTAATGATCTTCAAACTTCCTTTCTTCTAATCATTAAACTCCAAGGTTAGAAGTTTAGTCTAGGTCTAACTTGTAGTTTGTACTTTGCTAGAGTCTCACGAAGAATTCTTTGTGGTGTATCCACTCAGTTGTGGGTATCCATTATGAATCCTCCAATTAAATTTTTGGTTTTACCAGCTACGAGATACCAGCTGTGAAATACTAGTTGCGGAATCCCCCTTTATTTTAGGGTAAAGAAATGTTCAGGCTGTGGGCTATCTGGTACCAGCTGCAGACTACCTAGTACCAGATGTAGCTTATTGGATACCAGTTGTGGCTATGTTGTGGTTGTCAATATTTACCTACCAGCTGTGGCTACTTACATAGCTTTAGTTAAGATATACCTCACTTTACATTCTTTCTCTTCATGATTATCCTATATTAGCTGCGGTCTTATTATACCGGCTACGACTTCACTTGTCTATTTTCCTTCTTCCAGGGTTTGTTTTGCAAGAAACCACTTGTTGACACTATGAAAATAGTTTTGTAAGTGACTTCATTTGCATTCCCTTCTTTCATAATGAATATGGCTCCACTTCTACTGCTCCATATTCACTGTTTGTCCTTCCTTCAGATTGTTGTGGTTGCTTCCCACAACTTTACTTCCTTCTTCTAGTGAACCTTCATCTTTTCTTCAAAATCTCCAGAATTCGTCACTTCCTCACACGAATACCTTTACCCTCTAGACCTATAACATCAAGTAAGAGCTTGATATTGCAACATGCATTTGCATATCAAAGTCAAACTTCATGTATGGATCTAGTCAATCAATGAAAATCCAATAAAATCCAAGAAAATCCAGCTTTGTGCTCATAATACACATCCTTATATACCTGAATATAAAAGTTGGGTAAGACATCCCTAAACATCAGGCTCAGATGTGCAGTATATAACACCACATAAGATAGGTTTAGGTCGTGATACTTAGCACGAATACGTGAATTTGTACTATTTGTCTCAACATTCATCACAATTGCACATTTGCAATGAGACAAACTTGAAACACAATGGCCTGAGATAGTTGAAGTTAACCTACTTTTCTTTGGAAGTACTATCAAAATAGTATACCATATATATGTGCTATTGATGACTACTTTCTATAATACAATTAGTTCTTAACATGTCTACTCTAAACACATGATTGTTTAGAATATACCACCTATAAATCTAGGATTTCTCTATGTGATATGCTCTAATAAGCCTTCTTTAAATTAAGGACTATGGTTCTAACATCCTTGGTACAGTTATTAGGATTTTAAGGCCTAAGTTTTCAAACTATTCCTTAAATCCTACTCCTTATCATCCTTTTGTTATCGTACTTATGATGTTCTACTCCATCATACCATGATTCTCAAGTGAATCATATATGAGTACCTAGTTTATTATTGAAAGTAGACTCATGTAACTCCTATCACTCTTCCTTACCTCCTATGATTGACTCATCATAGGCATATACTACCTTATATAACTTATCTCCCTTACTTAACATCAGTCATTTGACATTTTTAATGACTCTTACTTAACCATAACTTGCGTTGGTATACTTCTTCCAATAGGATATCTTCCTTATGGTTGTATCCTCTCTTTGGACTACCATGTGTTGTATACCAACTGTGGTCTACTACCACCACTTATCTTAAGCTCCAATGGTGTTCTAGTTATTTGGAATGAAGCAAGATAACTAATTCACTTTACTAAAGAAAGATAGATAAGAAAGATTGACTCAAGTGTGCCAGGATTATTCTCAAGTGAATACCCATCTCAAGTCAAAAGAATAGTTGGTTTAGCATAGTTGGCTTAACTAAGATACTTCCTATAGACACTACCAAACCTATAGGTCTCCTTTAAAGGGTTTTAATCCTAGGGTCAAAGCATTTGCTCTGATACCAGCTGCGGTGACTGCTGGCGTGTAGTTGACGTGGGAGTTAGAAATCTTTGTGGTGTAACTTTTCTTCAGATCCCCGGCAACGGCGCCAGAAAATATGCTTGATGGCGTGTATTTCACACGTTCGTTGGGCAACCCCAAGAGGAAGGTATGATGCGCACAGCAGCAAGTTTTCCCTCGGAAAGAAACCAAGGTTTATCGAACCAGGAGGAGCCAAGAAGCACGTTGAAGGTTGATGGCGGCGGGATGTAGTGCGGCGCAACACCGGGGATTCCGGCGCCAACGTGGAACCCGCACAACACAACCAAAGTACTTTGCCCCAACGAAACAGTGAGGTTGTCAATCTCACCGGCTTGCTGTAACAAAGGATTAACCGTATTGTGTGGAAGATGATTGTTTGCAGAGAAAATAGTAAAAACAAGTATTGCAAGCAGATTTGTATATCGAGTATTAAAGAATGGACCGGGGTCCACAGTTCACTAGAGGTGTCTCTCCCATAAGATAAAAGCATGTTGGGTGAACAAATTACGGTCGGGCAATTGACAAATAGAGAGGGCATAACAATGCACATACATGACATGATAAGTATAGTGAGATTTAATTGGGCATTACGACAAAGTACATAGACCGCCATCCAACTGCATCTATGCCTAAAAAGTCCACCTTCGAGGTTATCATCCGAACCCCTCCGGTATTAAGTTGCTAAACAACGAGACAATTGCATTAAGTATGGTGCGTAATGTAATCAACAACTACATCCTCGGACATAGCGCCAATGTTTTATCCCTAGTGGCAACAAGCACAACACAACCTTAGAACTTTACGTCACTTGTCCCGGTGTCAATGCGAGCATGAACCCACTATCGAGCATAAATACTCCCTCTTGGAGTTAAAAGTAAAAACTTGGCCAGAGCCTCTACTAGAAACGGAGAGCATGCAAGATCATAAACAACACATGTGTAATAACTTGATAATTAACATGACATAGTATTCTCTATCCATCGGATCCCGACAAACACAACATATAGAATTACAGATAGATGATCTTGATCATGTTAGGCAGCTCACAAGATCCAACAATGAAGCACAATGAGGAGAAGACAACCATCTAGCTACTGCTATGGACCCATAGTCCAGGGGTGAACTACTCACTCATCACTCCGGAGGCGACCATGGCGGTGTAGAGTCCTCCGGGAGATGATTCCCCTCTCCGGCGAGGTGCCGGAGGCGATCTCTGGATCCCCCGAGATGGGATCGGCGGCGGCGGCGTCTCGGTAAGGTTTTCCGTATCGTGGCTCTCGGTGCGGGGGTTTCGTCACGGAGGCTTTAAGTAGGCGGAAGGGCAAGTCAAGAGGCGGCACGGGGGGCCCACACCATAGGCCGGCACGGCCAGGGGTGGGGCCGCGCCGCCCTAGGGTTTGGCCACCCCGTGGCCCCTCTTCGTCTCGTCTTCGGACTTCTGGAAGCTTCGTGGAAAAATAGGCCCCTGGGCTTTGATTTCGTCCAATTCCGAGAATATTTCCTTACTAGGATTTACGAAACCAAAAACAGCGAAAACAACGAATCGGCACTTCGGCATCTTGTTAATAGGTTAGTTCCAGAAAATGCACGAATATGACATAAAGTGTGCATAAAACATGTAGGTATCATCAATAATATGGCATAGAACATAAGAAATTATCGATACGTCGGAGACGTATCAAGCATCCCCAAGCTTAGCTCTGCTCGTCCCGAGCAGGTAAAACGATAACAAAGATAATTTCGAAGTGATATGCCATCATAACCTTGATCATACTATTTGTAAACATATGTAGTGGATGCAGCGATCAAAACAATGGTGATGACATGAGTAAACAAGTGAATCATAAAGCAAAGACTTTTCATGAATAGTACTTCAAGACAAGTATTAATAAGTCTTGCATAAGAGTTAACTCATAAAGCAATAAATCAAAGTAAAGGTATTGAAGCAACACAAAGGAAGATTAAGTTTCAGCGGTTGCTTTCAACTTGTAACATGTATATCTCATGGATAATAGTCAACATAGAGTAATATAACAAGTACAATATGCAAGTATGTAGGAATCAATGCACGGTTCACACAAGTGTTTGCTTCTTGAGGTGGAGAGAGATAGGTGAACTGACTCAACATAAAAGTAAAGAGAATGGTCCTTCAAAGAGGAAAGCATCGATTGCTATATTTGTGCTAGAGCTTTTATTTTGAAAACATGAAACAATTTTGTCAACGGTAGTAATAAAGCATATGAGTTATGTACATTATATCTTACAAGTTGCAAGTCTCATGCATAGTATACTAATAGTGCCCGCACCTTGTCCTAATTAACTTGGACTACCGGATCTTTGCAATGCACATGTTTTGACCAAGTGTCACAATGGGGTACCTCCATGCCGCCTGTACAAAGGTCTAAGGAGAAAGCTCGCATTTTGGATTTCTCGCTTTTGATTATTCTCAACTTAGACATCCATACCGGGACAACATGGACAACAGATAATGGACTCCTCTTTTATGCATAAGCATGTGGCAACAATTATTATTCTCATATGAGATTGAGGATATGTGTCCAAACTGAAACTTCCACCATGAATCATGGCTTTAGTTAGCGGCCCAAAGTTCTTCTCTAACAATATGCATGCTCCAACCATGAAGGTGGTAGATCTCTCTTGCTTCGGACAAGACGGACATGCATAGCAACTCACATGATATCCAACAAAGAATAGTTGATGGCGTCCCCGAAACATGGTTACCGCTCAACAAGCAACTTAATAAGAGATAAAGTGCATAAGTACATATTCAATACTACAATAGTTTTTAAGCTATTTGTCCCATGAGCTATATATTGCAAAGGTGAATGATGGAATTTTAAAGGTAGCACTCAAGCAATTTACTTTGGAATGGCGGATAAATACCATGTAGTAGGTAGGTATGGTGGACACAAATGGCATAGCGGTTGGCTCAAGTATTTTGGATGCATGAGAAGTATTCCCTCTCGATACAAGGTTTAGGCTAGCAAGGTTATTTGAAACAAACACAAGGATGAACGGTACAGCAAAACTCACATAAAAGACATATGGTAAACATTATAAGACTCCATACCGTCTTCCTTGTTGTTCAAAACTCAATACTAGATGTTATCTAGACTCTAGAGAAACCAAATATGCAAACCAAATTAGCAAGCTCTAAGTATTTCTTCATTAATGGGTGCAAAGTATATGATGCAAGAGCTTAAACATGAGCACAACAATTGCCAAGTATCAAATTATCCAAGACATTTTAGAGTTACTACATGTAGCATTTTCCAATTCCAACCATATAACAATTTAACGAAGGAGAAACTTCGCCATGAATACTATGAGTAGAGCCTAAGGACATATTTGTCCATATGCAACAGCGGAGCGTGTCTCTCTCCCATAAAGTGAATGCTAGGATCCATTTTATTCAAACAAAACAAAAAACAAAAACAAACCGACGCTCCAAGCAAAGTACATAAGATGTGGCCGAATAAAAATATAGTTTCGGGGGAGGAACCCGATAATGTTGTCGATGAAGAAGGGGATGCCTTGGGCATCCCCAAGCTTAGACGCTTGAGTCTTCTTAATATATGCAGGGGTGAACCACCGGGGCATCCCCAAGCTTAGAGCTTTCACTCTCCTTAATCATATTGCATCATACTCCTCTCTTGATCCTTGAAAACTTCCTCCACACCAAACTCGAAACAACTCATTAGAGGGTTAGTGCATAATAAAAATTCACATGTTCAGAGGTGACACAATCATTCTTAACACTTCTGGACATTGCATAAAGCTACTGGACATTAATGGATCAAAGAAATTCATCCAACATAGCAAAAGAGGCAATGCGAAATAAAAGACAGAATCTGTCAAAACAGAACAGTCCGTAAAGATGGATTTTATTAGGCCACCAGACTTGCTCAAACGAAAATGCTCAAATTTAATGAAAGTTGCGTACATATCCGAGGATCATGCTCGTAAATTTGCGTAATTTTCTGAGCTACCTACGGGGAGATAGACCCAGATTCGTGACAAGCAAAGAAATCTGGAACTGCGCAAGTAATCCAAATCTAGTACTTACTTTACTATCAAAGACTTTACTTGGCACAACAAAACTCAAAACTAAGATAAGGAGAGGTTGCTACAGTAGTAAACAACTTCCAAGACACAAATATAAAACAAAGTACTGTAGCAAAATAACACATGGGTTATCTCCCAAGAAGTTCTTTCTTTATAGCCGTTAAGATGGGCTCAGCGAGTTTTAATGATGCACTCGCAAGAATTAGTATTTGAAGCAAAAGAGAGCATCAAGAGGCAAATTCAAAACACATTTAAGTCTAACATGCTTCCTATGCATAGGAATCTTGTAAATAAACAAGTTCATGAAGAGCCAAGTAACAAGCATAGGAAGATAAAACAAGTGTAGCTTCAAAAATTTCAGCACATAGAGAGGTGTTTTAGTAACATGAAAATTTCTACAACCATATTTTCCTCTCTCATAATAATTTTCAGTAGCATCATGAGCAAACTCAACAATGTAACTATCACATAAAGCATTCTTATCATGAGTCTCATGCATAAAATTATTACTCTCCACGTAAGCATAATCAATTTTATTAGTTGTAGTGGGAGCAAATTCAACAAAGTGGCTATCATCATATATAGGAGGCATATTGCAATCATAAAAGAAAATTTTCTCCTCAATGCTTGGGGGACTAAAAAGATCATGCTCATCGAGCCGGCTTCCCCAAGCTTAGAATTTTCCATAGCATTAGCAACAATGGTGTTCAAAGCATCCATAGTAATAACATTCCCATTAGCATGCATATAAAGTTCCATGGGTTTTTTAATTCTCTCTTCAAACACATCATGTCCTAATTCAAGATAAAGTTCATAAAGATCTCTCATATTTTTGTTGTTTTCCATTATGCTTAACTAGTGAAATAAAAACATGCATGATATTAAGTAAAGTAAAACAAGTAACTAATTTTTTTGTGTTTTTGATATAGAGTGCAAGACAAGTAAATAAAGTAAAGCTAGCAACTAATTTTTTTTGTGTTTTGATATAATGCAGCAAACAAAGTAGTAAATAAAATAAAGCAAGACAAAAACAAAGTAAAGAGATTGAGAAGTGGAGACTCCCCTTGCAGCGTGTCTTGATCTCCCCGGCAACGGCGCCAGAAAATATGCTGGCGTGTAGTTGACGTGGGAGTTAGAAATCTTTGTGGTGTAACTTTTCTTCAGATCCCCGGCAACGGCGCCAGAAAATATGCTTGATGGCGTGTATTTCACACGTTCGTTGGGCAACCCCAAGAGGAAGGTATGATGCGCACAGCAGCAAGTTTTCCCTCAGAAAGAAACCAAGGTTTATCGAACCAGGAGGAGCCAAGAAGCACGTTGAAGGTTGATGGCGGCGGGATGTAGTGCGGCGCAACACCAGGGATTCCGGCGCCAACGTGGAACCTGCACAACACAACCAAAGTACTTTGCCCCAACGAAACAGTGAGGTTGTCAATCTCACCGGCTTGCTGTAACAAAGGATTAACCGTATTGTGTGGAAGATGATTGTTTGCAGAGAAAATAGTAAAAACAAGTATTGCAGACAGATTTGTATATCGAGTATTAAAGAATGGACCGGGGTCCACAGTTCACTAGAGGTGTCTCTCCCATAAGATAAAAGCATGTTGGGTGAACAAATTACGGTCGGGCAATTGACAAATAGAGAGGGCATAACAATGCACATACATGACATGATAAGTATAGTGAGATTTAATTGGGCATTACGACAAAGTACATAGACCGCCATCCAACCGCATCTATGCCTAAAAAGTCTACCTTCAGGTTATCATCCGAACCCCCTCCAGTATTAAGTTGCTAAACAACGGACAATTGCATTAAGTATGGTGCGTAATGTAATCAACAACTACATCCTCGGACATAGCGCCAATGTTTTATCCCTAGTGGCAACAAGCACAACACAACCTTAGAACTTTCCGTCACTCGTCCCGGTGTCAATGCGGGCATGAACCCACTATCGAGCATAAATACTCCCTCTTGGAGTTAAAAGTAAAAACTTGGCCGAGCCTCTACTAGAAACGGAGAGCATGCAAGATCATAAACAACACATGTGTAATAACTTGATAATTAACATGACATAGTATTCTCTATCCATCGGATCCCGACAAACACAACATATAGAATTACGGATAGATGATCTTGATCATGTTAGGCAGCTCACAAGATCCAACAATGAAGCACAATGAGGAGAAGACAACCATCTAGCTACTGCTATGGACCCATAGTCCAGGGGTGAACTACTCACTCATCACTCCGGAGGCGACCATGGCGGTGTAGAGTCCTCCGGGAGATGATTCCCCTCTCCGGCAGGGTGCCGGAGGCGATCTCCTGGATCCCCCGAGATGGGATCGGCGGCGGCGGCGTCTCAGTAAGGTTTTCCGTATCGTGGCTCTCGGTGCTGGGGGTTTCGTCACGGAGGCTTTAAGTAGGCGGAAGGGCAAGTCAAGAGGCGGCACGGGGGCCCACACCATAGGCCGGCGCGGCCAGGGGTGGGGCCGCGCCGCCCTAGGGTTTGGCCACCCCGTGGCCCTCTTCGTCTCGTCTTCGGACTTCCGGAAGCTTCGTGGAAAAATAGGCCCCCGGGCTTTGATTTCGTCCAATTCCGAGAATATTTCCTTACTAGGATTTCGAAACCAAAAACAGCAGAAAACAGACAAGCGGCACTTCGGCATCTTTTTAATAGGTTAGTTCCGGAAAATGCACGAATATGACATAAAGTGTGCATAAAACATGTAGGTATCATCAATAATATGGCATAGAACATAAGAAATTATCGATACGTCGGAGACGTATCGGTGACCCAACGTACCACTCGCATGGTGTAGTACACAAGTCGTTGACATAACACAAGTGAAACACCGTTCCACTCATATTACATCTCTCGAGTGGTACAACGAAACATATGCGAGTCCAAGGTATGTCTATAGAAGTACACACGAACTGTTTACATAAGATCAACACAACCTCCTACTTTACAGTGAGGTAAAACTTCAAATAAAGCTCCAGAAGAACGACTCGTAGTCTATCTTATTGCTAACTCAAGATTATGAGCTACTTGGCTTGCTATAGAATTCTAGCTACTTAGGTGCTAGGATTAGGGAAAGGTTCCCTTCTATTACTAGTAGAGGTTTTCCATTTTAGCTGATGCAGAAGTTGACTCCATTGACTTCTTTGATTGGATTCTTCATCTTGTTGCAGTTGACTCCTTTGTCTTCGAGTTCCACGGTAGTTTCTCCTTCGGTGCATTGCTCTAAGAAGGGGTTCAAACGAGATAGAATGAGTACGAGCGTACTCAGCAAGTTCATATTAGGAAATATGTGTATCATGCACTAGCTACAGCCATAGACCGGAAAGTCATAGGCCAATGCAAGTTTTCATAAACATTTCTTCAAAAGGTTTATTTTATTCCGAAAACTATGCCCGTCGGTCTTCACGAGTTGACTAGAACTTCGTGGAGTTCCTTTCCTGCCGCGTTCGCGGTTCCCTTCCCGGAACAGGGAGTGACAGTCACAATTCTTGATACCCTCTGCAGAGGTGCGTTACTTTACCCCACAAGAGATCTTAACCATGTTGCCGGCCGAGAGTATGTCCCCGTCCACACTTCCTTTGGTGTGAGGCCCGAGTATAAGATCCAAGCCAATCACCGCCTTCTCCGCGACCCCGCAAACCCACCCTTTTGTCCAACCGTACACCTCCAGTAGACTTCCCCCGATAATACGGCTTTACTCATGGTGTACTCCGGACAATCCATCATAGATCGTAGAGCCATCATCACTAATGGATGGGGATTTAAAAGGCTATCCCAACCTACGGCAGTGCCTCCAACACCCCGCCGGCTCTACCAATCCGTTGGCGTGCAGAAGGGAAAAGATACAGCTGACTTCCCCAGAGCCATTATAGATCTTATGGATAACGCGATATGTACGGCGCTAGAATCCCTGGACGGCATTGGTACTTAATCCTAGGGTGATATAACCCATGCAATGGAACCTCCACCATATCAACACATACCATGGTTCCATTGCCCACCACATAGTCATATTCATAATTGTAAAATAATACTTTGCTTTTCAATGCATGAGTGATAAGTATAGTACTTTGCATATAGTTTGATACAAATAATCAAATGACATGAGCAAGCGATGAACTTGCCTTTCTTGACTGCAAGATTATGCAGGCAAAAGCTTCGATACGTGATAACTCCAAATTCTGAAATACCATCATCGTCCGGTAAGGACAATGTTTAAAGAACTGGCAAAGATGCTATAATGCATAATATGAGATGCAATCGTCCCGAGCGTAACCTAATCTCGATGATTTAGGATGGATGAGTTGTAAAGATTTCTTTAGGGTTGGTTGCACTTTTAGAATGGTTCTCAAACAAGGTTCTTATTAGGGTTTGGTTATATTAGCATCATAATCAAGTGATATAAGATATCATAACAATCATATACATAAAGAATAGTGGTGGAATAATATATAAAGAACAGTTGTCAATTTTAAGTTCTACGGAACATGGTTGATGATTACTTATACTATACTTCAAAAGAATAACTTTTGAAGAACATGTTGATTAAGATTTAATGAGTATTTCAAAGAAGGATTAAGCTTCTAAGGTTTGATTGACATTTGTACTTCAAAAGAATAACTGTTGAAGAACAGGTTAATTAAGAACATGAACTATTATATATAGGTGTTATGGCTTTCTAGGGTTTACTATTGAATTCATTTAGTTCTTGGATAGGAACTAGTTGGGTTTTTAACTTGGAATGGATTTCTATATAGCAAGTATTGGTAGGTTTATTGCTATGGTTTCTTCTAAGCATTATATCAAAGGATGGTTATCCGGATGGTTCTATAAATTAGCTATTAGGGCTTACTATGGTTTCCCCTTTGCTTTACTAAATAATCTCTAATGGTTTATAAGCTAAGTGGCTTATCATTTCCTAGGTAGGGTTTAGTTGGATAGGAGCATGTGTTGTGAATTGTTACACAAGGTTGATACTAGGGTTCAGCTTATGGTTCTACTAGGGTTTGATGGTTGAGGTTGATCCTAATGGTGTGGTATATAGGATTGGTGATCAATGGTACTAATTCAATTAACAAGTTAGGGTTTATATCTAGGTGACATTAGTGGATCATATAGGTTTTAATTAAGAATAGGAACATGAAATGATAATCTCATGTGACTTGGTTTTATGCTAGTGGATTCTAAGCATGTATTCAATTGTTGCTAATTAGGGTTCTATATGTCAAGTAAATCTCCCATGATCATATGTGACACATATCTAGGGTTTTAGAGTTGGTTCTAAGGTGGAATGATCACATGAAATAATGGAATCCAGGTCTTACTCAATTTGAAACTAGGGTTTCTAAATTATGGTACAACTCCTAAAAAGGATGGTTGGACATATAGGTGTGGTAACTAATTACTTTGAATCAAAATTAGGAATGGTTTGACATTTTATTAATTTTCACAAGATTTAATAATTAGAGTAACTCCTATTTAGGTTTTAATTAAGAATCAGAGTTTAATAATTGTTATTAGGTTTTAAAATATTTAATTTGTTAACTTAAGAATGTTTAAGTAAATAATTTTTGATTTACCAAAATAATATTGGCTTATAATATTTTCTTGAGTTATTATTATTTAAAGAAAATAGAAAATAGTAATTTGCAAATTAGGGTTTATGAATTCCCACTAATAATTAAGTTAATGCAAATATGATAAATAAATTTAATCCTAACATTTTACTTAGTTACTGAATAGTTGAAATTTAATTTTTACACTTAACAATTTATTGAATTCAAATTGTATTTTAAATAATTGAAATCATATAATTAATAAAGATAAAAATAAGTGAATTTTTATTTTGACACACATTTTTATTTTATATTTTATTTGAATAGAGTTTATTTTTGTGAGTATTTTGATATATAATTTATATTTTTCTGAGTTAAAATGTATTTTATCTATTTCAGCAAAGTTTCAGTGATTTTCTGAGATTTAAATTATAAACAGAAACACTAAAGATACCCGGTCAAGTGATACCCCAGTGACTGCCTAGTGGGGCCAATGCCACGTTGGCTGCCACGTGAGGCTGACCAAGTCAAAATCGGGACGTGGCGCGGGAGCAGCTCTGCCGGCGGGCAGTCGACGACGGCGCCGGCGACTCGGGCCCTCCCCGGACTATTGGATGCTACCGCTCTCCTCAGCACACGATAAGGAAGCTAATGATGCTATCGCCGCTACCTAATGGTCGCCGGAGTATGAACGACGGCGAGGCGAGGCGGCGGCGCTCACAGGCTCACGGTGCGACGATGATATGAAGCATAATCGAGCTGGCCGGGGGCACCAGTGGGACGAGTAGCTCACCAGGAACACAGAGAGCTTGACGGCGTGGCCTAGGATGGTCGCAATCGACGGCGACGACGGTGACAGGCGTCGGAGAAGATGGAGTTGGCGTGGTCGCTCCAGAGGTCCTCGGCCCGATTCCTCGCAGGGCTTGAGCAAGAAGTGGATGGCGATGACGATGGCGTCTACGGCGTGGCTCGGGGGTGCTCCTATCGATGGCGAGACGAATTGGCCGGCTCAGCTAGGGTTTCGGCCAGAGAAGAAATAAGAGGGGAAAAAGAGGAAACAGGAAGCTAGGGTTCGTCGGGGTATTTATAGAGCTCTCCACGGTCGGCGAGGTGGTCGCAAAGTCCACGAAATCGGCCGGGACGTGGCCTAGGCACATCGTGCTGTCGCTCCCCTGTGAGAGGAAGATGAAGATCATCCTCTTCGATCTTATCCCCACGAAGGGGTACGGTGGGCCAGGTTTGGTGCTGGTGGGTTGATTTGTTGGGCTCAGTTATTGGGCTGGCCATGGGCTGCACGGCCTCGCGTGTAAGTTTCCCTCCATTTTCTTTTAAATTTCTGTTTTGAATTCTCGTTTTGTTTTCTATTTTCCGGTTTGAATTCACATTTGAATTCTGTTTTATTTTACAGGTTCTAAAATACTTGAGTATCAAGATAATTTGATAATCATGCCTACTGCATGGTTTTGTTATTTTAAACAAATAATTTGGTTAGGATTCAATTGAGATTTTGGGAGACTTGAATTAAATAGAAATGGTTTAGGTATTTATCTCAACTCTTTAAATTTGGAAATCAAAGTGGAATTGGTTATTGGTTTCACTCTACTCATCAAATGGAATCTAGTCTAAAGGTATATATATGGCTTGGATTATACTTGTGATCAATGATACACAAGTTGGGACTTATTATTTTATGTGGAGCTAATCCTATGTGGAAGGGTTTAGAGTTTGGCATAATGTTCACTAAATTTAAGTATAAATAGGCATGAGGTATGGCAGGGTTCTAATTATAATCCAAGTTAATCCATGGGTTGGAATTCAAATGTAGTTTAGGGTTTAATTAGTGATCACCAATGTGATACACATCTAGGATTCAAATATGGTACAAGCTTTGATTCTATTCCAGTGGCTAGGGTTATCCTCCTCACTTAGGTATAATTATTGTATCAAGACAATGCTAAGTTTGTATCAAGTGTTTGGATAGGCAAGGTTTAAATACAACATCATTACTATTCTATACAAGGCATGAGTATTGGTTTGGTTAACTACTAATGAGTTACTTATCATTTCATGGGAAGAATGAGATCTATACCTCACATATATAGGTTTAACTTAGCATCTCAATTTATAAGGTAAGATCATGCATTAGACATGATCCACTTATTCCTCACTAATTTCTCTTCTTTAATACTTCTCTCAACACACTCACTTAGATTCTTAGGGTTTATGATCATCACCTAATTTGTAATGATCAAAGTATGGCCTTCTAATAATTCATTAGTGAATCCTGGTTCTCTCTACTAGATCAAGTATTGGTCCATATGCTTGAGTGTACATATGTAGCTTAAGCTCTCTGAGATAGGTAAGGTTTCCTCTAGGTTTATGATCATTACCAAGGGGTAATGATTACAACACTTGTCTCTCCACCATTACTAGAAGAATAGGTTCATACTTACTATCAAGTGTGAGCTAGGTCAAGTAGAGTTTAATACTTGACTTATATTTCATGTATCATTGATTAGTATCAACAAGTACCTCACTTGGATAAGGTTTAAATAGTATTGTAGGTTCTATCTAATGGATAGAATAAGCATATGAATGATTCTCTCCTTTCTTTAGGTTTAATGGTATGAGTTGGAAAACAAGGTTGGAATGGTCAAGGGTTAATGAAGAATGAATATGAGTGTTCTTGACTTGGTTCAAGTATTGTAGTTGAAAAGATATACCATGTGACTCATGGTAGAAATGTTTATTTAGTAGAAGACATGGATAAGATAAGTAAAGAATAGTTTCTTAATTAATTGTGTTCTTTGATTTAGGATTGAATAATTATTCATGTGTTGTTGTAAGGAATGGCATGTTGAGATCCTTTATAAGATCTTGTAGTTGATCCTTACTTAAGGTGTTGTTTGTTGTAAATCTACTTCTATTTGATCTAGCCCATAGATCAAATCATCTCTACCCAAAACAAGGTTTTAGCAAAGATCACAGTGAAGTTTATAGCGCTTGACTTGATGATCTACTTCAATTCCAGCAAGTCAAGTGAAACTTCGATTCATCGTGGTAAGTTTTATTTGAAAGCGCGAAAATTCCCCGGATTTTCTATGCATGAATGCAATGCACACTTTGGTGTTCTCTCATTTTATTGTCTCTAAACCTGGGATATTACATCGGGGCTTCTCCTCCATTCAGGACGACCAAGGTGTGGACGCATGCAGAGCCAAAGTGTCGTTTTTTTGCTTGGCTGGCGCTCCACGGGAAGATCTTGACGGCAGACAATCTGGCAATCCGGGGGTGGCCCCTATTTTGGTTACATTAATCATTGTCCACTACGGAGACGGTGTAGCATCTCCTCTTGGACTGCAGTTTCGCCAAATAGGTCCGCGACAAGTTATTTGGGTGAAATGGCACCATCAGGGTGCCTTCGCCTTGGGCATGGCTTAAATTCGTGGTGGGACGAGATGGTCACAATGCTTCAAAGCGGTAAACGAAGGGATGTGCCTTCATCTACACCATTTGGGGCGTCTGGAAAGAGTGGAATAGAAGGATTTTCTGCAACGAGTCGTTGATGCCAGACATTGTGGCTCACCTTATTTGGGAGGATATAGCGCAGAGGGCTTTCGCTCACTCTCAGGATCCTCGAGACCTAGCGGTTGCTTTTTAGGTTTCAGGCTTTAGACCTTAGGTTTGTTGCCCTTTCTTGGTTGCGGGCTTTGGAAACTGCTCTTTGCTCTCGCAAAGACTATTTGTAATCAAACTTTCTATTCTATCTAATCGGGTGGCAGGATCGACTGCTTTAAAACTCAAAAAAATAAGACATCAATAGTAACTTTTGGACAAGGCTTCATTCCACCTCTACCTAACTTCAAAAGATGTGTTTTCACTCTTGAGTAGCTTCCACTAATATCACGGTTACAAAGCCTACATATGATGTTTGCATTGCCCCTTGCCCTCCTCCGGTCTTGGTGACTTTCTGCACATACTTCCATAGGGGCCACTTCGGATCATCATTTGGAGGAATCACACGAACAACATTCAACATCTGGCCTGCACTTTATCCTCCACCTCTAGCTGCGCTGCCCGTGTTCGAGTTGCTTGCCATTGTTGACTTGCAAGAAGAGAAACTAACACGACATTATTACATAGTCAATCTCTGTAGTGGACAATGATTAATGTAACCAAAATGTTGTATCTTGGGCAACCCAAGATTTGATAATTTTTTGCTTGTTTTATATTTTTTCCTTCGGTTTTCTAAAATACTTGTAAACCAAGATGGTAGAGCAGACATAAATAAGCCCTAACAATCAGAAGATTTGCTTTATTTATGGTCCCAACTCTAATATTACCGGAGTAACTAACTAACTGTACAAGATAATCAAGCTATAAATGTTTATTGTGTAAATGAAAACTAGCATTTAATCTTGATGCCATAAAAATTCTCAGAAGCCAATAGCAAGAACCCTCTACCCCGAAGCGAAGGAGAGGCAATTGATGCCGGTGGGTAACTGAATTGAGCAGCGGAAAAAGGAAGATGTTGCGGCCTGCAGCGTGCCATGTTCTAGTCCAACGGTCTATTTTCTTTTCTTTTTTGGAATAGGGAAAAAGAATTTACCTCAATCGAGGCGTGATTCGGTGTCTCCCTTTCCTCCCACCACCACTAAAGTGGATGGGATAAGTTAATCCACGAAAGGGTATCGGGAGATACTGACCATCCACGGAAGGCCAAAATTTGCAAAGGGGAGCACTGAAGCAAAACCCATAACAAAGGAGTTCGACAAGAAAATAAATATGGTTATCTATTACAAAAGCTTACTCTCTTAGTCGCGATAACCCACAAACGGGTTTCCAAGTCTCACTTTCTTGACGTCCGTTGTTCTCTGGCCAAGGGCTCGGAATAAGATGCTTGGCGCAGCCAAAGGAGTATAGTATCCCAAGATATTTTCATGTTTGTGATTGTGAGATAGTACGCCGTTCCGTCTGTTACCATCCATTGCACATCCGTGATGCGTACGTACGTACACCACGATGCTGCTCCACCTTATCGATTCTGCTGGGCATCCGACAGACGATTAGGCGCCATGCCAAACTCATTCTGTTGCTCAACTTGAGAGGCGGCAAGGAATGGCAAGCAAACAACAACGGCTCGGAAGGGTAACAGATTTGCTATCTGTTCCAAGCTATATATTTTTCTGCTACTTGCATGTGTATCCTCAAGTGCTTCACGTTGCTGTCAATTTTCGTTTTTTCTCTGAAGGAAACCGCCATGCTTTTGGTGGGGATGAGTGCTGCGAAGATCTTTCTTTCTCTGACGTGCATGTGAGCACCTCCCTAAAAAAAACTTTTTCGTTTATCAGAAACGTGTTTGTATTTTTTTAAGATGCCCACGGCTCTAACCCGGTAGAGAGAGCTTGACTGATGGTGCTCGTAGCATGAGAAAAATGGTTAGGATTTTGTAACTAGTGGTGACTGTCCTGTCCACTGGTTCATTGGAGAATGTATATCCTAAGGAGACTCGAAGTCGTATCACCATGGAACTCTGAAATGGCTAGAAAGTATTCCAGAACTCTCTCTTTGTCAGTAGTAGATCGACGCAAGTCATTTGCCCCCCTTTTTTAAAGAAACAATTATGTTTATTTTCTTTCAAATCAAATTCATTCGATCTTGATTTTGATAAAACTATGTTGTGCACATATGACTATATGAGTATGCACAGACTATTTTGCTTGCTTTTAGAAGAAAAATAGATTTTAATAAAGTATGTAAGAAAACTTATTTTTTGTTGGGGGTTATATGTCCGGTGTGTTGATTATTTACATACTAATTGGTGTTTGGTCCGTGAGAAATTGGCAATATTCCGTAATCTTAGACTGTGTATCCATCAAATGTCCAGATAAAAAGTAAGCGAAAGCCCAACCAAATCCGTCCCAAAAAATGAAATACTCCCTCGGTTTATTATATAAGATATTTCAGAATATATATACACACATTTTAGTTTGTAGGTTCAATTATTTCGGGTTGAATCTAGTCCATACAGAAATATCTAAAACATCTTATATTGTACTGCCTCCGTTCCTTGACATAAGATGTATAGTTTTTCCGAGAAAAGCTCCAAAATATAAGGTGTATTGCATTAGATCACTCATTGGGACATATGTTTACGGATTCGATTGCATTTTCTTAGGTCATGCGAACTCCTATATTTTCTCACATCGATAATTCAGGGATAATCTTGCCCAAAACTCGTGTAATTTGTCTTTAATGTATGTTTCTTAATTTCCGTGCCAAAAGATATACACCCTATATCTAGAAACGGAGGGAGTAATATTGAATGGAGGGGGCAGTTTACATTTTTTGGGTTCTATTTGGTCCGAGTGGACGGTGAAATCGTGCTATAACTAGAAGGTTGCACATCATTAAAGTTTGAAGTACTGACATAAGCACATAGGTAACTCTTCTTTACCATGCACTATGTCTATTGTTCACCTGCTTTGTGATCAGTGCCAATTAAATTTCTCTCTCATGTATTGCCTTGTATGTCTTGAAAATACTTTTTATAATTAATGGCATAAGCACATAACTGACATAAGTAACTCTTATTTACCATGTATGTTGTCTATTGTTCAACTACTTTGTGATCTATGTCAATTCTTTTTCTCTATCATTTATTGCCTTGTATGTCTTGATATTACTTATATACAAGGCTAGTATACCTCTCCCATTACATCATTTAGTCTATCATGTGGCCCCTACCGTTACGAAGCAATATATATTTTTTGTTTTACTCATTGACACTTCTTATTTCCTTCATTAAAGTCTTCAACTAGTGAAGTTTTTAAATGTTCTCTTAATATCCTTTTACAATTTCAACTTGTCTATATGAAATTTCGCAAATAGTTATAGAACTATGATGAAGTTTTACAAACTTTTCAACCATAATTCCGAGGAGCTCCATTATGTGTGGATATTATTACTTTTACCGCAGTTTTAACATGAGGTCAAAATTTTCTATGGTTTTAGAGGTTCAGCACCTATAGAAACCTGTTATGTAGTTAATTATTGTTCCACGGATGTTCCACTTAGCATTCAGGAATCTCCCACATAACATTCAGGAATGTTCCACAAAACATTCTCAAATGTTTCAGCAGTTTACACATCTGGCTCAACCATGTTTTAGATGATTTCACTATTCAAGCTTGTCTATTCCCAGATTCACAAAGCTCCACACATATTTCGATGGTCTCTCTATCTATAATCATGTGCTTCATTCCTTAATTGTTATTGTGTTACAACCATGGCATGCATCCGTGCTTGAAGGAAAAAAAAGCAAAACAAAATTCCCCATTTCCATTTTATTTTTGCTTGTAGAGAGCAAAATTTATTAGCATGAACTAGCTAGGTAAAAGCAAAATGTCAAAAATTTGGGGTGGCAAATTCAAAATGAGCTACAACAAAATGATCACTTCAACCATACTTCACCGCAATGCCAAACACAACCTAAGTATATGTTGCAACCACGTGAACGCTATCACATAATTTTTCAGAAAAGTGAACGTGATCAAACCAACAACACACACCATATTGCGTACTTATCTAGACGTGGAAAAAGCGTCACGACAAGTCTTTCATTACACCCATTCTTTGTCATTTTTATCGCTTTCTAACTAATATTTGCATTGATGCACATGTCAGAACACATAACACATGCCGGGATGATAATATAATTTCAATACATATTTCTGACTAAGCCATGGAAAGGATGACAGTCTTACGCCTTAACAGGATTAATCTACGATGTTCCTTCCTTGTTGACATCTTTTGACCAGGAAATCGATATGTACCCCCTTTCATCCTTGTGCGTCCCTCTTTGGACATACCCTATAATGATATCAGGTCCTCAATGCATCATCTCCCCTCTTTCAGTACCTCTAGATGCACTAGGACACTTCTCTAGTTATCCAAGAGTCAGTCCTAATGTCTAGCTTGAAATTTCAGCTCTAGTTTAATTGTTATATTTCACCCCTAGCATAATTATTGGAATCCCATTCATCTTTGTGCAACCACTCCACATTCAAGCCATTGCGTACACTTGTGCTAGTATGCTTAGTATTTCCATTAGTCAAAGTCGAGTTTGTCACGTATACTATGTAATTCACGTGGGTTGTTATAAATTAGGCTGTCGCAAGCAAGGGTGTCACGCTGACGGTAATTTTTTTTTTTTGCGAAACACAGTACAATCAAAGACGCTCATACATACGCGCACACACTCACCCCTATGAACGCACACACGCACACCCTACCTCTATGAGCACCTCCAAGAGACTACGTTGAAGAATTGATCCGGCGGGTCTTGAGATTGACGAAGTCACCACAGGCGTCTCGCTGTCGACGGGAACGTCGCCTCCCACTGAAGAATATTCCGCCTTTATGAGACACCAAAGTGTCAAATCTGGGATTTGAACTCTGGTGGGCTGGGGGTGCCACTGCCCTCCTAACCATCCAACCACAGGTTGGTTCTCCGCTGACGGCAAAATTGAATTTTTTTCCTCAGAATAAATAATACTAACAACATTGTAAATATCACGAGAGATCTTGATATTTTACAGGCAGATCTCACAGCGCTCCAATATATCAAATGCGAATATATAGTATTAATACCGTGGTGAGTAAAGAAAAACTGTAAAAAAGGAAGGAAATCATTCATTCCTGTCCCTGTACATTTTGGACGCGAAAACAACCCAGAAACCTAAAAGCACCTCTACTTTTTCTCTCCCAATATTCCGGGCCCAAAATACCCATCGTGCCCCAGTAGCAAAATACTCCACCCTTGTTAAGCCGCTGCTCGATCGAAGCCAAGCAACGGCGCCTGAACAAGAGAACAACAGGGGACCTCGCCGCCCAAATCGCCGGCGACCGGAGACCTCCTCCGCCGCCGCCTCCCCCGTGGTGAGCTCATCTCCTCATTTTCTCGATCATCTCCGGGCCTCCCGCTTCTCCCCCCGCCGCCTCCTCGTCCTCCCCTCCGCCTCCAAATTCGCCGCCTCGCCCCATTGCGCCGCTTCTCCTCCTCCCCGTGCCACGGAGCCGCTGATTCCCAGGACGGCCTCCCGTAGCGTCGGCCCCTCCCGCACGCCGCTTCAAATTTTGTTTTCGAACCGAACCCATGCCCCACGTTAAGGTCGGGATTACCTTCGAGTTCAGTTGTCAGTAGTTACCCGCCTGCAGGAGTTGATTTAGTCATTCAGCGGACAGTTCGGTTTTGGTACCTTGTTGTATATAGCCTGTATATGTTTGGTTGGTAGTGGTTACCCATACCCCTCTAGTTGCAAGGTCCATGTCAATATGTCATGCCTGCCTCTTGATAGAGTTCAGTTACGCAATTAGGGACGTTCAGAAATTCTGCCATTCCAATGGTGTGATGACTTTAATTACAACTACTTCATGTTCTTGTACACGAAATTTCTCTCAGCGTGTTGCTGGGACTCTTGTTAATTAAGGTTCTTCATTGTAGGTCAGGTTGTTCTCTTCGAGGCTTCCTTTGAATGGAGCGGAGCGACTCCATGGCCGAGTCACCGAGGAGGCGGAACGGCCTCCTGCGGGACCAGGTTCAGCTGGTGAAGAGGAAGGACACGAACCGCTATGAGATCGTCCCCTTTCCGGAGCAGTTGTCTTTTGAGAAAGGCTTCTTTGTCATGATCCGCGCCATCCAGCTTCTGGTGCAGAACAATGAAGGGATCATTTTTGTGGGAGTTGCTGGCCCCTCTGGCGCTGGGAAGACCGTGTTTACTGAGAAGGTGCTCAATTTCATGCCCAGTGTTGCTGTCATATCAATGGACAACTACAATGATGCGAGCCGCATAGTTGATGGCAATTTTGATGGTAAACCCGATTACTTTGTCTAGCTACTTCCCTTACAATTCACAGGACTCCTTTAATAAGCAATACAGATGGTTGACAATTTGACAATACGTAATATATGCAGTATGTTATGGTTCATACTTGCAATCACATGTCTCTGCAGTAACAGTAATATAACATTGCATATGATTAAATATATGATGGAAATATTAGTTTACGAGAGCCTGTATTCATCGAGGCAGTAGTAGTGCCAAGTGCTAACCAGAGTAACTGATGTTTATACTTTGTAAATTTTTGTCAGATCCACGTCTAACAGATTATGACACACTGCTGGAAAATGTTCATGGTCTGAAGGAAGGAAGGTCTGTTCAGGTTCCAATATACGATTTCAAGACAAGCTGCCGGACTGGATACAGGTACAAAATTGTTGCATAATCATTTTCTTCTTGCATTATTGCACCAGAAAGCTAGGCTCATATTTTATCATGAGCAATCTTATCTAACTATATTATTTTCTTGTCGCCAACAGAACAGTTGATGTCCCTATCTCCAGGATTGTTATTATCGAAGGTATATATGCACTGAGTGATAAGTTACGGCCAATATTGGATCTGCGTGTTTCTGTCACTGGTGGTGTTCACTTTGACCTGGTGAAGAGGGTCTTAAGGGACATACAGCGAGCTGGCCAGGAGCCTGAGGAAATAATTCATCAGATCTCTGAAACGGTTGCTTGACCTTTTGAACTTGAATTTATATCTGCTTTTTTTTCCTTTTGTTCCTTTTGTTTTGTTGCTTCTGTAAAAGGGCACTACAGAAAAACTCACCAGGAGTTTATGGGTTTATATTTAAATGTGTTGTATTTTCTCCAGCCATCCATATTGTTTAACAAGGTGGAAGATGGTATTTTCAGGTTTATCCAATGTACAAGGCTTTCATTGAGCCAGATTTGAAGACAGCGCACATAAGAATCATCAATAAGTTCAACCCTTTCTCAGGGTTCCAAAATCCTATGTATATTCTGAAGGCAAGTCTTCTTTAATCATGTTCAATCGTTTCGTCATCCATGTCCAATGACTTTGGATTTTATGATAGCAAGATGGCTGAATGTTGATCTTACAGAAATGCCGCAACTTGAATAATAAATAGTTATATTATGGTTTAGCAAGATGGCCTGACTCTTTGATATCTTCTCTTGCAGTCACCACGGTCTCTAACACCTGATCAAATCAAAGCCGCTCTTGGTGAAGATCAAACAGAAAGCAATGAAGAAACTTATGATATATATTTACTTCCGCCAGGTGAAGATCCAGAAGCATGCCAATCTTATTTGAGAATGCGGAATAGGGAAGGGAAATACAATCTGATGTTTGAGGTATTCTGTCTTATGTCTCCTGATTACGTACTGTATACTTGTGAAGGGTATTTATTCATTGTTCTGTTACAACTTAATATTATTGCAGGCCACCATTCTTCATGTTATCCATTCTCACTTTCTAAGTTGCTGCCTTATTCCATATATCTATAGATTCCAGGGAGCTTCTCCTTGTTAGAATATTAAAATTTTCAGAGTGTTAGCACTTGTAGTTCATAAAGTCAAAGCTTATGTACTGGGCCTAAAAAATGAAAGATCGGCCAAGCATTCCCTTTTTATAATCAGCAGCAACTCCTTAACTCATGCATTTTACTCAATCTTCTCTGCAGACTTATGGTATGCTCTACCACAGTAGTTAGCTCATATAAATATACCCTATGTTAGTGTATTGTAGTTATTGTTATCTTACTTATGGGTACTAGTTTTGGTGTTTGTGTTTGCTGACTGGCCTGTGTTTTTTGATAACATGAAGGAGTGGGTGACTGATAATCCTTTTATCATATCACCAAGGATTACTTTTGAAGTCAGTGTACGTCTTCTTGGTGGTTTGATGGCCTTGGGCTATACTATAGCAGCTATACTGAAGAGAAGCAGTCGTGTGTTTTCTGATGGCAAGGCTACTGTTAAAATTGATTGGCTGGAGCAACTTAGCCGAAGGTACATACAGGTGAGGATCATCTCTGCTGTTTCACGCTGCAGCTTCTGTCGATATGATTTCAATATGATCTTCTTTGCACACCTTGACTAGTAAAGTCGTTATTATTTCTAACCCAGCAACTTGTATGCCTTTCTTACTGTGTTTCTCTTTTTATTAAGGTGCAAGGTAGAGATAGACTTTATGTAAAATCTGTAGCGGAGCAGTTAGGTTTGGATGGTTCTTATATCCCACGCACGTATATTGAACAAATCCAACTGGAGAAACTGATGAACGATGTTATGGTATGTACCTTGCTGATTTCACAGTAAATCTTCACCTTGCTGCTGGTTATATTGCTTAGTTTTGCGATGGTATGTGACGAGATGATGTTCAGGCCTTACCAGATGATTTGAAGACAAAGCTCAGCATTGACGATGAGCTGGTTTCAAGTCCAAAAGAAGCTTTTTCTCGGGCATCTGCTGATAGGAGAAACAAACTTATGAAAAGGTTTCCCTGTCTATGTTCCTAGTTTAATCTCCTGCAATTAAATGATTTGTAGTGATGGAACCTGAGTACTGATACTCTTGTGAATGCCTTCCAGTGGGCTGTCTCATTCATATTCAACACACGGAGATAAAAGTATGGTGAAATTGGATAAGCTGACAGATTCCAATAGAAGGTTTGGCAGTCGGCGAACCCCTGAACCTCCTGCAATCAACCAGGTGACCATTCCAGTATATTCTATTCTTGTAAAGTTATAACTAGCACGTCAATTGTTTTCTGTCTTGATATTTTGACATTCAATAATGCTGATGTGCAAATTTTTGTTCTGACTCTTGTTTCCTTGCATAGGGTGCAATTGAGCAGCTGTCAGAACAGATATCAACATTGAACGAGAGGATGGACGAGTTTACCTGTCGAGTTGAAGATCTCAACTCAAAATTTACATTAATAAAATCTTCACCAAGTCAGCAAAACTTAGCTCTTCCAAGTGAAACTCGTAATGGTTCTGCACCTACAAATCTCTTTGTTTCTCAGTTGGGCAATGGTACTCTTATACCTCATTCGTCATCATCAAACCAACTTTCAAAAGAGTCCCCACTGACAGAAGAGGTATTTTACTGCTGTTACCAAATGCTTTCCTGAGTGCCCTTACTCCAGTTTTACCCTTGGTTTTATTGAAACTATGTTGCACTGATGGTACTTCTAAATTGGATGATGCAATCTAGTAGTCTTCTCTTCAAACAAAATTTATGGAATATGAAAATTGGCTAATGTGAGGCAACAAACCAGATTTGGTCATCAGAGTTGAAACCTTGACAATAGTTGGCAACTGAATTATGTTAAAAAAAATCTCCATCCATTTGACTGGTCGAGTACGTGTTACATTATTATTCGCAGCTAAACGTTTTCAAGGTTTGTTAGGAACTAGATGTAGCACTGTGACTTTTATCAACTCTTTATTTAAAGTCATGGATTTGAACTGGATTGAGAATGAGTGAGACTTCAGCTTTTGACAACAGCAACACATGTTAACGGTTGCCATCGGTTGGCTCAAATCAATTTGATAAACTTGGAACCTGACATAAATGATTTTTTCTATTCCATGTAGACATTGAGGTATTCAATTCAAAAACTATAGGAGTAATAGATAGTGACAGTAGACCTATGCATGGTGGATCAGGTTTAGGGTGCTAATCCAACACTGTATCCTCTTGACTTGTTTAATTTGTTGGTATAGACAATTTTTACCCCATGTTTCTTGGGTACTTATGGGAAAGTTCAACATAGAATGCTCTGAACACATGAGTGCTGGTTCTGCTATTTAATCCTTTGCTCTTAATGCTGCACATTATTGTGTACAAATGTTAGTATTCATTGGTTGGATGTTTTATTTCCTAAGCAGATTATGGTCTTATCAAGAGGTCAGCGCCAAGTAATACACCAGCTCGACAACCTCACCAACCTGCTTCATGAACATTTGGTCGTGACCCGCCAAGGAAATGCCACAGGCAGAAACCGGATCCAGGAAGGAATCGACATGGCCATCTGTCCGCTTATAATCCTGACAATCGGCAGCGTTGGGTATTTTGTGTTCAAGAATCTTAACCGGAGCTGACCAGAGTGAATCGTGTGAAGGCTGCAGTTTTGAAGCTCACCACCAAGTTCAGTCAAGAACTATAGGAGGCCCAGCAGTCTCGATTTTGATCGCCAGTACCTGGAGCCCAGACTCCAAAACTGTTACATTTCCTGGAAGATATAGAATGTCCTCAAACCAGACACCAAGGGGTGCATTTCTCATATATTTCAAGATAGGCAACAACTCATATACCAGCGCACGCAACAGAGTTTAGTCTCGAAATTGAGTGGGATACTCTGGAAAGCTTGAAAAATGATGTACTGGAAGCATACACTGCCTGTAATCGATACTGGAAGTTCCAGCATCAATAAATTTTGGGGGTTAACCATAACAATCCTGATAATGTTGTCACACAGCTGCATAAATCTTTCTTTCCCACCTGTCGTGCAATAACCTGATTTCTGCCTTATTGCCTGTATTAGTGCTGCTATATCACGATTTTACTTGCTGAGCTTTCTTTGCTTCTATAAACAGGAGAGAGGCGATTCTTTAGCATCTGCAAAGCCATGCAAAAAGTCCTAAGCGTTCGACTGTTAATTTGTTCCAAAACATTAATATTCCCCAGCCGATGAACATGTGTGGCCAACTGTCCACTAGCAAATAAACATCAGAGCATTAGAATAGTTTGGGATTAAGGATTTTGCTTACTTCTTAGCTGAGAACTAACTTAGTACTTGGTACTGGGTTGCAAATTGGGTTGTAGTTGAGATTTTTTCAACTTCAAGTTGTATTTCAGTTGTAAGTGAGGTTGTAACTAAGAAAAAAAAAGCTTCCATACGGGCAGTCCGGCCTGACCTTGGCTCGAAAACACTAGGTTTGGGCCTGAGATCTTAGCCCGGCAGCCGGGTGGGCCTGGGCAGCCCTAAAACAGGTTTTAACAAAGCGCCCTGGCCTGCGGGTTTTCGAGCTATTAGGTCGGGCCAAGCTCAGGCCTAGTTTTTGGTTGTCGTGCTTTTCTCGGCCCGACCTGATCTGGGTAGTTGCAACTGAGATTCGATGACATCATTTAACTTCGAGTGAGAATTACTCACAACCTTTTTAAAATGAAAAAAAATAAGTTTTTTTTATATCAAATAGTACATGCTAGAGATAAAAGAGATGTCTCTAGCGATTACAAAATAAAATATAAAAGGCAAACCTTCTAGATCTTTAAACTCTTTATTCTTCCATGACCCGCATCGTTATCATATATTGAGCTCCTTTTCTTTTTATAGACCAAAAATATTGCGTCTCACTTTCTTTTGAGGGTTGCATCTTAATTTTTTTTTTCCTGAGGGGATGCATTGCATCTCACTTATTTCCTCGAAAAAAAAAACATTTGGAATAAAGAACTCGGCCCATAAGGTACCGGGCTAAGACACGGGCGACACTGCGAATCGAGGCAGCCCACGCAGGCCCAGGGCCCGCCGCCTCTGTTTTAATTCGTGCCGTCCCCTTCACCATACGCCAAAGCTCTCTTCCTTCCTTCCCGTCTCGCGGCGCCTCCTCCCGTCCTCTTCCTTCCTCGCGCTCCGCTCTCCTAGGGTTCCGCTCGCGATGGACCAGGGCGACGTCGCCGTGGCCGTGCCCGCCGCAGTGCCCTCCCCGTCCTGCGCCGGCGCCGGCTGCAAGAAGAACAAGCGCCTCGAGATCAAGAAGTGGAACGCCGTCGCGCTCTGGGCCTGGGGTAAGCGCCACCCACCTCTCCCCCCCGCTTGGTTTCGCCCTACCCCTGACGCGATTCTGATCTCGTTTTTCCGTGCTGCGCGCAGACATCGTGGTCGACAACTGCGCCATCTGCCGCAACCACATCATGGACCTCTGTGAGCACCCGCGTCGCGTCCCCTTCGATTTTCGTGTGGCTGGTTCTAGGGTTTTCGGCGGTGGTTAATCTGACCCGTGACGCTCTGGATGCGCGCGTTTGTTTCTCTGTTTGTGCGTGCAGGCATCGAGTGCCAGGCGAACCAGGCCAGCGTTACCAGCGAGGAGTGCACCGTCGCTTGGGGTACGATACAGATCTCCTTACCTCGCTTCCCCTGTTCACTACTACCATTCATCATTGTTGCGATTGCCCTGCTACTATGTCATGTTGAAATTGCCGTTGTGGCTATTCCGTTAATTGTGAATTTGTGATTTGGTCTGTTGTCGTGGTCCAGTAGGTGGGGATTATATTGCTAATAGCTGCTCAATCTCGTGTTGATCATGCTGTGAGTCTCGCTGTATTATGTTGGGACCAATGATAGATTGTTTAACAAGCTTCTTAGTTGCAATTGCCGTCGTGGTTATTATTAGTTGTAATAGGCGTTTGGTATGTTGTTGTGGTCCGGTGGGATTATAGTGTTAACAGCTGCTCAATCTCGTACTGATCATGCTGTGGATCTCGGTGTATTATGTTGGGACGAATGATAGATTGTTCAACAAGCTTCTTAGTTGCAATTGCTGCTGTGGTTATTATTAGTTGTAATGGGTGGTTGGTCTGTTGTTGGGGAATGTATCAGGTGAAAATGGGGCATCTTCTGCAAATCTGAAAATATAGCTTCGAGCCCTTGGTTCTGTACCAACGGATGGATCTTGCAGCATCGTCCCACCTCTGTGTATTGTGCAGAACCCCCGCTGAAATTTTACCTGCTCTCACCCTGTCATGTTTCTCTCCAAATCGAAATCTCTCTCTCCATCGTCCCTCCTCCACGATCACCAGAGCTCGTTGACCTTCTTCCCCGTCTCCGGCCACGAGGAATCTGGTCTTGGTCAGCCTAGGGATTCCCTGTACGATACACTGGCTGCTTGCTCCGCCGAGTTTTGCAACTCCGGCCACCGTCTCCGTCAGATCTGTGTACCTGTAGTCCGTGTCTACCTCCACTCAACAGCTCATCTGCGACTGTGGCAATCGATCCTCATCGAAATCTGGCCAACAGCAGGCCTATTGCATCTTCTCTCTCTTCTAGTTCCATGGATCCAGATCCGAGATCAGTTCATGCTAAACGCCCAAACATACGTATATGCTCTTGAAATCTACAGGATTTGTTTCTTAGGGAACGCTACTTTTTCTTTTGATCTGGTACGATTGATTCAGTTCTTACGATCTTTGCAAAATCTGAAGCATTAAAGTGGTTTAAAATTTGGAGAAATTTTGATTTGATCATGCCCTACTCGAGGTCAGTACAGCCACGGTGCTACCAGACCCAGTATGGATTGAAGCAGTTTGAAATGTGCAAGTAGCATACTTGTAGGGGGTTATTTAGGAAACGAGCTTTAAGTGATGGTGGTGGAGCGAACTAGTTCAATCTGTCCATTGGTACATAATCTAACGGCTGCTAACAGATATTTGCAGATTTTCAGAACTTGTGCCATTTACACCAGATATGTCCCCTCTGTTGTTGTGCTCCAGTGGGGATTTGCAGTGTTAATAGCTGCTCAATCTCGTGTTGATCATGCTGTGAATCTCGGTGTATTATGTTGGGACGGATGATAGATTGTTCAACAAGTTTCTTAGTCTGTTAGGGGGTTATCAGGGGTTTCATAAATTGAACTCCTTCAACTATTGGAGAGTGTTTCATGCTATTTGCCGATGATGTGTCTGGTTACCACTCTCTTACAGTGTAATACAATATTTGGTAGGTACGTGCTGGTACGTGCTGACGTTAGTAATACAAGTCCCTGTTTGCTTAATATTTCTTGTCTTCTTGTAGCCTTGCAAAGTATAGTAGTATGTAACCTGTATAGCTAGGCCTATTTCGTTTTCCTAGAAGGGGATTTACTTATTTCACGCTTGATTGCAGCATTTCTTAGTGAAGTTGCATGAAGCTTGGTATGTGCAATTTATTCAGACATGGAATGATAGTTCCTCCTATCTCGCCGAGCTGAACCCACAGCTGCTTCTTATGTATCTACTTGTTACAGCTACTCTCTAGATAATGATTTGCCGCCATCCTTTCCCAACACCATACTTAGCAGCCCAGTGCTTTTCTAACATCACTTTTTGAGTATTGCTTTACTATCTGAATTGTGGGGTGGGATATCTGGGACGATCCTGCTGCATATTGTATAGTGACTAAGCTCGTAATTTAACCATGTCCATTTATAATTTAGAAGTCCTTGATTGGAGACTTCCGAGTAACTTCTTAAAAGGTTGCAAATGTTCTTTTTGGGAAATGCGTTGTAATATGTTCAGTCTACCATCTTATTATCATGCATCCTACTATCTTTACTGGACCTATGATTTTTGCCATATGACTCATATCACCAATGTGCTATAGATTTCTTTTTGAGGGCTATGGATAATTAGAACTTAGGAGTTTACCTGGGGGTGGACAATGATCTTTATTTTTTAGTTTTCGCTTCTTAGTAGTCTAAAATCAACTTAGACAAATCAGACAATGGTTGCTTTAATCTATGTTCTTAACTGCACTTGGGGCTCCCACCATTTAGGAAATATAGGATCTAATAGTTTTGCGATCTTCCGACTATAGTTGTAACATTCAAGTTTGTTTTGGGCATTTCTCGTATTCCAGGTATAGCATTTGTGTTTGCAAAAGCAAGTTAGTACTATCTGTGCAGTTGACAAGATAGTTGAATGACTTGCCTTGTCCTGAATTAATTATTTATTGTTATTAATTAACTTCTAGTTATGCCTTGAAGTAATTACATGGCATTTGGTTTGAACTTCAAAGGACTAGAGTTTATAATGTGGATTTGTAGGTTGGGAATTCGAGCATCCCATATTTTCCATGGCAGTTATGTGGGATGTTTTGCAAAATACCCACCAAAACTGCACCCTCTAGTTCTGTACCAGTCTATTAGTGCTTTGTATGTTAGATCAGAAGTCATTATTTATTTCAAGAACGCATATTATGAGATCACTAGTTGATAAAATACTTTCTGGACCTTTCCTGTTTTAGGAAACTAGATGGTGCAATGTGAGTGTGTGACTATCTGCTTCTTACTAGTTTGGCATTTTACACTTGCTGCAGTATGTGTTAATGACATTTCCCTCAAGGATGTTCTGTAGACAATCGTTATGTACATTTATCTATAGTGGTGAATTTTGTCCTGGGGTATTATTATTATTATTTATCATAGTTTTCTTATTTCTAGTGATTCCTGACATTGCTTTACTCTTGACATTGCATTTTGTATTGAATTACATCTGACTGTGAAGGACTTGCAGTAACTGAGTTTGCAATCTGTTTGAATTTCGCAGGAGTTTGCAACCACGCCTTCCACTTCCACTGCATCAGCCGTTGGCTCAAGACCCGTCAAGTGTGCCCTCTAGGTCTGTGGCGCTGTTGATTCTCCTAGTATCACTGTTACTTGTTACGTATGCCTGTTCATTTCTGACACTCGAATTTGCATTGCAGACAACAGCGAGTGGGAGTTCCAGAAGTATGGTCACTAAGAAGACAGACATGGCCAGGGGGCGAGGTTACTACATGGTTTTCGTACTTCGGTGTTAGTAGTTGATAGGTAACTCCTGGTTAAGAAATAGGGGATGGTTGGTTAATGTTTCTGAAGCTTGAATTTTGCTCTAAACTACGTGTATCCTTGTCGTGGTGAGAAATGTTCAGCAAATAGTCCCTTAGAGCTATCGAAAGATCACTCTGTTTTGCAGAAATTAAGTGTGGATTTGGTCGGTACTCAGTTAACCAGAACTGTCTTTGTCTGCATGTGAGATTTCACTACAGCAGTGCTGTCATGCCTTTTATCTTTTTTTGTTTCTTTCACATCAAACATTTTTCAATGAAAATAACGTTCCAGCTGGTTCGTTAAAATCTGTAATCTCATGATTGCTAATACTTCGGATGTTGTAGATTTGTCAAAATTTGGATGTATCTATACATTAAATCTATGACAACTTTTTCAGGGCGGAGAATAGAATATGGCAATGTTCCCTGAACAAATTCTTTGACATTGTTAGGTTGCATTTGCTCTATTGATAATTGTCAGCACCAAACCAGTGCGGCTAAATGTAAGATGATCTATATGTAGCCCTTTTATTTGAAAACAATAATTCAAAACTTCAAAAAAAAAACTGAATAAAAGTTCTAGATGTAGACAATGATTTATTTTACCAGTGCGCAAAAAAAAAACAATGTGGAATAAGCTGTATTCTAGGCTGAGCAAAATCTCCAAAAAAAATAAAATTTGTCATCTTTGCATAGCCTAGAATACTACTATATTATATTTTCCATCGAAATTTTGCAGATTCATATAATACATCATTGGCTATGTCTAGGGTTTTCACATATTTTTTTGAAACTTCAAATTGTCGTTCTTGAATTTTGACAAATACTGTGCTATATGTAGCCCAGACACCATTTGTTGCTTCTGAATACCAAACCTGCGACTCCCGATGCTCGATTGTTTAATGATCAAAGCGGCACGTACCAATCTTACTGGGTCAAATGAGTTGTGTATCTAAAGGAATTGGAAATCAGCCAAAACAAACTGTTCCAGGAGCACCAATAAAAAAACTGTTCAACGAGCACAGTTACGACTTACGAGCTATAGGCACTGAACAAATTACAAGTGATAATAGCCTTTGCAACTTTACAAACAATCAATCAGACTTTGTGCCTCTAGATCCTCAAAATACTCCTACTGTCACCATATACCCTCACCACATTTGAATAAACCAATTGATACACAAATTCTTAGCGTCATAGTGTTTTTTTTTTTAAGCAGTATAGTTCACTCATGCTGCAACCGAAGTCCTCTTCATGACGGTGTATGGGTTGGTCTCGAGCAGATTTTCCAGGGACTTCGCCTTCCTGCTCCTCCCCCGACCAGCCTCCTTCAGTAGCTCGGCAAGCCTCCGCTTCTCGTCATCCACATCTGGGTTCGCTGTACCTAGCTTCTCTTCGCGCATTCCAACAACGTATTCCAAGATCTCAATGGCCTCATCCAATCTGGTAAACAAAAGTGCAGAGACAATCTCATCAACTGGTTATTATTTTCTTAATTTCAGATTTGCTTTGAAACGGTGTATGAGAAAACATAACATGTTGTTTAAGAAATCTGATCAAAAGGCTAGCTGGACAATAGAGTTGACATTTTTTTATTACAAGGCCAGTTGTACTCTTAGTTCAGCACTCGCATCATGATTAGGAAGAATATTATAGAAAGTTGGCAGTCACATTGGTCTTACAAAGTAGTATGAAGTTTCCCCACGGACAGAGAAAGGCAAATGGAAATGATAAAGCAAGAGGATAAGAGTATTTGTAATCTTTCTTTTGGGGAACAGCCAGCTACAAGCAACTAAAGATGGGTTTAGGATGTGGCCCTACTTCAATTAAGTAGACCCAACTTTATCGCAATCAGTACCTGCTCAACTCAATTGAGCTGCAAAAAGCTGCATAAAGAGAGTAATCATGTGCCAAGCTGGAAGATACTAAACAAGAACAGGGGATCGGCAGTTGCCATTTATAAGAGCGCTTTATGACTTTGCCATATCCCCTACTATATCCAGGACATCTGAGCACTAACATGGACCAGTATTCAGCGCCCCACTTGAGACTTAATAGCAACCAAATTGATTGCCATATTAACTTAGCGATAATAAATCATGGGTAAGGAAGGCGAGGTGGATATGGAAACCCTTCACTTACGTAAAACTTCACATATAGGTTATGCAAGCTTTAGATGGATGGAAACAATGAGAAGTCGAACAAATGTGTAATTAGCCAGGCGAAAGTGAACAGTTCAATTGTTAGCACAACAAGACGGGAAAAGACATCTATAGTTTATTTTACAGTAGAAGAAATTACTTGACGAGGGAACAAACAATATATGAAGCTTACCTTCCCATTGCATCATAAGTTCCAGCAAGATTGCTGTAGACTCCTAGAGTATCTGGATGATATGGCCCATATTCTTGCTCCAGAACGGTTCTAGCTTCCTCGAAGAGTTCTGCGGCTTCATTTATGGAGTATCTTTGAACACATGCCAGGCCCATCTGGTTCAGGGCAATACCGAAGAAGGCGGACTTTTTCTCACCACATGTGCGGAGCTTTGTAATCGCACTCTTGAAGGAGTCGTACGCCTCACCATAATTCCCTGAGATATAGTGCAAGACACCAATCTGAGCTTCAATTCCAGCAATTGTGCTCTGTTGGCCAGCAGAATTGTTGTACATCTTTAAGGCCTTCTGGAGTAACTTCAGTGCTTGATCATGCTCATTCATCGTCTCGTATATCGCTGAAACATCAGTTAAACCAGTGGCAATTTCTTCAAGAGACGTGCCCGGAATGGGTTTCTGGTAAATTTTGAGAGCATTCTCACAGTATGATTTTGATTCCCTGAGCTTCCCTGTTTTGTTGTATAGATCTGCAAGCCGCAGAAAAACAGAAGCCACGGTCGCATGATTCTCCCCTTTGCTAGTCTTGAATACTGTAAGAGCTTTCTGGTAAGCACATACAGCCTCATCATAGCGACCCAGTGAGAGATAAATGTCACCAATGCTGCAATCCACTGAGGCCACCTCAGTCTCCTGGCCATTGGACACCATGGACATGCTCGCCATCAGTAGGTGTTCTAACGCAGCTTCATGGTCACCCTTTGTGTCACAAATAAGTCCCATTAGCCTCCTATCAGCCGTTTCTTCAAGTGATGCTGGCTGACCGTTATCCCTGTGAATGTCAAGAGCCATCTGGCACAATTTCTGTGCTTCATCTAATTGCAGTGCCTGCACATGAGCCTCAGCCAAGTACCGGCAGGTCTCTCCAACCCTTGGATCCTGCTCCCCTAGTGTCTGCTTCTGGACATCAAGCCCTTTGGCATACCATTGCAGCGAGAGAGCAGTCTGACCTAGCATGCCATAGGTGTCCCCCAACTGCATGCAACCAGAAAACTTCGCGAGAGCGTGCTGCTGACCTTCCTCAGTCACAGGAATCTCGAGGGATCGTTGTAGCACAGATACAGCCTCTTCATACTTCCCCATGTTGCAATGGATTGCAGCCACGACATGCAAACTCATGACCAAGTTCAAGCTTGGCTTTCCACCTGCACATTTCTCGAATGACTTGGTAGCGCGGAGGGCATATTTCAGTGCCCGCCGCGGATTATCAGAGGCGATCAAGTCTCTTGCATGCTTAAGAAGAAATGGACCAAGGTCTGGGTTATCGAGCCCGGCATCTTCTGTTCCATTCTGTGGATTGGCACTAGCTTTCCGGCGACGGCCAACTCGGCTTCCAGGCTTGCTGACCTCGCTCTCCCCTTCCTCGGGGGATGCCTTGCCGTTGGGGCCAACAGAAGCATCAGATTCAAGCTGCGATTTCGCAGCCTTCTTTGACTTCTTGGATGAACTAGAAGACTGTGCCTTGACAGGGGTTCCATTCCCAACAGTAGCTGTTGCTGCATTGGTAACACTTCCATCCTCCTTCTCCTTCTCCTCCTCCTCAATGACCTTCACAGCCTCCATCTCCCCAGCAACAAGGTGGCGGAGCTCCGAGTCAATCCTCGATTCCTCCCCATCCGACCCGAAGCTCTCGCGCGACGGGGATCCGCCCTCGCTCGAGCTCTCCATCTCACACACATTGTTGTAGAGCTGCTCAATCGAGGGCTCCCCTGCACCGGAATTCTCAACGTGCATCTCGAGTGTCTCACTTTGCATGCTCCCCACCATGGCTGCGGCCACAGGCGACCGCGGGGCAGGCAAATTCTCCTTGTTTTGGGAGGAGCTCGCCTCGGCCGGCACCTCCTCCGTGACAACTCCGTCCACTATGATTCCAGGCATCTTTGAGAATAATCAGGCAAGAATTCTTCTCACCCGGTCAACCTTTGGTCAGAAGAACAAGAAAGAGATGGAATTGAGAAGTCCTCCACGATACCTTGCAAGAAAATGAACAAAATCAATCAAGGTACTAATGTGTAAGTGCTACTGCTACAAGACGAAACCATCACGGATCAATTAAGAGAACTCCAATATCGGCTAACTTCGGAAGCAATTAATGCCGGATTAACGAACTGAGTTGAACTGCGGCCCGCGGACGCAGGGGGCGGATCTAGGAAATTTTGCTGGATGCTGGCTTGGGTTTTGGTAATCACTGGATGAGTGCGGCGAGCTCGTACCTCAGACACCAATGTCCGCCCGAGATCGCGGGCAGGGTGGAGACAGCAGGGACGCGATGCCGCGACGAGGCAGAACCGGAACGGCGACGGCGGAGGGGCCTTGGGGAGGTGTGGCGTCCGCGGCGACCGCACGGCGGCAGCTGTAGGGAGCAGCGGTGGTAGAGTGCAGGAGAGATTTTAGAGGTGCATTTGGGTAGGATTGGAGGTCAGGTCACCATGAAATAGGTGGGGAGAGGAAGAGGAAAGGCACGGGATGGTGGGGAGGAAATGTCGCTGCGGTGGAGGAGATGGATTTTGACCGGGAAGAGACAGTAGAGATTTTATTACTCCAAACAAAAGAACTATTATTACAACAAGGTCCACCCATGATAGATGATCTTGTACTTTCCTCTACAAATTCTCCATATTTTCTTATACTCCTTTTTTTCAATCACAATATAGATGCACATGTTCATAAATACGTACCTGCGTTTATCCTATGGACGCACACCCTACCCATATAATCACCTTCGAGATGTTGAGTCTAAACTGATCTGATGAGCTTTGAGATTGACGAAATCACCATAGACGGCTCTCTATCAATGGAAACGCCGTCTCTCACTAAAAAACATTCGACCTTTTTATGAGACATCAAAACATTTAATCTGGAGTGTGATCCTTAAAGTGAGGTGCAACATCCTCAGATTGGTAATCATTTCTTTTTACTCCCTCGATTTCTCAATTTAGGAGGTATTTAGTTTTATCCAGTTAGGGATTACATCAACAATTAGCCTAATCAAAAAAATGGGGCTCAAAGAAATGGCATGTGCTGCTTTTTATAGCACTCTTTTTTTTTTTCATTTGCTAGAGGCATCTCCATATGTTCTTTCTCTGCAAACCTTTACATGAAATTAGAACACATGTTCATGTTCATTGTTACAAATATTAGGATTTTTTTTTTACTTTTTTACTCCGGAAGAAGCATATGAGCCCAGGAACCAAAACGTGTAGCCCGTACAATACTACATTTTCATAGGTAAGTTACTTATGAATACAAATGTCATCAAACCGGTTTTATTTCAAGCAAATTATATATTGGTGGAGTAATTGGCGATCAAAATTTTGACGCAATGAAACTTAATGCGCCGTTGATCAAGAAAATATGATATAATTTCTTCGGAAATCAAGAGGCTTATAATTAGTATGGAAAATCACGTCAGAGGATACATAGGTACTCATAGATAAGTACTTATGAATTTACGACGACGTTGGATCAATCAATTATTTCTTTGTTGTGCATCTTCGTAACTTTGAACTTATCATGGATTAAAAAGGTGAAAATAAATAATAAATTCGGAAAAAATGCGAAAGATGAAGTAAAAGAAAGAACTAAAAAAGGGAATGCATACATGTTAATATCTTCGGCGTGCCTGTAAGGTTTCACTAAAATACATATTTTTTGTGGGATGGGAAAACACAAAAGGAAAAGGTTATGGCTTCGAAACACAGATTTGTGAGCACCATTTTTTCTAACTCGGCACACAGCTTGTATTTTCTCCATGAAAATTCTTTTTCCATGTGTAAAAACATTTTTTGACATTTTGTTGATAAATGGCGCTTTATTACTCGAAGTTTTAAGCATTACACTCAGCCTCTGCATAGCTAAGATGCACACTGCCGTTTAAGAATCCAGTATCCAACTAAGAGGAGAACACAAAGAACAAAAGGAAAAAAGCCAACTAGTCCACAACTTCATTGGCTTCTATCCTACGGCTATGCAGCCACCCATGTTGGGAAATAAACTCCTTCATCGTATTCTCCAACTGTATAGACACCTTCGTAAATAGATCTCGGTCCTCTAATCGTTGAAGCGGCGACCATGAACGGAGCATAGCTGTACACCTATAAATAACCTGCATAATAGAATAATTTTTATCATTAAAAACCTTGTCATTTCTACACATCCAAAACGACCATACAAGTGCAATCGCTCCCACTTGGATAATCGTTTTATACCTGAAATCCACCCCATTTAGCCAGTTGCCAAAAACGTTAGCAATACTACGGGGTGCATACAGGGTAGATCCTATCTGAATGGTTGACCATATAGATCTAGCAATCCGACAATTGAAGAAAAGGTGTTTTATTGTCTCTTCTTCGTGACAGAACACACATTTCTTACAACCCTGTTAGTTGCGTTTTAGTTTATCTTTAGTAAGAACCACACCTCGACGAAGATACCATGCAAAGACCTTTATTTTTAGAGATATCTTCATCTTTCAGATGGATTTATTATTTACGACCGGTTGAGTAGGAATGCAAAGTGATTTGTAGAGTACATTTTTTTGGCATGCCATTCCTTTCTCTTTTTTGTATTGCCTCAAGTCTAACCAGCACTACACCGATAACGCCACTAGAATCATGATGGCTGGGGCCCTTAGCTACACAACCAAGCTAGCTGTCTGTCTTGACAATACCATTAATTTCTCAAGATTGGACACCTCGTCTACTGATCAAATATAAATCACGTTTTAAGTTCACTCATCGCTTTCGGTGCGATTAGAAGAAGACGGGATCCAGACCAGACGTACAAGGAAATGGCAAGAACACGATGGTCCTGTACACGAGGAGGATGAGGATTGAGGAGCCAAATGCACAACGGCATGCCACTACTGAAGAAAGGGCTTGTCAATCTTTTCTCTTCTCCTACTCGGTCTGCTTATTTCCTTTTCTTTTCATTTTTCTGCAGAAAAAGAGAGCAGGAACATACGTTACTATCTTTTTTTGTATCATCACATCTGGGTGCTATCTTGGTCGATCACATATGATTGCAACATCTCCCTGGAGAGCTGCCGTTGCGCTTTCCGCTCACTTGCAAGAGGAGAAATGGCTTGTCATTGCTGTTCCTTGGTTGTTAGTGGATAGAAACGGGCACTTGACAGAGTGGAGGATCGGTTGGCAGGAGAGCGACGCGAGGGCGGAAATCGAAGGTTGTCATGTTGCAATTAACAAACGCGCGCATAATGAAGCGTATTAGTCCACTTCAGGGGTTGGCGAGACTTGCTCGTCACCGGCCGGCGGGCCAGCAAGGTTGGAGCTTTGCTTTGCTTGGCTGGATGGATTCGTCTGAACAGCCTCCGTCCATCAATCGGCCGATCGGATCGGATGCTTGTCAGTGTAGTCTTATTATCGGCACCGCGTCGAGGTGGACTTCCTGGACTCCTGGTTGGCTGTTTTTCTAATGGATGGCACCGTGCATCCCGTCACTGATTGTGAAGCTCTCGGTCACAGAGTCACCGACAAAAAAGAAACGGAGATACTCTGTAATAGAATGTCTACGAGTGACCAGCATTCGGTGCTGATTCTGTCCATTATCAAGCGCCGCTTACTCTTGACAACTGACAAACAATATGCTTCATTTTACGGGGAAAGAAAAGGATGAAGAGCGGCCTCCCTTATATGTGTTACTCCCTCCGTTGAAAGTGTCTCAACTTTTTCTAAATATGGATGAATCTACAGTTAAAAGATATCTATATGGACAAAACTAAGACACATAGTATTGGACGGAGCTATAGTAGCTGTCAGAACTGAGTTTTTGGGCACCTTATTCAGAACTTGATACAAATCACAATTCTTCGTATGGATCGGAGAGAGTATGAGAAATGTGCTTGGTCCTTGCGCGTCGCCACCTGCGTCAGGGCTGGGCGGCCGGCAGCCCACGAGAAACCGGGGCCGCTTGGGCGCCCATGTGTGAAGGATTCAAAGGCGGGTGGCAGGGAACAGGTGCGATGGAGCTGTGACAGTGTTGTGCTGTGCTGCATTTGGCGCGCGGCGCCGCGCGGTGAGGGGAATAATCCTCATGAAGCATAGTACTCCTATGCTCTAGTACCTTTTCCTTGTCTGGCCCAAATTCTTCACCGTGCCATCGAACTTCTTTGCGACTATTTTGGCCACATCTTCAACGCGGCACCAAGCGCTGGCACTATGGATGGAAATCTCGATGGTTTTGCCAGCGTGGGCGTTGTTCCCTGGCATCGGGTTTACATCCCTTCGATGTGTAGGGGCGTTTGACAACACCAATTGGCACTATGGATGGAAATTTCCTCTTTGGCTTTGTAACAGAATGACTTTTGGAGGTTCAACTCTCTTTCCTCCGGCGTTCGGGCTGGGGATTTGGCCCCCTGTTTTTTCTTTCAAAAAGTTTTTAAAAAATGTGTAGGGGCTTGGTTTGGACGCTTGGTAGCCGTTGGCCAGGTAGGCTGGTGTGCCCTCCTCTTGGATACACGTTGGCATGGTTTGTGTGGCCTAAGAGCATCTCTAACATATCCTTAAACTTTAGTCAAAATTCTAAAATAATCGATTATTTATAGTCTTAATTGGGAAAACAAACACGAACAAATCCCTTAAAATTATCCAACCCTTAAATTTTTTTGAAGGGGTCCGAGAATCCACACACAAAGACTTTGTATGTCCAGCTTTGAAGCCAAAATTGCCCTTTAAACCAGTTAACCAACGATTAGCAGTAGGGAATTTTCAGGACACGCCGACGCCCTTACGCCACGGGCCGGCGCAACCATAATTGAGCAAACAGTAAAGCGATCATTCAGATTACAATATACTAAAATACCTCTTGAAAAGGAGGTAGGGTTTTACAAAATAAAAATTGGGGTCCTGCACTGTCCCTGTTGAGCGGCACTCACACTGGAAAGTGCAAGCGAATACCATCCGATACCTACCATGAGATTTATTTGCTCTTATCTGCCGCAGATAATTTATTGAGTTACTAGTACAATTGAGTTTAGAAGGTGACAAAGCCTTTCTCCTTCAAGCTTTCTATGGTTTCCCCGAGGGTCGTCTCGAAGGGGGTCAACTCGATTCCCAAGCTCTTTATCTTGTCCTTTGAGACCTGGTATGTTGGAGCCAATGGCTGGTCATCGGCGCACCTGACCATAGAAAATAAAACTATTCAAATCGGGATCCAAGAAAAGGCAACACAAAACTACACGTATTCTCGTGCATGTTATAATCTTATGCAATTTTGATATCACAGATGGAAATGAAAAAATGGCTCCCCGAAGGCTTGTAGTTGCTCGGGTAGCCATTGACTGCAAACACAGCAATAGATGTGTTCAATTACTTACTTCTCAGGCACCGGAAGAGAAGGATACATTTCACGGATGATTTTGACAACTTCCGAGAAATGGATAACTCTGTCAGCCACGCAGTATCTTCCACTTGCTGAAGGAACCTCACATGCAAGGACATGTGCCAGAGCAACATCCTTCACATTCACCCAACCAAAGCTAATATTAAGATAAACAGGTGAACCTGCAAACAGTCGGTACAATGAAACATTGCTTATTTCAATAAGTTGACTCATATAGTTGAAACTTATTTTCAGGAAGCATGGAAGCAACCATGGTGTCTAGTTGCTGTGCTTAAGAAAACATAACCATATTTCCTGTGCTACTGCACAGATAATGCTCCTGAATGATGAAACACACGAAGTAATTGCACTTTTTGTTTACGAAACTTTAGTCATATGAAAAACATACCACTTATTAGATACTTGATTATTTCAGCACTCGTGTTGAGTGTGGGCTGCAGTAAGGGGCCAAGGACCATAGCTGGGTTTATTGTCACCAAGTCAATCCCGTTGTTGTTAGAGTACGTCATGGGCCTGGGCCCATTAGTCTTAGGGTTTGCTTAGGGGTCAAGTAAGCCTTGCTTGGGAGTCAAGTAAACCTCTCTATATATGGAGAGGAGATGTATCAATCTAATCAAGCAAGAATTAAGAAGGAAATCCCTTCCCTCTTGCCACCGGCCGTGGGCAAGGCCCCCGGCCGGCCCTCTCGCGCCCTCGCAGCCCTCTCTCTCCCTCCCAAACCCTAGCAGCCACATAACAGTTGTCCTCTGAGAATTTCCATGCTGCTTGTTCAGCTAGTGTCTTTGACAAAACATACCATTGCTGATACAAACATCGTGTGGCCAAATATTATGTTCCCGTATACAGTTGAACATACAATTAAAATGGAAAAATATGTTATCTGGAGACTGCAACAGAGCACATTCAGACACATGGAGGCAATTTGCTCAAACATGTCGCCCAGTAGAATTTAAGCTAAATCAGTATTTCACCCGAAGGAAAAAAATATTTATATGTACGGAAGTTGAATAATTTGGAAGCAATAACTAATAGTATCGTAAAACATATATGCTTAAATCAATATATATCCAGTAATAATATTGGTGAAGAGACATGCCCAAGATAGGGTAAGAGTAATTATGAGAGGTTGAAAGCATGGCGCTCTGTTTGGCAACAAATGTTCAATACCTTTGCCTTTTCACAGAGTTCTGGAACAGAAAACCATTTCTCATCAACCACAACTCCAGGAGATAAAGGATTTTCAGTAAATACAACAGCTGCCATTGATGATGTTAAAACCACCCTTTTCACGGAAGAAGCTTTCTTGCAGGAGGCCAGAACATTCAGTGTTCCTTTCACTGCTGGTTCAATCAACTCCACCTAAAATGTAAGACATTGGTGAAAGTTGGTATTTATACGAAGAAGCAACTTTCACCAATTGGGTAGACACAACCAAATACTAAAGGAAAACAATATGCAAATGAAACAACCCAATGTAATTTGGTCTACTGTTATCTCTGCACGTTGAGTCCAAGTAAAAAATCTAATTCTATTTCTTATTCGAATTAAGAATTTTAGTCTTGAAATGAGGAATCTGTGCATAAATAGCTTCCATATTTATTATTTATTTATAAAATAGGGGTTACCCCCGATTCCGTTAATCATGAAATAAAAATTTACCAGCATAGTTCGGTTTTGTCATCACTCATCAGGCTGTTGCAGCAGGTATCATAACAGGAAAGAAAGTACCTTATTACATCCCAGCAGTCTCAATACTCAAGAATAGCTTCCATATATGTTATCTAGTGTGTTTCTGCTCCTTGGTTTATTTATGACGATCAACATGTTATATTTTCAGTTAAAGATGTATTATATAATTTTGTACAGATTTGACAACCTACATCAAAGGTGTATTCCAAAGCTTTAATTAATACTGTCGGTTAATTTTAGTTGATAAATTTTTCTTTGGCTAAAGAGAACTACCTAGCATTGTCAGTTGAATTTTAATACTATACATATGTTTGGTCCTATTGATAAATTCCTACTATATCTAGCTTGCTTTATCAGGAAGGATCAGTATTTATGTCACAGAAAAAAGAAGGTAAAAATATGCAATCAGAGTAGTGTAGGACATGAGTATCATTCATATACTTCTTTCTTTTGCTTCAGATGCAAATTCAAGTTACTGAACAGGAACTAGAAAAATCAATACAAACCTGAGGATCTTTTGGGTTATTGTAGAAAGGAGAAGCCGTATGAAATACACATTCACAACCGTCAACTACAGCATCAAATGACCCTTCTTCTAATAAATCTGCTTTAAATAAATGCAGTCTCTCGGCAGATCCATCTAGAGCATGTAGGTGTTCTGTCTTCGTTGGATCAGCTGAAAGCAGTATTTGAAAGAAGTTTAATTTGGTTTTACTCTGCCAAATGTAGATGTGATAGAATTCATATAACACAACATAGAATTTCCCATTTCGAAAAACGACAACATATAATTTACATGTAAATGGGTAACAAAATATCCAATCTTCAGAACCAACACATGAAACTGTGCATCATGTAAGAAGTTTTTTTTTCAGCATTCTATATGCTTGGGTTAGTATGTTCTGACAGATTAGATAATTACGTGTGCATTAATATGTGTCAATGGAACTAAGAAATCTTGGTCACAATACAGGGAATAAAAATAAAGTGGCAGAAACTCTACATGTAACTGTGTATGAATATTGTCTTTACAAGGTTCGTGTAGTACTGAAAAGGGTTGCATGAATGTTTTTGTCTTTCTGATAAGCCAATAACTGCTACAATTCAGAGAGAAGTATGAAAGTAGAGGCTCGCTGTAATTTGTGACGAATATTCGTGAAATAATATGGGCGCCGATATTATGAAAATAGGAGAAATAGTGGGATACACGGCGAGTATCAAGCAAGGTCTTCGTCGTTTGCACAAAGAGGTTAGACAGATTCAGGGAGATATCTAGATAGGGAACTGCGCAGTCGTCCAGCACGCGCAGCCCACGATCTGCGTTCGAGTCTCCTGCTACGCCGTCTGCGCTTCTTCTTAATCGCCTGATTTTCTTCACCGCCGGTCGGGAAGCAAAACAGCTGCTGAGATCAACTGAAGCGAGTCCTCCCAAGTTTAACGGTACGGCTCTCAGCGACGGCGCACAAATTGCCGGCGGGCGTGGACGAGAATACGAGACGAGCAAGGGCGTGGCTGCGCACGTACCGGGGTCGCGGACGGTGCCGCGGACGGTGTGGCCGCGCTGGAGAAGCAGCTTCACGATCCACGACGCGATGAAGCCGCCGGCGCCCGTCACGCACACCACCTTCTTCGCCTCCGTCTCCATGCTGGCTTCTGCGCCGGCCGGCGTGTCTTGACGTTGAAGAAGAAGACAAGAAGCGTCCTGGGTGGAGAGCTCACTGGGAGCAACGGAAATGCCTTGCATTTATAGCGGCTGGAGTGACAGCGAGACAGTCGACAAGCACGCTGCGGGAGGTGCGAGGAAAGCAGCACTCAGACCATATCTATATCTATATCTATATTAACCTCAAAAAATATATCTATATCTATATCTATCTATATCTACCTATATTTATATATATATCTATATCTATATCTATGTCTATATCTATATCTATATCTATATCTATATCTATATCTATATCTATATCTATATCTATATCTATCTATCTATATCTATATGTATACCTAATAATAATTTAAGGTTTCCTTGGTTTGTCCTAGTTTCTGCCAAAATTTTCATCAACAATATTTATTTGGACGGATTTACCCTCCCACAAATTCCCATATTACGCACAATACTACCGTGCCGTTTCAACGAACGAGTGTTGCCTCTCCACCTCCATCCCCTCCCTTGACTGCCCTACCGGCTGCTTCCTAGGCGATGCCGTGTGGAATCCATCCTCGGCCGCTGCTAGGCCAAAGCCCTCCTCGTGCTTGCCCCATCCTCCTCAGACCCGGGAGCCCACAACCTCCCTACGCCAGCCCTTTGCTCAGTCGCGGCCAGGATCTCACGATCTAGAGTACTCCACCTCATGGTGCGTCCTCCGCTACGAGCTGCACCACCTGCCATCGGTGACGGTCGAAGGCCAGATCCTCTACCTGGTTCTTGTTGCCGCCAGATAAAGCGATGCGCAGTGGCTTTGGTTGTCTTCGTCTGACGAGGAAGGTAGCCCAAGCAGCCCCGAGGAACAGACGTCGTGGTTCTCCTCCGCCTCCGTCGTCACCCTCGCCCTACCGCTTGTGGTCGCGAAGGCTAGCCAGCGACGACCAGGATGATACCGACGACCACACGCGTAGCCGCTGGTGGCCGGTGGCTGGTGCCCGCGGTCTTGACCCGTGTCTGGCCAGGAGTGGGTCGCTGGTTGCACGAGGCCACCATGGCCTCTCTGCAGGTCGGCCGCCGCAGCTGATTTTTCTACAGCACAGCCAAGGACGGCGGTGAATTGGACGACTTTGGCCTAACTGAATCGAACCCCCGCACGACCGCACCTCAAGCTGCTCTGCATCGTCGAACACACATCCAGGGAAGGCGGTTTGGGCGACTTCCACCTGATTGAATCGACCCCCGCACCCCTAGCAGTTGTACATCGCCGACTGAGAAAAGCTGCAATTAAGGCCTCCACCGGAAATCTTAACGAGGTGCATGTAATATCCCAGTATTTGGGGTTACAAAAAATAGAGGAAACAAATGTGTGCATTGCATTCATGCATAGAAAATCTGGGGAATTTTCGTGCTTTAAAGTAAAACAGTCACAATAACTGAAGTTTCACTTGACCTTGGTGGAATTGAAGTAGCTCATCAAGCTCAGTGCTATGAACCTCAATGTGACTTTGTTAAAACATTGTTTTGGGTAGAGATGATTTGATCTAAATGGTTAGATCAAATGGAATTAAAACCAACACAAGAACTTATTAATCAAGGATCAACTACTTGATCTTCTTAAAGATCATAACATGGTATTCCTTGCCATAACATATGAAAATCCATTTAATTGGAAATCAAGTAACAAGAAATGGTGAAACCATTCTTCACTTATCTTTTCCATGTCTTAAACCAATCTATGTTCCTACCATGAATCTCATGGTATTCATTCCACTTAACTCTTGGAAACATGACAAGGAGATCAACTCCAGAAATATATAATCTTCTCTATTCCAAATTATTATACATCAAACCTAGAGAGGTGAGAGTTCTATATTATTAGAGAAGCAATGATAAACTTTGAGCTAAACCTTGGATATACATACATGTATCTAAATCATCATATTTAAGAAAAACTATAGGATATTAATTAGAACATTCCCTAGAAAGAGAACCCAATTATGTTAACCCTAGATATGATGATCACATCATTATCTTTGGAACATAACCTTGGGATATTATTCAAGTCCTTCCCAAATGAGAGACCATTAATACCAATCCTAGCTTTACCTAATTAAGAATCAAGGACAACCTTGAACTAAAGGATTAGGAGATAAACCATTTCATCTTGGAGTGATGAAATAACCAAATATCAAATGGAATACTATCATATCCATGAATTGATAAATTAAGGAGGAGATATTAGGAGAACCCCATAAACCCTAGAATAACTATTCCCATATGATAGAGATCAAGCTATGGTGTTACAATCAAGATAGTTGAGGCAACACTTGGATTAAGGGAGATAACTATCCATTTACCAAGATGATTATATCATCATACCTTGGAAAGAACTCTAAGTAATTATCTCAGGCATCCTCCTGGGATATAATCTATTGAGACAACCATAGTAGGTCCATCCAAGATAGTGTAATAGAAGTACTACACCCTAGATGATCAAGACAATACTTGATCTTAGAAGTGAGAAACTTATGCCATGAGAGATACCTTAAGAAGCCAAACCCTTGATCATTATAAATTGAGTAATGATCATAAACCCTAAGAACTTGAGGTAGAAATATTAAGAACAAGTTGATCATGTATAATCCATGACCATGCTATGGAGAAATAGAAGAATAAGCCATAAGTTCAATCCTATATAATAAGTAGATATCATTCACCACATGAAATTATAGGGAGATTACTAGTAAGCAAACTTAGGCTTATATCTCAATCCTAACATGTGAATCACTTGGTGATCATAAGTAAAATCCTACCACATCCATAATCCACTTATTCTTCAATTAAGAAACATAAGAAACTTTAGAGTTAAACTCTATACTTTATATGGTGAGAAACCATTCATCCATATAACCAAAGTTAACTATAAAAAGAACCATAGCCACTTTAGTGACTTTAATGATAGATTAAGGATAATACTAGAAGTCTATTGGTAGAAGATAAAAAATCAATTCTCAAATCCTTAGTAACTAAAGGAGAACAACAACTATTGCTAAAATTCTGTAATTAAAACCATGTGTGGTGATCAACCATTTATCCTTATAATTAGACCAAACCATGATGAGAGTAGTACCTACTCTAGGTATTTTAATATGTTACTAAACTATAAGAATAGTACCAAACTTGGAATGAGTTCTGGTAGAGTTTCCAATTCATCAACACATAGTTATGCACATAAAATAATAGGCAAGTGACAACATTCTCAAATACAAGGTCAAGTCCTTAGAGATAATTTAGCACATGATATCATGCCATTAAAATCAATTTCTCAATAGAAATCTATAAATAAATATTACTTTAAATTTGCTTCTTGCAAAGAAACAAAAACTTAACTATTAATAGGTACTTAAAAGAACCTCTTGAAAAATAGTTGGATCACCTAAATTGATGTTGGAAATCATGACTATATAAATGCCCATTTTCAAACTCTATTAACAATTAATAAACAAGGGTATCATTACACATATAAAATAGTTTTAAGATCTTATATGAAGTTATATTAGTATCTTTATAAACTCCAAAAGGAGCCACACATTAAAATCCTGCAAAACAGATTTGAATTAAAACAGAATTCAAAATACAAAATTAAAACAGAAAAAGGAAAATAGAAAATGAGAGGAGATGGACATACTTGGCCGTGGCAGCCCAGCAGCAGCCTATGGTCCAGCCCCAAACCACGGCCCAAACCAGCCCACGTACCGTTTCGTCTGGATAGACTGAAGACGAAGTCACCATCGTCTTCGTCTTCGCCAGCATCGTCGCACAGCAGCTCGCCACCGCGACGCCCACACCACGTCCCCCGATCGCCGCCGCTGTTGCTCACCGCCAGCGCACGCCGAAGGCCCTATAAAACGTGTAGAAAACCTCCATTTCCCCTCTTGATGACCCACAAGTATAGGGGATCGCAACAGTCTTCGAGGGAAGTAAAACCCAATTTATTGATTCGACACAAGGGGAGACAAAGAATACTTGAAAGCCTTAACAGCGGAGTTGTCAATTCAGCTGCACTGGAAACGGACTTGCTCGCAAGAGTTTATCGATAGTAACGGTTTTATAGCGATAGCGGTAATAAAATAACAGACAGAGAGTAACAAAGACAGCAGTAGTGATTTTAGTAAACAAGCAGGATTAAAATACGTAGGCACGGGGACGGATGACGGGCGTTGCATGGATGAGAGAAACTCATGTAACAATCATAGCAGGGCATTTGCGAGATAATAATAAAACGGTATCCAAGTACTAATCAATCAATAGGCATGTGTTCCAATTATAGTCGTACGTGCTCGCAATGAGAAACTTGCACAACATCTTTTGTCCTACCAGCCGGTGGCAGCCGGGCCTCAAGGGAAACTACTGGATATTAAGGTACTCCTTTAAATAGAGTACCGGAGCAAAGCATTAACACTCCGTGAACACATGTGATCCTCACGTCACTACCATTCCCTCCGGTTGTCCCAATTTCTGTCACTTCGGGGCCATTGGTTCCGGACAGCGACATGTGTATACAACTTGCAGGTAAGATCATAAACAACGAATATCATGATGAAATAATAACATGTTCAGATCTGAGATCATGGCACTCGGGCCCTAGTGACAAGCATTAAGCATAATAAGTTGCAACAATATCATAAAAGTAACATCTACGGATACTAGGCACTATGCCCTAACAATCTTATGCTATTACATGACCAATCTCATCCAATCCCTACCATCCCCTTCGGCCTACAGCGGGGGAATTACTCACACATGGATGGGGGAAACATGGCTGGTCGATGGAGAGGCGTTGGCGGTGATGGCGGCGATGATCTCCTCCAATTCCCCGTCCCGGCGGAGTGCCAGAACGGAGACTTCGGCTCCCGAGACGGAGTTTCGCGATGTGGCGGCGTTCGGAGGGTTTCCGGCGACTTCGACTTCCTCTCGTGCGTTTTTAGGTCGAGGCCGATAAATAGTCCGAAGGAGGGCGTCGGAGGCCAGCCGAGGGGCCACACCATAGGGCCGCGCGGGCCCCCCCTAGGCCGCGCCGCCTTATGGTGTGGGGCCCTCGGGCCTCCACTTGATTTGTCCTTCTGGCTCCGTCAGTATTCTGGGAAAATAGGGCCTTCCGTCAAAATCCCGAGGTTTTTCCCGAAAGTTGGATTTCTGCACAAAAACGAGACACTGGAACAGCTTCTGCTGAAAACAGCGTTAGTCCGTGTTAGTTGCATCTAAAATACACAAATTAGAGGCAAAACAATAGCAAAAGTGTTCGGGAAAGTAGATACGTTTTGGACGTATCACCTCCCCCAAGCTTAGCTTATTGCTTGTCCTCAAGCAATTCGGTTAACAACCGAGCGATAAAAGAACTTTTACGAACACATTTGTTCATATGATGTATATATTCTCATGATATGGCTAATACTTGAGCAGTTCATAATAAGGTACATGCAAATAAGATCATCTAACAGACTATGTCAATCATGAAGAGGTACCAACAATTAATAATAAGCATCATGAATCATGTATATAAGCGAGGATTGCAATGTTCATAAGAGAGTATGATAAAGTGGTATCTCGCTTGCCTGTATTTGATCGGCAAAACATAAATGCCCGGGCACCTCTGGAGTTCATAGAAAGACTAGAAGTAGTGATTGTCAAAGATAAAAGCATCAAAGTTATACCACAATCAATCACATTTTGAGACAAGAATATTACACTAAGAATGACAGTTGTGCTCTCAAGAAAGTGCTCAAAGAAAGGATGGAGACACAACATAAAAGTAAAAGATTGACCCTTCGCAGAGGGAAGCAGGGATTAACATGCGCTAGAGCTTTTCATTTGTAAAGCAGGAGTAAAATTATTTTGAGAGGTGTTTGTTGTTGTCAACGAATGGTAATGGGTACACCAACTACCTCGCCAACCGGACTTTCAAGAGCGGCTCCCATGAATTATTTTCATTTTTATGTGGCACTCCTTCCAACCTTTCTTACACAAACCATGGCTAACCGAATCCTCGGGTGCCTGCCAACAATCACATACCATGAAGGAGTGCCTTTTTAGTTTTATTACGATGATGACACTCCCCCCAACCTTTGCTTACACAAGCCATGGCTAGCCGAATCCTTCGGGTGCCGTCCAACAATCACAAACCATGGAGGAGTGTCTATTTAAGTTAATTAATTCGGGACTGGGAATCCCATTGCCAGCTCTTTTTGCAAAATTATTGGATAAGCGGATGTGCCACTAGTCCATATGAGAGTCCGTCAAAAGTAAATGACAAGGTTGAAAGCTAAACACCACATACTTCCTCATGAGCTATGAAACATTAACACAAATTGAGAAGCATTTTGAAGGTTTTAAAGGTAGCGCATGAGAATTTACTTGGAATGGTTTGAAATGCCATGCATAGGTATTTATGGTGGACACTTTGGAACAACTTGGTTTTCATGTGTTTGGAGGCACGAGCAGCGTTCCCGCTCAGTACAAGTGAAGGCTAGCAAAAGACTAGGGATCGACAAATCAAGAGAGCAGTAACTGTCATAATCATGCTTGTGGCAAAATAAATTAACTGAGGCATAAAAGTGATACAAGAACTCTGAAGCAATGTAAATCATGGAGGCTTAATTGACTTTTGTTCAGTCATATGCATGCGTGAGAATGTGCCAAGTCGATATAAATGAATTATTCAGAGGAGGATACCACAATATCATACCTATCTATGAATAAAACAATGCAAGCAAACATCCATGACATGCTACTCATATTAATAAATTGGAGCTAAACATGAGAGATCATGAACTACTAGACTTTCTTAAATGACATATACCTCACATGAACCAACTAAGCATGCTCACATGGATGAGTATATGTACAAAAATGAAAACAAATAGAGTTCATACCAGCCTCTCACCACAATCAGATTGTCGTAGATCGTCATTATTGTCTTTTCACTTGTGTAGCTTGGATAATATGAAATGAAAACCACGCTCCAGCCACCGAAGACCATTGAACTCATAATGAACTTTACAAACCAAAGAAGAACAGCAAATATTTTTGGTGTTTTCGAATCTGAGAACAAGAACAAAAGGAAACAAGCAAACAAAGCAAAATCTTTTTGGGTTTTCTTATAGCAATAGCAAATAAAGCGAAACAAATGCAAGAAACCAAGATAAACAAATGGTGAAGAGAAAAAACAGAAATATTTTTGGTCTTTTTGTGTTTTAGGAAAGAAACAAAGTGAAAGCAAGAAATAGCAAACTAAAAGAAACACAGAAAAGCGAGATGGCAGAAATCTGCCAAAACCTGACAGCAGTACAGAAATCGATTTTTACAAAAATATTACGTTGCTCAGCTCGAAAAGTATTAAACTAATGAAAGTTAGATAACAACCTGGGGAACCTGCACAAAAATTGGCTTCGCAAAATACTGTTCTGGCTATTTTTGAGAATTTTTACGGTAACAGTCCAGAATCTGTTTTCAGGCAGCACTTCCCCAAATATCATCTTCCTCTCATTAGAAAACCACTCAAACAAACCAAACAAGTACATACAAGTATCCAGCAATCATGATATGCAAAGAATGAGTGATGCCGGTATACCTCCCCCCAAGCTTAGGCTTTTGGCCTAAATGGAGTTCAATCCCATCGAGGCCATGAGGTAGTATCCCCGTAGTACGACGAAGATGGATCATATTCCGGGTATGTGCTAGAAGAAGCACCCGGATACGTGACGGTATAGTCGTAGGAGGGCTCGGCGTCCTCGGAGTCATGCTGCTGGTGGAAATCTTGTATCTTCATATGTTCATCCACCTCCTCCTTAGTGCGCGACCATGGTTGCCTGTCAATACAAAACAAACCTGGCTGGGGAAGAGGGATTTCTTTCTCATCCCCGTCAGCAAACAACATTCTATAGACCATATTATCTAAAGTGGACTCGGTGGTAAAAAAATGATGGCTTTTCATAGCATTGATATCAATCCTCCTAGGGGTTAATGGCACATCATTAGGATCAATAGGAAGTCTTAGATGTGTTAAAATGCGCAGTGCAATAGTTCCTCCAAAAATAGGCCCCCTGTTAGACAGGCGGCGAGCAATAAGAGAACCAAGATGATAAGATGTCCGTCCAGTAAGTGCAATATTCAAGAAGGCAAGATGGTAACTAGAAATATTGCTAGTGTTCTCCCTACCAAGTATGCTAGTAGCAATGTAATATGCAAAATATTTAATGGCGGGGAGTTGAATGTTCCTTATCTTGCCCCGCTGAATGGTGCGACAGTCATCATTGGTAATCCCTCGATAGAGCTCCAACAAGTCCCGGGGGTTGTCATCAATCCTCCTTGTTGTACCTACAGGGGCAATATCCAATGCACGACAAAATGTTTCCAATTCCATAGTAACAGGGTTATCATAAATCTTGAATGCAACTGTCGGCTCATATTGCGTGTTTTGGAACTTGAAGCTCTCGACAAAGATTTTGGTGAGCATGTAGTATTGCTCCCTGATACGTCTCCAACGTATCGATAATTTCTTGTGTTCCATGCCACATTATTGATGTTATCTACATGTTTTATGCACACTTTATGTCATATTCGTGCATTTTCTGGAACTAACCTATTAACAAGATGCCGAAGTGCCAGTTGCTGTTTTCTGCTGTTTTTGGTTTCAGAAATCCTAGTAAAGAAATATTCTCGGAATTGGACGAAATAAAAGCCCAGAGGCCTATTTTTCCACGAAGCTTCCAGAAGTCCGAAGGAGAGACGAAGAGGGGCCACGGGGGAGCCAAACCCTAGGGCGGCGCCCCCCCCCCCCTTGGCCGCGCGGCCCTGTGGTGTGGGGCCCCCGTGCCGCCTCTCGACTTGCCCTTCCGCCTACTTAAAGTCTCCGTGACGAAACCCCCGGTACCGAGAGCCACGATACGGAAAACATTACTGAGACGCCGTCGCCGCCGATCCCATCTCGGGGGATCCTGGAGATCGCCTCCGGCACCCTGCCGGAGAGGGGAATCATCTCCCGGAGGACTCTACACCGCCATGGTCGCCTCCGGAGTGATGAGTGAGTAGTCTACCCCTGGACTATGGGTCCATAGCAGTAGCTAGATGGTTGTCTTCTCCCCATTGTGCTATCATTGTCGGATCTTGTGAGCTGCCTATCATGATCAAGATCATCTATCCGTAATTCTATATGTTGCGTTTGTTGGGATCCGATGAATAGAGAATACTTGTTATGTTGATTATCAAAGTTATGCTTATGTGTTGTTTATGATCTTGCATGCTCTCCGTTTCTAGTAGAGGCTCTGGCCAAGTTTTTACTTTTAACTCCAAGAGGGAGTACTTATGCTCGATAGTGGGTTCATGCCCGCATTGACACTGGGACAGTGATGAGAAAGTTCTAAGGTTGTGTTGTGCTCGTTGCCACTAGGGATAAAACATTGATGCTATGTCTAAGGATGTAGTTGTTGATTACATTACGCACCATACTTAATGCAATTGTCCGTTGCTTTGCAACTTAATACTGGAGGGGTTCGGATGATAACCTCGAAGGTGGACTTTTTAGGCATAGATGCGATTGGATGGCGGTCTATGTACTTTGTCGTAATGCCCAATTAAATCTCACTATACTCATCATGATATGTATGTGCATTGTCATGCTCTCTTTATTTGTCAATTGCCCAACTGTAATTTGTTCACCCAACATGCTGTTCGTCTTATGGGAGAGACACCTCTAGTGAACTGTGGACCCCGGTCCAATTCTCTTTACCGAAATACAATCCACTGCAATACTTGTTTTTACTCGTTTTCTCTGCAAACAATCATCTTCCACACAATACGGTTAATCCTTTGTTACAGCAAGCCGGTGAGATTGACAACCTCACCGTTTCGTTGGGGCAAAGTAGCTTGGTTGTGTTGTGCAGGTTCCACGTTGGCGCCGGAATCTCCGGTGTTGCGCCGCACTACATCCCGCCGCCATCAACCTTCAACGTGCTTCTTGGCTCCTCCTGGTTCGATAAACCTTGGTTTCTTTCTCGAGGGAAAACTTGCTGCTGTGCGCATCATACCTTCCTCTTGGGGTTGCCCAACGAACGTGTGAAATACACGCCATCAAGCTCTTTTTCCGGCGCCGTTGCCGGGAGATCAAGACACGCCGCAAGGGGAGTCTCCACTTCTCAATCTCTTTACTTTGTTTTTGTCTTGCTTTATTTTATTTACTACTTTGTTTGCTGCACTAAATCAAAATACAAAAAAAATTAGTTGCTAGTTTTACTTTATTTGCTATCTTGTTTGCTATATCAAAAACACAAAAAATTAGTTTACTTGCATTTACTTTATCTAGTTTGCTTTATTTACTATTGCTAAAATGGCTACCCCTGAAAATACTAAGTTGTGTGACTTCACAACCACAAATAATAATGATTTCTTATGCACACCTATTGCTCCACCTGCTACTACAGCAGAATTCTTTGAAATTAAACCTGCTTTACTGAATCTTGTTATGAACCATCAATTTTCTCGGTGTTAGTTCTGATGATGCTGCTGCCCATCTCAATAATTTTGTTGAACTATGCGAAATGCAAAAATATAAAGATGTAGATGGTGATATTATTAAACTAAAATTGTTCCCTTTCTCATTAAGAGGAAGAGCTAAAGATTGGTTGCTATCTCTGCCTAAGAATAGTATTGATTCATGGACTAAATGCAAGGATGCTTTTATTGGTAGATATTATCCCCCTGCTAAAATTATATCTTTGAGGAGTAGCATAATGAATTTCAAACAATTAGATACCGAACATGTTGCTCAAGCTTGGGAAAGAATGAAATCTCTGGTTAAA
>NC_061509.1:217723517-217757571 GCF_022539505.1 Lolium rigidum
AGTGCAGCTGAATTGACAACTCAGTTGTTAAGGCTTTCAAGTATTCTTTGTCTCCCCTTGTGTCGAATCAATAAATTGGGTAATACTTCCCTCGAAGACTGTTGCGATCCCCTATACTTGTGGGTCATCATTGGGCAAAGCACTTTTCTGGTGCCGTTGCTACTACTTATTCATACCACCTGTATTTCACTATCTCTTCGCCGAACTAGTGCACCTATTAGGTGTCTTGGGGACACAAGAGACTTCTTGCTTTGTGGTTGCGGGGTTGCATGAGAGGGATATCTTTGACCTCTTCCTCCACGAGATCGATAAACCTTGGGTAATCCACTTAAGGGAAACTTGCTGCTGTTCTACAAACCTCTGCTCTTGGAGGCCCAACACTTGTCTACAAGAATAGAAGCTCCCGTAGACATCGGAGCCTTTTACCTTTCCTCCCCGGCAACGGCGCCGAGAAAATAGCTTGATGTCTACGGGTGCTTCTATTCTTGTAGACAGTGTTGGGCCTCCAAGAGCGAGAGGTTTGTAGAACAGCAGCAAGTTTCCCTTAAGTGGATCACCCAAGGTTTATCGAACTCGGGAGGAAGAGGTCAAAGATATCCCTCTCATGCAACCCCGCAACCACAAAGCAAGAAGTCCGTTGTGTCCCCAACACACCTAATAGGTGCACTAGTTCGGCGAAGAGATAGTGAAATACAGGTGGTATGAATAAGTATAAGCGATAGTAACGGCGCCGGAAAAGTGCTTGCTGGCGTGCGGTTGATGGTAGTAATATTGCAGGAAGTAAAGATTCAGTAAAACAGTAAACAAGCAGCGATAGCAGTATTTAGGAACAAGGCCTAGGAATCATACTTTCACTAGTGGACACTCTCAACTTTGATCACATAACAGAATAAATAGATAGATGCTAGACTCTGCACCCTCTTGTTGGATGATGAACACCACTAACTGTGTAGGATTACACGAACCCTCAATGCCGGAGTTAACAAGCTCCACAATATTCGATGTTCATGTTTAAATAACCTTAGAGTGCATGACGAGATCAACATAACCAAACCAAGTACTAACATAGCATGCACACTGTCACCTTCACACTACGAAAGGAGGAATAGATCACATCAACACTATCATAGCAATAGTTAACTTCATAATCTACAAGAGATCACAATCATAGCCCACGCCAAGTACTACACGATGCACACACTTGTCACCATTACACCGTGCGGGAGGAATAAACTACTTTAATAACATCACTAGAGTAGCACACGAGATAAATTGTGATACAAAACACATTGCAATCATAAAGAGATATAAATAAGCACTTCACTATGCCATTCATAATAGTGAACAAGTATTCTGTGAAATATAGCCTAAGAGACCCACACGGTGCACACACTGTCACCTTTACACACGTGAGACAAGGAGTCTCCGGAGATCACATAAGTAAAACCCACTTGACTAGCATAATGACATCTAGATTACAAGCATCATCATATGAATCTCAATCATGTAAGGCAGCTCATGAGATTATTGTATTGAAGTACATAGGAGAGAGATTAACCACATAGCTACCGGTACAACCCCGAGCCTCGATGGAGAACTACTCCCTCCTCATGGGAGATAACAGCGTTGATGGAGATGGCGGTGGTGTCGATGGAGGAGCCTTCCGGGGGCACTTCCCCGTCCCGGCGGCGTGCCGGAACAGAGACTCCTGTCCCCCAGATCTTGGCTTCGCGATGGCGGCGGCTCTGGAAGGTTTCTCGTACCGTGGCTTTTCCGTCTCGAGGTTTTAGGTCAGGGACATTTTTATAGGCGAAGAGGCGGAGTCGGAGGGGCGACGAGGCGGTGACACACTAGGGGGCGCCCCCCCTAGGCCGCGCCGCCCTGTCATCTGGGGGCCCAGTGGCCCCCTCTGGCGACTCTCGGGTGTTCTGGAAGCTTTGTGGAAAAATAGGATGCTTGGGCCTTGATTTCGTCCGATTCCGAGAATATTTCCTTACTAGGATTTACGGAACCAAAAACAACGAGAAAATAGGAGCTGGCCCTTCGGCATCTCGTCAATAGGTTAGTTCCGGAAAACGCATAAATATGACATAAAGTATGTATAAAACATGTAGATATCATCAATAATGTGGCATGGAACATAAGAAATTATCGATACGTCGGAGACGTATCAGTTGCCTTGAAAAACAATAAGGTTTCATCCGCGAACAAAAGGTGGGAAATACCCGAGACTCTTCGACAAACTCTTATTGAAGTAATACTGTTTTGGTCTACCTCATGCTTCAACAAAGCCGAAAGGTCATCCGGAACAAAAAGGAACAGGAACGGAGAGAGGGGATCTCCCAGTCTTAACCCTCGTGTAGGAGAAAATGTGTCCAACAAGGTTCCGTTGAATTTGACTGAATATCATATTCACCGTGGAAACACAAGGCATTATCCATTGGACCCATCGATCAGAGAACCCCATTTTTTGCATTGTAGATTCCAAGAACGACCAATCAACTCTATCATATGCTATAGACAAATCTAACTTGTAAGCACAAATTCTGAGTTAGGACTTGTACCATGTTCCATATAATGTAAGCATTCAAACACCAAACACCAAACACCCACGAGGGAAAATGCAAACATTTTAGATAGAATCTAGATATGTTCTTCTGTATAGCACGTGTGCTAGCTCGCATTAGTAAGACTAGATACGCCAGACATCCATCTCAATTTCCCTCCCACACATTATAAAGATGAAGAAGCCCCGGATGTCCTCTCCATTTCAACCCACACCAATGCAGTATTGTTGGGGTCTCCCACTCCGTCATCAACCACAAAAAGCCCCCACTGTGGCTAGCTTGGCTGCAGTGTAATCGTATTTACCCTTACATCGCCGAACATAATTACGTAGTAGTATATCCTCTGTTGATGTCTGTTGACGTCAGAAACCCCCTGGCGGGCAGAGACGGGCAACACCGTAGAGCCGGGAACAACTAGGGCTGCGGCTGGCCCCAGTCCCTCAGAGCGACGGCCCGCAAAGCCTCCTGGTCGCACGCGCCGATGTTTATCACAAGGGCGTGCCACCTGACCTATACCTGGTCGGGAAGGTGTGGATGATGCCTCGCTTAGTTTCTGCGGGGCACACACGTAAACATTAAATACGAGCCTCGATCGGCTCTCGAGCTATCTCGTGAATCGGCTCAAAGAGCCGATCCACCCATGATTCGGACGGGGTGTCCGAATATATGGTGGTCCTGCTTGATCAAGGTAAAGCTAATGAGATCTACGACGATCCGGGGTTTTCACCGCATAATCGGATCGTCCTACTCCGAGGTTGGGCCTCGCGGCCACGCACGGTGATCGTAAGCCGATCCTAAACAAGGCCTAAAAACCAACACGAGGTTGATCCCCGGAAACATCCTGCTTAGGGCCAACGAACGACACCCTACGTGCCGCTGGATCCTCCCCCCCTTTGTAAGGCCTAACTATTGCGGATATTAAACTAATCCTTGTAGAACAAGGAGCAATCGTAACGGATCAGATCTACTAAACTATGATCAAGCGGGGTGCCGCCCCTACACCTAAGATAGGTGTAAGGGCGGCTAGACATGCAAGGGTTGCACTACGAAAGCATGTAATATGAAGAACAATGCTAACCCTAACATGTCTAAGATAACTACGTTGCTCGCCATCAAAAAGGCTTCGATACGAGCAACGCATGAACAACGTGATAGGCATTACGCTGCCTAGATCGCAAGATGCGATCTAGGCAGCATGGTGCTTACCGGTAGAAACCCTCGAGACGAAGGAGTTGGCGATGCGCCGAGATTTGTTTGTGGTTGAACGTTGGTTGTTGTTTATTCCATAAACCCTAGATACATATTTATAGTCCAGCGGACTTTCTAATGTGGGCGTGCACCAAACCGTGCACGAGTAAGATTCTAACTTCTAAACTAAGATGCGATCTAATATGTTACAGATACACGGGCAAACAAGCCCAACTTGGTATAACAGGCCGATTCACATATTTCTTCCATGTATATTCTTCAAGTCCATCTTGATCGCGGCCCACCTCTGATTTGGCCAAAATCTGGTGATAACACATGCCCCCCTGGTTTTGGAAATGACATTTCCAAAATCATTATGCTCTTCTTTCGTCGGGTCATGTCGTGGCAGAACTGTTGCAGTATCCGTCATCATGATGCCCTGCCTTCTCAACTTCTCCGCGTGACCTGGCATTTTTTTTTAGGCACCACTTCCTCGGAAACTGCTGTGGCATTGAACTTCCACTATATCCCCTTTTATTTAACCGCTCCGCACAGTTAAATTCCTGCATCTTCTTCGCATTAGCACTCCAAAAGCCCTCCTGTGCCACCATGCCCTCTTCCTCCTCTGCTTCATCGGATCTTTCTGCCCAGTCCACTTCGTCTCGCGAGCCGACGCCGGAGCCGAACCCGGCGGAGGTCCACGCAGCGAACACCCGTCGCGCCATTGCGGCCGGGGAGGAGTCTAGCCATGACTTCTCCCTTTGGTCAGAGGACGACAAGTCCTTGACCGACGGGGAAAGCGACCTCCGCTTCCTCGCCGACGGGACAGCGGAGGAGGAGAGCGACGACGATCGCTTCTCCTGCGACTTCTCCTCTCCCGAGGAGGAGGAGGAGGAAGAAGAGGAGGAGGAGGAGGACGACACCTCCTCCGATGAGCCCCCGGCCAAGCGTTTCTGCCCTTGGCCGGGAAACCTCAGCGACTTCGGCCGGTGATGATGACGACGCTGACGAAGAAGACGAGGACAACGAAGGCCCGGTCGGCGGCCATTGGAGCGACGACGAGCCTGCCGGGAGTAGCGCCGACGGCGGTGACGACGGCGACGGCGAGGGCAGCGACGGCCCGTAGATAGGACATCTAGCATAGGACCAGTAGCAGTAGGTGGGGCCATGTATCCCCTAATGCTTCCTTTCGGGAGAAATCAGCTCCTTATGTAAGAAATCAATCAACGAAGAACTCTCCCCAATTCGATTTTGCCGATTTCCTTTAGGACAATTTAGCCGATTGTCCTTCGTACTGATCCTGCCGATTCGTTCCCTTTGCCAATGCGTAACGAGCCGATAGCAACACATCGGTCCTTCGACATTTACCCTTCCATTCTTCAACTGATGATTCTCTTTCCGGTAGATACTGTGGGACTTCCAAGAGAGCCCTTAAATTTCTCCCACCAGTTTCAGCGATCCTTCTTAGCGAGCGCTCATCATTTTGTGAAGAAGGTTGCAACGGAGATCAGCCGATGGTACCCCAATCGGTTTCTCACTAGAGCATCTACCAGGCCTGTTGCCCCCCGAGTCTCAGCCAAGGCAAAACAGAGACGAGGATACGCAAATTAGCTGTATGGACCTGGGCTTGATCATGTGTGAGGGAGCTTTTGATGCAGAATCAGCCGATTGGAACACAAATCGGCTTCCCAGAGCAGAGAGGCTTCAAGGTGAGCTGCCCCCCGAGCTTCTCCAGTTCTTCCTGCATCTTGCCGGCCAGATCGGCTCCTTTCCTTTGGTGGATCTAATGCAATCCATCCTTGACCTGATCTGCACGTCCAGGCTACTCTTGGCCTTGTCCTTGAAGAGAGGATCCGAGCTCTTAAACTACTCCATTGAGGAGTTCTTCCGTTAAAATCCCCCTTCGTGCTCCATTGACCCTCTGATCGTAACAGTCATTCCTCTTGAGTCGATGTCTGCTGCATCGGCTGTGCTCGAAAATTTTCGAATTTTCAGAATTTTTATTTTTATTATATGGCCGATTTACGCATCGGCCCCCACACTTCAACACCCATCACCAAAGATGAGATGAGATAATTCTACTGCATATCCTCGTGTTTTATCCACCTGGGTGCCCCCCCGAGCCGATTCTGTCAAGAGAATTGATGGTATCGGCTCTGTTGGATAACATGTCGAACCCAGGCAGAATGGATGGTGAGGATAATTTTGGCCGATTGCTGGAATCGGCCTCCATGTTGCTTGTTCGATGAAGGTTTTGTAACGTCCCTTCATAAATTCTGGGGCCGATCACAAGGATCAGCCTCGCCACGTTTGCTCATTGACGTGCTCTTGCTACTCGTTCAGGCCGGTAGATAAAACCAACCCAATCTCTGACTTCATCGTGTTGGTGCGCTTGCTGTCGCCCACCTTGAGTGCATCGTGTATTCGTGGAGCACTAAGCTTCGTCGGAAGAACGAGCACCATGTTTGTGCTAGCCGATGTTTCATCATCGGCTTTCCTTTGCTTGGGGCGCCACTCCATTTTCCGTGGACGACCCTCTTCATCCAGGGTTCGCTGAACCTTCGCAGCCAGATCAGGCCTTGCCTTCCTTAATGTATGCAAGTATAACCTCTCGGCTTCTTCCAGGCCGCGCAATCGTTGAACCCTGCGTTTCTAGGAACGGCTGAGTCCATCAGGGCACCACCTTGGCCGGTGATACCTGTCTTCTTCTTCTCCCTCGTCTTCTGAATCTTCGAGATCTTTCAACCGAGGGGACTCAGCTCGTTTGCTCTGTGGCGGGAGAGGCCCTAAGCGCTCGAACACGGACACGTTGGCTGCCTCCTTCTTCTTCCGGTTGCATTCGGGCAATTGCCGATTGTTGGCAATCGGCTCATTCCTGAATCCTAGCGAGTGCTCGAAGAAGGGACAATCCCGAGTGCTCGTCCTCGTCGTCTTGCTCCCTTGCCTTTCCCTTGGCACAACGCTCGTGCTCCTCCTCATCGCGATTATGCCGACGATGTCTTCGGCTTCTCTAGCCGGACGATCTCTTTCATCATCATCGCTGGACCGTCGGCGTTGGTCGTATCGACTCACATACTTGTTGAGGAGGTGATCAGAGAGAGGTCGCCGATATCTTATGTTCTTCACTTCTCCCTCTGTTACGTAGCGCTTGCCGTCTTGGCGGAGCCGATCGCGTGGAGCGGCTTCCTCTGTTTCTTTGCTATGAGAGCAGCTGCCCTCATCTCCATCCTTGCCAGCGTGGTGTCCAAGATCTACCATATTGATTTGGCACGAGAAATCCGGCTGGCACCCTCCGTGGTAAGTATATTCCACCATGTTTACGGCGGGAAAGGGGTGTGTGTCGACCTTCATGGCGTATTGGTTGAAAATCAATCGTCCGTTTTCTATCGCCATTTGGATCTGCTGCCGCCACACCCTGCAGTCGTTGGTGGTGTGGGAGAACGTGTTATGCCATTTGCAGTATGGCCTTCCGTTCAGCTCTTGCACCGTGGGGAACTTGTGGCCTTCGGGTACCTTTATATGCTTCTCTGCGAGTAAGAGGTCAAAAATCTGCTCTGTCTTAGTCACGTCGAAGTCGAACCCTTTTGGAGGGCCTTGTGGCTTCACCCATTTGCAGGTCACGGGGCCTGTCGCTCGAGTCCATTCAGCCACTGCTACCTCCTGATCTCCCATGGCACCTTCATCTTCGTCCGCCTCAACCACGGTCACCACCCGCTTGAATTTGTCCTGGTAAACATCCGGGTGGCGCTGTTCATATGCCGACAGCTTCGCACCATGTGCGCTAACGAAGGGTAGTCCGCTTGGGAGGCCACGTCCTTGATTGATGATGAGAGACCCACCACCGCCAACTCGATCGCTTCTTTTTCACTTATACGAGCCGAAAAGCATCGATTCCTAATGGTCCTGAAGCGCTGGACGTATTCCGCCACTGTCTCCCCGCGCTTCTGTCGTACTTGCACTAGATCGGCAAAACCAACATCGGAAGCCTCTGAGTGATACTGCTCATGGAACTGCTCTTCCAACTGCTTCCAAGTTTGGATGGAGTTCGGTGGTAGCGATGTGTACCATCCGAAAGCCGATCCTGTGAGGGATCGTGAGAAGAACCTCACGCGCAACTCATCCGACGCCGAGATCGTGCCCCAGCTGTGCCAAATATCGGCTCACATGCTCGATGGAGCTGGACCCATCTGATCCGCTAAACTTTGTGAAGTCCGGGAGCCGATATTTGGGTGGCAGCGGGATCAGTTCGTAGCTGTTGGGGTACGGCTTGGTGTAGCCGAACGCCTTCCTTTTCGGCATCATACCGAACTGATCTTTCAGAATTGCACAAACCTGATCCAGCTGTGATGGCTGAAGGTGTCGAACCCTGAAGATTCGCCGGGGTGGCATACTTAACTAGCCATGCTTGCTTTTCCGGTTCTAAGCCAAGCTGCAGGAGCTGGGCTTTGGAGGTTTGTCGGGGTGGCGTACTTAGCCAGCCACGATTGCTTCTCAGGATCGGCTCCTGACGTTCCTCCTGCCGTTCCGGAGGCCCCTGATATTGCCGCCTGGTTCGAGAGTGCCCAGGCGTTGCACTCTGGTACATATGCACACGCGTATCCGTGCGGGATCTCCTTAGGTGGCTCAGGTAGGAATTGGTAGTCACTAGGGTCACCACCAACCTTGTAGACGACGTATGCCGATGAGTTCGGCAGTTCCGGTGCTGCCCATGCGAACGGGCCGGGGCTGGAGTGGCATCTCTCCCTTGAAAGTCCCCAGAGCTGGTCCCGATGGAGAATACCGGTGGCTCATGATTTCCTTGACGACGCGCACAGCGACACGCTCCAAGGTGTTCACCAGGCTCTCAGAGTGGCGGTGCAGCGAATGAGCCACCATGTAATTGATCTCCTGCCGCAGCGACCTGGTGCGTTCTTCTGACGGGGCGGACAGGTCCACTCCATCGAGCGCGCCTTCAGGTGTGAAACCCTTCCACCTGACGCCATGGGAGCGGGTTCGGTGGAAGGAGCCGATGAGTTCGGCTTCTAGGGTTGCCTTGATCTCGTCATGTTTCTTCTTGAGCTCATCAGGCAGATCCTCGTACGTGACCGGAGTGTCTTCCGCCATCTCGGATGTAGATGGCGATGTCGTGGATGTCGAAGGTTGTCCCACCGGGCGTGCCGAGAATGTGTTGACGTCGAAACCCCCGGCGGGCAGAGACGGGCAACACCGTAGAGCCGGGAACAACTAGGGCTGCGGCTGGCCCCGGTCCCTCGGAGCGACGGCCCGCAAAGCCTCCTGGTCGCACGCGCCGATGTTTATCACAAGGGCGTGTCACCCGACCTATACCTGGTCGGGAAGGTGTGGATGATGCCTCGCTTAGTTTCCTGCGGGGCACACACGTAAACATTAAATACGAGCCTCGATCGGCTCTCGAGGCTATCTCGTGAATCGGCTCAAAGAGCCGATCCACCCATGATTCAGACGGGGTGTCCGAATATATGGTGGTCCTGCTTGATCAAGGTAAAGCTAATGAGATCTACGACGATCTGGGGTTTTCACCGCATAATCGGATCGTCCTACTCCAGGTTGGGCCTCGCGGCCACGCACGGTGATCGTAAGCCGATCCTAAACAAGGCCTAAAAACCAACACGAGGTTGATCCCCGGAAACATCCTGCTTAGGGCCAACGAACGACACCCTACGTGCCGCTGGATCCTCCCCCCCTTTGTAAGGCCTAACTATTGCAGATATTAAACTAATCCTTGTAGAACAAGGAGCAATCGTAACGGATCAGATCTACTAAACTATGATCAAGCGGGGTGCCGCCCCTACACCTAAGATAGGTGTAAGGGCGGCTAGACATGCAAGGGTTGCACTACGAAAGCATGTAATATGAAGAACAATGCTAACCCTAACATGTCTAAGATAACTACGTTGCTCGCCATCAAAAAGGCTTCGGTACGAGCAACGCATGAACAACGTGATAGGCACTACGCTGCCTAGATCGCAAGATGCGATCTAGGCAGCATGGTGCTACCGGTAGAAACCCTCGAGACGAAGGAGTTGGCGATGCGCCGAGATTTGTTTGTGGTTGAACGTTGGTTGTTGTTTATTCCATAAACCCTAGATACATATTTATAGTCCAGCGGACTTTCTAATGTGGGCGTGCACCAAACCGTGCACGAGTAAGATTCTAACTTCTAAACTAAGATGCGATCTAATATGTTACAGATACACGGGCAAACAAGCCCAACTTGGTATAACAGGCCGATTCACATATTTCTTCCATGTATATTCTTCAAGTCCATCTTGATCGCGGCCCACCTCTGATTTGGCCAAAATCTGGTGATAACAATGTCAGGAACATTGCATGGGTAGTGGCGGAGCTTGAAAGAAAATCATGGGCGGGCCACGTTAAAGAAAAACACAGAACATTTTCCAAACCACACTACTTCACTTGTCTCGCCATTTTTTTCTTTTTCTTTTCAAGCTGTTGCAATCTGCAAAATTGATGAACAAGTTCAGAAATTAAGTGAACAATGAACAATACTACTATAATTGGGGAACAAAATAATGATTACTAAGGCGAGTAGGCAGAATAAGAAAGTAGATGCTATACATCGGTAACTACAAATTTCAGAAAAGTAAGAAGATTAGGCAGGAAGTAGGCAGATTAATTGGAGACGAGAAGGCCAAAGGGGATCGATTCGGTTTGGACGCGGTGTGGGCTGTCGACTGCTAGAGCCTCGTGCCCATGACTGCGGCTGCTGCTTCTAGAGCTCCTGTGGTCCTGCCAGCCTCGTGCTTGTGCCTGAGGCTGTGGCCTTCGGCAGTGCTGATACGTCTCCGACGTATCGATAATTTCTTATGTTCCATGCCACATTATTGATGATATCTACATGTTTTATACACATTATATGTCGTATTTATGCATTTTCCGGCACTAACCTATTAACGAGATGCCGAAGAGCCGATTCTGTTGTTTTCTCGCTGTTTTTGGTTTCAAAAATCCTACAAAGGAAATATTCTCGGAATTGGACGAAATCAACGCCCGGGGTCCTATTTTTGCACGAAGCTTCCGGAAGACCGAGGGGAAAGGAAGTGGGGCCACGAGGCGCCGACACAACAGGGCGGCGCGGCCCGGGTCTTGGCCGCGCGGCCCGGCGTGTGGGGCCCTCGTGTGGCCCCCGCGTTGCCCTTCCGCCTACTTAAAGCCTTCGTCGCGAAACCCCCGATACCGAGAGCCACGATACGGAAAACCTTACGGAGACGCCGCCGCCGCCAATCCCATCTCGGGGGATTCTGGAGATCACCTCCGGCACCCTGCCGGAGAGGGGAATCATCTCCCGGAGGACTCTTCACCGCCATGGTCGCCTCCGGAGTGATGAGTGAGTAGTTCACCCCTGGACTATGGGTCCATAGCAGTAGCTAGATGGTTTTCTTCTCCTCATGTGCTTCATTGTTGGATCTTGTGAGCTGCCTAACATGATCAAGATCATCTATCTGTAATTCTATATGTTGTGTTTGTCGGGATCCGATGGATAGAGAATACTATGTTATGTTGATTATCAATCTATTACCTATGTGTTGTTTATGATCTTGCATGCTCTCCGTTATTAGTAGAGGCTCGGCCAAATTTTTGCTCTTAACTCCAAGAGGGAGTATTTATGCTCGATAGTGGGTTCATGCCTCCATTAAATGCGGGACGATGACGAGAAAGTTCTAAGGTTGTGGATGTGCTTGTTGCCACTAGGGATAAAACATTGATGCTATGTCCGAGGATGTAGTTATTGATTACATTACGCACCATACTTAATGCAATTGTCCGTTGTTTTGCAACTTAATACTCGGAAGGGTTCGGATGATAACTCGAAGGTGGACTTTTTAGGCATAGATGCATGCTGGATAGCGGTCTATGTACTTTGTCGTAATGCCCAATTAAATCTCACAATATTCATCATGTCATGTATGTGCATTGTTATGCCCTCTCTATTTGTAAATTGCCCGACTGTAATTTGTTCACCCAACATGCTATTTATCTTATGGGAGAGACACCTCTAGTGAACTGTGGACCCCGGTCCATTCTTTTACATCGAATACAATCTACTTGCAATACTTGTTCTACTCGTTTTCTCGCAAACAATCATCATCCACACTATACATCTAATCCTTTGTTACAGCAAGCCGGTGAGATTGACAATCTCACTGTTTCGTTGGGGCAAAGTACTTTGGTTGTGTTGTGCAGGTTCCACGTTGGCGCCGGAATCCCTGGTGTTGCGCCGCACTACATCCCGCCGCCATCAACCTTCAACGTGCTTCTTGGCTCCTCCTGGTTCGATAAACCTTGGTTTCTTTCTGAGGGAAAACTTGCTGCTGTGCGCATCATACCTTCCTCTTGGGGTTCCCAACGAACGTGTGAGTTACACGCCATCAAGAATATTTTCTGGCGCCGTTGCCGGGGAGATCAAGACACGCTGCAAGGGGAGTCTCCACAATCCAATCTCTCTACTTTGTTTTTTGTCTTGCTTTATTTTATTTACTACTTTGTTTGCTGCATTATATCAAAACACAAAAAAATTAGTTGCTAGCTTTACTTTATTTACTGTCTTGCTCTCTATATCGAAAAACACACAAAAAAATTAGTTACTTGCATTTGCTTTACTTATTTCAACATGTTTCCTTTTAATTTTACTGTAAAAGATATACCTGTAAGACTAATGAAAAGGGAGCCGCTGAAAATTATGTATCCAATATACTATGCATGGTTGAGAAAACTCCAAACCCCGCTGAAGATGCATCACCTCTCGATAATACTTGATACACACTTTCTGCGCCTAGCTGAAAGGCGTTAAATAAAAGCGCTTATGGGAGACAACCCATGTTTTTACTACAATATTTTTGTTTTATATTTGAGTCTTGGAAGTTGTTTACTACTGTAGCAACCTCTCCTTATCTTAGTTTTGTGCATTGTTGTGCCAAGTAAAGTCTTTGATAGTAAGGTTCATACTAGATTTGGATTACTGCGCAGAAACAGATTTCTTTGCTGTCACGAATTTCGACCTGCCTCTCTGTAGGTAGCTCAGAAAAATATGCCAATTTACGTGCGTGATCCTCAGATATGTACGCAACTTTCATTCAATTTGAGCATTTTCATTTGAGCAAGTCTGGTGCCTCAATAAAATCCATCTTTACGGACTGTTCTGTTTTGACAGATTCTGCCTTTTATTTCGCATTGCCTCTTTTGCTATGTTGGATGAATTTCTTTGATCCATTAATGTCCAGTAGCTTTATGCAATGTCCAGAAGTGTTAAGAATGATTGTGTCACCTCTGAACATGTTAATTTTTATTGTACACTAACCCTCTAATGAGTTGTTTCGAGTTTGGTGTGGAGAAAGTTTTCAAGGGTCAAGAGAGGGAAATGATGCAATATGATCAAGGAGAGTGAAAGCTCTAAGCTTGGGGATGCCCCGGTGGTTCACCCCTGCATATTTTAATAAGACTCAAGCGTCTAAGTTTGGTTATGCCCAAGGCATCCCCTTCTTCATCGACAACATTATCAGGTTCCTCCCCTGAAACTATATTTTTATTACATCACATCTTATGTACTTTGCTTGGAGCGTCGGTTTGTTTTTGTTTTTGTTTTTGTTTGAATAAAATGGATCCTAGCATTCATTGTGTGGGAGAGAGACACGCTCCGCTGTTGCGTATGGACAAATATGTCCTTAGGCTTTACTCATAGTATTCATGGCGAAGGTTGAATCTTCTTCGTTAAATTGTTATATGGTTGGAATCGGGAAATGCTACATGTAGTAATTCTAAAATGTCTTGAATAATTTGATACTTGGCAATTGTTGTGCTCATGTTTAAGCTCTTGCATCATATACTTTGCACCCATTAATGAAGAAACACCTAGAGCTTGCTAAATTTGGTTTGCATATTTGGTCTCTCTAAAGTCTAGATAATTTATAGTATTGAGTTTGAATAACAAGGAAGATGGTGTAGAGTCTTATAATGTTTACAATATGTCTTTTATGTGAGTTTTGCTGCACCGGTTCATCCTTGTGTTTGTTTCAAATAACCTTGCTAGCCTAAACCTTGTATCGAGAGGGAATACTTCTCATGCATCCAAAATCCTTGAGCCAACCACTATGCCATTTGTGTCCATCATACCTACCTACTACATGGTATTTCTCCGCCATTCCAAAGTAAATTGCTTGAGTGCTACCTTTAAAATTTCCATTCTTTACCTTTACAATATATAGCTCATGGGACAAATAGCTTAAAAACTATTGTGGTATTGAATATGTACGTATGCACTTTATCTCTTATTAAGTTGCTTGTTGTGCGATAACCACGCTTCTGGGGACGCCATCAACTACTCTTTGTTGAATATCATGTGAGTTGCTATGCATGTCCGTCTTGTCTGAAGTAAGGGAGATCTACCACTTTAATGGTTAGAGCATGCATATTGTTAGAGAAGAACATTGAGCCGCTAACTAAAGCCATGAATCATGGTGGAAGTTTCAGTTTTGGACATATATCCTCAATCTCATATGAGAACACTAATTGTTGCTACATGCTTATGCATTAAATAGGAGTCCATTATCTGTTGTCCATGTTGTCCCGGTATGGATGTCTAAGTTGAGAATAATCAAAAGCGAGAAATCCAAAATGCGAGCTTTCTCCTTAGACCTTTGTACGAGCGGCATGGAGGTACCCCTTTGTGACACTTGGTTAAAATATGTGTATTGCGATGATCCCGGTAGTCCAAGCTAATTAGGACAAGGTGCGGGCACTATTAGTATACTATGCATGAGGCTTGCAACTTGTAAGATATAATTTACATGATACATATGCTTTATTACTACCGTTGACAAAAATGTTTCAAGTTTTCAAAATAAAAGCTCTAGCACAAATATAGAAATCGATGCTTTCCTCTTTGAAGGATCTTTCTTTTACTTTTAATGTTGAGTCAGTTCACCTATTTCTCTCCACCTCAAGAAGCAAACACTTGTGTGAACTGTGCATTGATTCCTACATACTTGCATATTGCACTTGTTATATTTCTCTATGTTGACAATTATCCATAAGATATACATGTTATAAGTTGAAAGCAACCGCTGAAACTTAATCTTCCTTTGTGTTGCTTCAATACCTTTACTTTGATTTATTGCTTTATGAGTTAACTCTTATGCAAGACTTATTGATGCTTGTCTTTAAGTACTATTCATGAAAAGTCTTTGCTTTATGATTCATTTGTTTACTCATGTCATTACCATTGTTTTGATCGCTGCATTCATTACATATGCTTACAATAGTATGATCAAGGTTATGATGGCATGTCACTCCAGAAATTATCTTTGTTATCGTTTACTCGCTCGGGACGAGCAGGAACTAAGCTTGGGGATGCTGATACGTCTCCGACGTATCGATAATTTCTTATGTTCCATGCCACATTATTGATGATATCTACATGTTTTATACACATTATATGTCGTATTTATGCATTTTCCGGCACTAACCTATTAACGAGATGCCGAAGAGCCAGTTGCTGTTTTCTGCTGTTTTACAAAGGAAATATTCTCGGAATTGGACGAAATCAACGCCCAGGGTCCTGTTTTTGCACGAAGCTTCCAGAAGACCGAGGGGGAAAGGAAGTGGGGCCACGAGGCGCCGACACAACAGGGCGGCGCGGCCCAGGTCTTGGCCGCGCGGCCCTGGCGTGTGGGGCCCTCGTGTGGCCCCCGCGTTGCCCTTCCGCCTACTTAAAGCCTTCGTCGCGAAACCCCCAGTACCGAGAGCCACGATACGGAAAACCTAACTGAGACGCCGCCGCCGCCAATCCCATCTCGGGGGATTCTGGAGATCACCTCCGGCACCCTGCCGGAGAGGGGAATCATCTCCCAGAGGACTCTTCACCGCCATGGTCGCCTCCGGAGTGATGAGTGAGTAGTTCACCCCTGGACTATGGGTCCATAGCAGTAGCTAGATGGTTGTCTTCTCCTCATGTGCTTCATTGTCGGATCTTGTGAGCTGCCTAACATGATCAAGATCATCTATCCGTAATTCTATATGTTGTGTTTGTCGGGATCCGATGGATAGAGAATACTATGTTATGTTGATTATCAATCTATTACCTATGTGTTGTTTATGATCTTGCATGCTCTCCGTTATTAGTAGAGGCTCGGCCAAGTTTTTGCTCTTAACTCCAAGAGGGAGTATTTATGCTCGATAGTGGGTTCATGCCTCCATTAAATGCGGGACGAGTGACGGAAAGTTCTAAGGTTGTGGATGTGCTCGTTGCCACTAGGGATAAAACATTGATGCTATGTCCGAGGATGTAGTTATTGATTACATTACGCACCATACTTAATGCAATTGTCTCGTTGTTTTGCAACTTAATACTTGGAAGGGGTTCGGATGATAACCTGAAGGTGGACTTTTTAGACATAGATGCATGCTGGATAGCGGTCTATGTACTTTGTCGTAATGCCCAATTAAATCTCACAATATTCATCATGTCATGTATGTGCATTGTTATGCCCTCTCTATTTGTAAATTGCTCGACTGTAATTTGTTCACCCAACATGCTATTTATCTTATGGGAGAGACACCTCTAGTGAACTGTGGACCCCGGTCCATTCTTTTACATCGAATACAATCTACTGCAATACTTGTTCTACTGTTTTCTGCAAACAATCATCATCCACACTATACATCTAATCCTTTGTTACATCAAGCCGGTGAGATTGACAACCTCACTGTTTCGTTGGGGCAAAGTACTTTGGTTGTGTTGTGCAGGTTCCACGTTGGCGCCGGAATTCCTGGTGTTGCGCCGCACTACATCCCGCCGCCATCAACCTTCAACGTGCTTCTTGGCTCCTCCTGGTTCGATAAACCTTGGTTTCTTTCTGAGGGAAAACTTGCTGCTGTGCGCATCATACCTTCCTCTTGGGGTTCCCAACGAACGTGTGAGTTACACGCCATCAAGTGCGAAGAACCCTGTCCGACCCCTGGCTGCCGGAGGCGGCGCGGCGCTGCTGTGCTTCCTCTCTCTACTACTTCCCTCCATTTCCCCCTCTATTTCTATCCAAAGTGCTAACCCTAGTGAGGCGCCCTCACGGCCATTGTTCCCTGGAGAGCGTTGAGAGGAAGAATGAGAGGAAGATGCAGCGTACAGGGAGGGGCATCACGTTCTGTTCGGCTGGGCCTGCGCATCAGATGCATATGGGTTAATAATTTTTTGGCAAAAAACTTGGGCGGGCCATGGCCCAGTTTTGCCCCAACTAAGCTCCGCCAGTGTGCATGGGTGGTAACGCATTAGAAATGTGGAGCGCTTTGCCTTGAACGACTTTCTTTGTCCCAATGAATGGTTCGTATACATGTATTTCGTCATGAAGTCCTCTAACCAAAACTACCTAGCCAGGAGAGGCTCTTCATCATTGGAAGAAAAGAAATTATACCAAAGTTTTATACTTATTTTGAACTTATTTTAGCATGTTGCATCCTTAACAAATATTTGTTTATTAATCACTCGCATAGTTAAACGCATAAAATAGTTACTAAAATATTTTTTGTTGTGTTATTTGTCATATAATTATAATTTACATCATATGGAAACACTTAAGTTATACTAAACTTAGTTACTAGCATTTTTTTTCATAATTTTTTTTGGCAACTGCACAAACCTTTTTTTATACATAATATGGTAGATATCTCTAAAGCATATGGTTTACAAATATCTTAATAGCAATTTCTAGTGTATAATTAGCTAACACTATTTACAGAAACTTACGTAGCATCAACCGAAGTACAATATTTCGGACTTGACAGATAATATTATAGGTACTCTCTTAATTTCAATGAATAAAACTTGTAAATTTAGTTGAAAGTCAAATTTATCTATGTTTAAGTTTAACCGATGTTACAGATAAAAAAACCTTGACATTTATAATACCAAATCAATACCTGTAGATTCGCCGTAGAATATATTTTTATAATATATTTGTTTCATGTCGTAGATGTTTATACTTTTTCTTTATATTTGGTTAAACTTTGTAAGCTTTGATTTTCGTCTAAATTTATAAGCCTTATTTATCAAAAACAGAGGTAGTACTCAACAGGAAGAATATCAAATTTGCCACACCAATACACCATTAAGTGGAACAACCATGTTTTAAAGCTGACTATTTCGTCACTGGCATATGATATTGTAGCTTTCCCTTGTGAAAGTTATTATTCATGTTCTATTCGGGTCGTAGTCCAACATGGCCAGCACCTGATTCACAAAAGTTATCTATCAACGTGTCCTCTCAGTGAGATTGTTGGTGGAACATGACCTGTCCAGCGTGGGTGCATGCCACGCAACTTAAAAGGTCGTTTCAATCTACACAATGTAACAACTCATGAATCATGATCAAGTTCCATTAGCAGAGTTTTAGCCAATACCCACCCGCAGCCTCCGGTCTGCACTTGTTCGGATCGAATGGTTGTTCCACCGCAACACCATCTGGGTCCGACATCCACCATTGGGGGGTGCACTATCGGTGAGTAATGTCCAGTTCAGTTGAACCTGAAAAAAAAGAGCCGTCACACTCTTTCTCAAGCACCATCGGTGGCTATCGGTTTCTTGACCAAATGCATGTTCATAGATCGGTCCTTCTCAAACATCATCGGTGGCTATCGGTTCTCTGACCAAATACAGACTCACGAACCATGGGGATAAGGTTTGAGGCGGTTGATTGATGGATGATTTGATAGCTAATGTCCATAGCTTTTTTCATAGTGGCAATCAGACCAACCACATAGATCACTCTATCACATAACGTCGTTGTTCTTTGAGTAAGAGCGTCGCTGGCGTGCCTCCACAACCGCCTACTGTTGGTCGTCGTCCTCGATGATGACCACGACGGGAGGTGCCCACAGATATGGACACTAGAGAGTTCCATGTTGGGCCGATGGCGGAGACGTTGGCGTGGGAGGAGGCGGTGACGGCGGCGTACACGCGGGCGGAGGCATTGGAGCGCACGCGTGCTTGCGCGTTGGTATGAGGGAAGGAGGCACCGCCGCACCCTGAGCCAGGGCAAACTCGCGCAGTTGGACAGCGAGGCCATTCCACTGGCCGAGCTCCTTCAGGTACCTCTAGGCGATGGCCAACTCGAAGGCCTCATCCTCCATGAGGTCTGGTGGCTGGATCTCCAGGTTCACCACGACGTCTGGAGAAGCGATGTTGACAAACATGGCGTCTCCCTGTCCATTGTCCTCCTCCTCGCCAGTCAGGCCAACTCCAAGCTCGCGGCTAAAGAAGCCCACGTCGCCGAGGTAGCCCGCTCGGTGGCACAGGTCAAACTCCCAAAGCTCGAACGTAAGCTAGTTGTCGGAGTGGAGGGCGAACGCCGGATTATCGCGCAGATCCGATGACAGGATGAACCTGCGGCGCCGCACCTCGTCACGGCGCTGGAGCGACACCGGAGGCACCGACACACGGTTGGAGTTGAGAAGCCAACCGGATGGCAGACTCACATCCCCCATGGCGCCGTCATGTTCTCCTAAAACAACTGGCGCTAGCGCTCCTTCTTCTTTCTGTCGCGAGATGAGCCGGCCTCATGGACGTGCTTCGACCCTGCCCATGTGTTCGGTGTTGTGATGTCATAAAAAATGCATGTATCCGATGGGCCGGTTGCATGGAGCAAGCGAGGAATGCTCCTTCAAGTGGCACCACCATTGTTGACTATGTGAGTTCTATTATATGCATTGTTCCATTCTATTTTTTCCAATCTTGTGCTATTGTTGCATCTTCAAATACTTGTGCATTCTTTCCATCATCCAATATATGTAGGAAAAAATTCAATGAAAAGGTACAAGAAAATGCATCATCCAAATGCAAGCCATTCTTGCTTCAACACTGTTACAAATTGCTTGAGCCTAATGACAAATGGAGGTTGAGAGAGCAAAAAAGCTCCATTGGTGTGGGATGAATTTGTTTAATTGCATGATAATGAGGATGATGTGCTCACGACCAAGAAAAACAAGGGAAGGCGGTATGAAAACAAGAAGGAAAAAAACTTCTGAAGCAAGCCGAGGCATCAAATTTGAGGGACAAGATCGATGATATGGCGAAATCCAATGAGCATTTGGTGAACAAGTGTTGGAGGCAAAGATGGTGATGATGGAGAATAAAAACCAAGAGGAACAAGAAAAATGGGAATTACTCCCAGAAGATGAGAAGCGCAAGGCCGCCGTGGAGGAGAGGAGAGAAAGTGTCGAGAAGAAGCGGGTCATGGATCCACCCACCATGGATGCCTACACAAGAGAGTGGTGGGATTTGGCGTGGATGAAGATCTTGCAAAGAAGAAGGGAATCGGTTGTTGCCCGTGTTGCTCAAGCTAGTGGTGGTGGTGGTGGTGCTATGTAGTGTGGTGGTGGTGATGGTGGTGTTGATGATTCGATGAGTGCCTGTGTTGATGATGCTCGATCTTGCATCGATCCACATCGTGGCGATCCTTTTGACTTGCCGAGTACTATTGCGACATGTTTAGTGGCTGATTGTGCAATTTAACCATGATTTTAGCTGTTAAAACTATTACATATTGTCGAAAATTGTCGAAGCATTACTAAAACCTTATGTTTATGGTTTACATTTGAGATTTAGCAAGGATAAGAAACATACCCGTGCGTTGCAACGGGATAAAAAAAATCAAGCGACAATTTTTCCCAAAATCGACGGGCCTACATCATCCTAGCTTTAGTTTGCTCTTTTGTCTTAATCGTTTTTTGCTTACCATTTCCATCTATACTCTTGCCACCGCCGCTAATTCACCTACACTTTGTAAGATCGGATCTGGTGCCAAGCAACCCATATTGTTATGATACCATGTTGTATTCTCGTCAAACTCCTCCAGCTCCTTTCTCCTCCTTTATTTTATTGTCAAACTTCTCCCTAACAAATAGACTAAAGTAAAGGTTTTGCATCAGTTTAAAAATATCGTTTCTCGCACTTACCTCACCAAATCAAATAGAAAACATGAGATTGAAGTCAAAACGCATACAATTAGGGTTTTTCACGGGCGGCTCACAGGCCTCTCTTTCTACCTCTCAATATCTACATTGCTCAAAGATAATTGTAAACAAAAACGATTGTGTCAGTTTTCAAACTCGATAGCTGAACAACCCAAATACAAATGTCATGCTTTAAAAAAGTTATCAGCAAACCACCTTCGTCGTGCTTATCCGCATGCCTTGTCACGCGAATTTTGTATTCAAAGGAAAATGAAGAAGATTTTTGAGTAAATTCAGCCAAGTGTGCTGTAACGTCTAACCTTTCAGCATTAATCAAAGTGGTCACTAATGTTGGTGGGTAATATTTTTCTTTGATTTTTATGGTAATAGAACTAAAACTAATTTAGAGAAAAATTGGAATTTAAATTTAATTCCAGTACATATCGTATATAGTCAATTTACATCAAAAACGCGATATATAGTTAACTGTTAATCCAGTATTTTTCTTTATCTCTTATCCAATTAGAGTGTACATTTAAAAAGTATTTTTCATGTCTCCAATTACAGTGTACATTTATGTCTTGTTCAATTACAGCAGCATCAAAAGGAATATTCCCATATCCGTGTCGTGCATCACCACTGTACCAAACAGCCTAGATGTCTCTGGAAAAATCCCCATAGAGATCCTCTGACGTTGAGCGTGAAACTGCAGAGGGACGTAGGTGTCTCTAGACCGTTCATTGCCCATCCAAAGGCAGCAGCGTGAATTCTATACGACATGAACAACACAACGACACAGAGGAATTACGGCTCCACCAGCACGAGACATACTCCTCCTCTCGGACGACGCGGCCGACGTGCGCCAGGATAGTAGTAGCGCAGAGGTCGAGCGCGATGACATGAGATCCTTCTCCTCTTCTTGGAGGACGCGGCCGGCATGCGCCAGGAAACCGGCAACGCAGACGGCAGCGGAGGCCACACAGGCTATGGAGGCGGCGAACTCAACGGTAACGATGGTGGCGGCGCCACGGAGGCCTAGTAGGCGGAGCTGCACGTCCCGGTGAGCACACGGCGACGACAGAGGCCACACAGGCTACGCAGGCAGCGGCGCCACGGAGGCCTCATACACGGAGTTGCACTTCCCAGCAAGCGGACAGAGGCCACACAGGCTGACAGGCTACGCAGGCAGCGGCACCACGTAGGCCTCATACCCGGAGCTGCACTTCCCGGTGAGCGGACAGCGACGACGGAGGCCACACAGGATACGCAGGCAGCGGCGCCACGGAGGTCTCATACCTGGAGCTGCACTTCCCGGCGAGCGGACGACAACGACAACAACGGGCAAAGTTAGTCTTGGCTTTTGGCCCTCCTAGCCGTGTTTCCAGCGATGTGAGTTGTTGCCGTTAGATGGGAAACGAACGTTCTAGAACCCTCTACATCCCTCTGCAGTTTCACACTCAACGTCAGAGGATCTCGTTATTCTCAGGATTGGCAAGAGCTTCCACACCTCGACGGATTCATCATGGTTTTAAATAGCTGGCTATAGGCTGGCTATAGCCCGGCCTATGGCCTTTCAGGAGACCTGCCGCTGCAGCTATGGCCTTTGTAGGCTAAATGAGAAAAAACCGCTAATAGCCGGCTATAGCCTAATTTAGCCCATGTTTAGCCTCTAATTTAGCCGCTAAACCTCCTGTATTTTGAATTTATCTTCTCTTTTATTTTTTATTTTCTTATTTTCTAAATTTACATTCAGTATAATTAGATAAAACTTGTGAGTTGAATATCTGAATACTTGTTTGCCTTGAATAGTTAAATAAGTTGTATCACGAATCGTATTTGAGTCATAGTTTTCCTCTTCTTTTGGTAAGATATGACAAAAATATTTCAAGTGTTTGAAAAAAGGCTAAATGGAATAGCCCGCTATAACCCAGCTATAGCCTTTTATAGCCTCTAAAAAATTGCGGCTAAATAAGATAGCCGGCTATTTTAAACTATGGATTCAATAGCAATAGCTGCCGCTTCCTTTTCCCATCCCCAAAGGAAAAATGAGTGCACTGTGGTGACCCGGCATACCACTGCATGGTGTAATATGCAAGTCTGATATAATACCAATGAAACACCGTTTCACTAGTATTATATCGCTCAGAGTGGTACAACAGAAACATATGCGGATCCAAGGTATGTCTATAGAATTACAACACCGACTCTTTACAAAAGATCCACACATCCTCCTACTTTACAATGAGGTAAAACTGCAATTAAACTCCAGAAGAATGACTCGTGGTCTAATCTTATCACAGACTCTATTTATAGATTATTTGACTAACTATTGAGGCTATGACTAGATTCTAGCTAAATAGGAGCTAGGTTTAGGGAGCTAGTTCTCTTCTATTGCTTAATCTAGGTTTTCACCATGGTAGCTGTGGTGTTTGACTTTTCTGACAGGGTCCTGTCCCCTTGAAGTAGTTGTAGACTCCTCGGTCTTCGAGTTGCACGGTAGATCCTCCTTCGATGCCTCCATATCTAAGCAGGGGATTTAAGGGTGGGATGAGTACGAGCGTACTCAATAAGTTCATTTTAGGAAAGAGGTGTTTAATGCACTAGCTACAGCATTAGACCAGAAAGTCTAATACCAATGCAGGTTTTCATAACCATATCTTCAAAAGATTGCTTTTATTCAGAAGAACTATGTCCGTCAGCCTTCACCGGGTTACTAGAACTTCATGGAGTTCCTTTCCGGCAGCGTTCGCAGTTCCATATCCCGGAACAGGGAGTGATAGGTCACGATTCATTACACTCTACAGAGGTGTGTTGCTTTACCCATAAGAGATCTTATCCTTGTTGCCAACCGAGTTACAGGATCGTCCACACTTCCTTTGGTGTGAGGCCAGGAGTAAGGTCTTAGCCAATCATACTCCTCCGCTACCTCGCACACCCACCCTTTGTTGCAATTCCGTTCTTGGGTTCTCGCTGGCCAGCGTATCCATAGGATACCATCCGACCTCAACTACTATCAGGCATCCTGGCCCGATACCTTCGTCGATCGTTGCAACCCATCATAAACCGCATTACCGTGAGCACTTTAACGGGTTCCCCACCTTACCGCTTGTCCCTCGGGATCAAGTATCTACGGTAAGCGCATCCGTTGATGTACGCGAGGTGGAAGTACAACTGACTACTCCGTCCCATTCCAGATCTTATGGTTAACACGAGTTTTACGGCACAAGAATCACTGGACGACATTTGTTGTTTAATCCTAGATGGATATAAACCCTTGCAATGGAACCTCCACCATACCAACACATACCATGGTTCCATTGCCCACCACATAGTGGGAGTGATGTTTTGGCACATGGGAGCGTATGCTCCCTTTATTTTGAAATATATGTTAGACACATTTTAAAATGTCAAAAAATTGAAACAAAAATTTCGTACGTACATCTTCATGTGCTACGCGCTCACAAAGTTGTTTCATGAAAAATTGACATGTCATGTGGCGTGTGTAAAAAAGACAAAATTCGGTGCTGAAACAAAGACTTGTCACAAGATAAATTTTCTCTTTTTCGCTTAGACTACAAAAAATATCATTTTTTCATGAAACTTGATGAATACACATATATTATGGAGATGTACATGTAAATTTTTTGTCAAATTTTTTTAACACTTGAAAATATGTTTTTATGTTAGAGGGATCATACGCATCCGGGAGCCGAATTGAGTTTCTGACCACATAGTCATATTCATAGTTATGAAAATAGTACTTTTGCTTTTCATGCAAGAGTGATAAGTATAGTACTTTGCAAGTAATTTGGTAAAAATACTCAAATGACATGAGCAAGCGATGAACTTGCCTTTCTTGACTGCACGATTATGCAGGCAAGGTCTTCGATACGCAATAACTCCAAATTCTGAAATAGCATCATCGTCCGGTAAGAACGATGTTTAAAAGATTGACAAGGATGCAATAGTGCATAAGTATGAGATGCAATCGTTCTAAGCGTGACCTAACCCCGATGATTTAGGATTAGTGAGTTATAATGATTAGTTCAAAGTGTGTTTCACTTTTAGAGTGATTCACAGACCAGGTTCTTATTAGGCTTTGGTTATCTTAGTATCATAAACGAGTGGTAAAATGCATAATAATAATCATATACACTAAGAGATAGTAGTTGTATAATAAGTAATGAGCAGTTGTCAATTTTAAGTCCTATGGTGTATGGTTGATGATTACTTGTTATATATTCCAAAAGGATAACTTTGAAAGAACATGTTCTTAATGAAGAACAAGTATTAACAATTACGTTTGTGGGGTTCTATGGTTTACTATGGTTCTAATTGGTTTCTAGAGTAAGGATTAGATGGATCCCAACCATGTTGGATTCATCAACACCTAGGGCTTGTAAGGTTGAGTTAAGCCTAGGCATCCTAAGCAATTGCTTATTCCTGGTTGCTATCAAGGTTGGTATATCTTACTGATGATAGCTAGGTAGGGTTTATATATCCTATTAGGTAAGGTTGATGATTCTTTATTTTCTTTAAAAGAATAACTTTTGAAGAACATACTTCTTAGGTACTAAGAAGTATATCAATTAGGGTTGAGGTGGTCTAGGTTTTACTATTGGATCCACTTGAATAGGGCATAGTTGCTATTAGGGTTCATCACCATGATGTGATGCTAAGTAAGGATGATTAATGATGAGATCCTTGGTAATAAGGACTAGGGTTGATCCTATTTGATCATCTAAATTCTATTAGGATGAACACATGGAATACCATTTTATTAGTGATAGGTCTCTATTATTTTATGAAGACATGACAAGTATTTGGTTGCTACTACGGATCTATGAATGCAAAGAAAGTACCATGATCACATGTTCTAACCTAGGGTTAGGGTTAGAAGCAAGTTAGGTTTCACATGTAATAATGGAGCTAGGGTTCTAAATGAATTTAGGGTTTTAGGGTTTCACATGAAATGGTAAGGTTATAATTTCATTTAATAAGGAATTAGGCTTTCCTAATTACCATATAATTTTTAGGTTAATAACTTCCTTATAAGGTTGAAGTTATTAATATCTTTGAAATAAAAATAATCTTGAATTTGGTATTTTATTATTTTTAAAGAATTTAATAATTAAGGTAATTATTATTTAGGGTTTAAATCCTTTTAATAAGGATTTAACAAATTAAAAATAAAGAAATATAGTTTTAATGTTTTCTTTATTTATTTACTGGTTTTTATTTAATTTGGAAAGTTTTCCTAATTATTGAATTTTTTAATTCAATTAAGAATAAAAGAAAATGCTTAAATAATAAAGGTTTAAACAATTAAATTTTTATTTAAAATAAAATTTCATATTATATTTTTATTGGATAGAGTTTATTTTTATGAGAATTCTGATATATTATTTATATTTTTCTGAGTTATAATGAATTTTCTAATTATCGGCAAAGTTTCAGTAATTATAAGATTTGAATTAAAACCAAAAATCACTAAACACACCTGGTTTAGTTTTACCCAGAGGCACTGACGAGTGGGCAATTGGTCAACGTCAGTTGCCACGCGGTATTGACCGGAGTCAAAATCGCTGGCGTGGCTCGAGGCTACTGGCCGGCGGTCAATCGGCGACGACGCCGGGGCTAGGCTGCTCCCCAGGACGAGCGACTACGCCTAATCGAACCGCGACACGATGGGGAACCTAATGGTGGCGGCGCCGCTCGGAAATGGTCACCGGAGCGTGATCGGCGGCGAGGCGAAGCGGCGGTGCTGGCAGATGATCGGCGCGGCGACGCTACGGTGCCTAATCGAGCGAGCTAACGATGCTGCGAAGTGCAGGAGCTCACCAGGAGCATGTAGAGCTTGCCGGCGAGGCTTGGGGTGGTCCGAATCAGTGACGACGACGGGGACTGGCGTCGGCGAAGACGAGCGCGGCGCGGCTGTTTCCGGGCGTCTCATCTCGATTCCTTTTACAGGCTAGGCAAGTCGAGGACGGCGATCCCGATGGCGTCCACGGCGAGGCTTGGGGAGGTCTACATCGACGGCGACGGCCGGAGTCTGAGCATGCTAGGGTTTCGGCATTTGGGAAAATTATACAGAGAGAGGTGATACGTCCAAAACGTATCTACTTTCCCGAACACTTTTGCTATTGTTTTGCCTCTAATTTGTGTATTTTGGATGCAACTAACACGGACTAACGCTGTTTTCAGCGAAGCTGATTCGGTGTCTCGTTTTTGTGCAGAAATCCAACTTTCGGGAAAAACCTCGGGATTTTGACGGAAGGCCCTATTTTCCCGGAATGCGACGGAGCCGGAAGGACAAATCAAGTGGAGGCCCGAGGGCCCCACACCATAAGGCGGCGCGGCCTAGGGGGCCCGCGCGACCCTATGGTGTGGCCCCCTCGGCCGGCCTCCGACGCCCTCCTTCGGACTATTTATCGGCCTCGACCTAAAAACGCACGGAGGAAGTCGAAGTCGCCGTAAACCCTCCGAACGCCGCCACATCGCGAAACTCCGTCTCGGGAGCCGAAGTCTCCGTTACGGCACTCCGCGGGACGGGGAATTGGAGGAGATCATCGCCGCCATCACCGCCAACGCCTCTCCATCGACCAGCCATGTTTCCCCCATCCATGTGTGAGTAATTCCCCCGCTGTAGGCCGAAGGGGATGGTAGGGATTGGATGAGATTGGTCATGTAATAGCATAAGATTGTTAGGGCATAGTGCCTAGTATCCGTAGATGTTACTTTTATGATATTGTTGCAACTTGTTATGCTTAATGCTTGTCACTAGGGCCCGATTGCCATGATCTCAGATCTGAACATGTTATTATTTCATCATGATATTCGTTGTTTATGATCTTACCTGCAAGTTGTATACACATGTCGCTGTCCGGAACCAATGGCCCCGAAGTGACGAAATTGGGACAACCGGAGGGGATGGTAGTGACGTGAGGATCACATGTGTTCACGGAGTGTTAATGCTTTGCTCCGGTACTCTATTAAAAGGAGTACCTTAATATCCGAGTAGTTTCCCTTGAGGCCCGGCTGCCACCGGCTGGTAGGACAAAAGATGTTGTGCAAGTTTCTCATTGCGAGCACGTACGACTATAATTGGAACACATGCCTATTGATTGATTAGTACTTGGATACCGTTTTATTATTATCCGCAAATGCCCTGCTATGATTGTTACATGAGTTTCTCTCATCCATGCAACGCCCGTCATCCGTCCCCGTGCCTACGATATTTTAATCCTGCTGTTTACTAAAATCACTACTGCTTGTCTTTGTTACTCTACTCGTTGTTATTTTATTACTGCTATCGCTATAAAACTGTTACTACTCGATAAACTCTTGCGAGCAAGTCCGTTTCCAGTGCAGCTGAATTGACAACTCCGCTTGTTAAGGCTTTCAAGTATTCTTTGTCTCCCCTTGTGTCGAATCAATAAATTGGGTTTTACTTCCCTCGAAGACTCGTTGCGATCCCCTACACTTGTGGGTCATCAAGACTATTTTCAGGCGCCGTTGCCGGGGAGCATAGCTTTATTTGGAAGTTCACTTGGATTGATATTGTTCGCTGCAAATTCTCCATCATGGGTAAACCTCGCGATACTAAGGTCGCCATATTACCATCCACTACAAGAAAAGGTACAACTCTGAGTACCTCTGCTGCTCTTGATTCACCATCCGTGATAAGTAAACTTGTTTCACCACCACAAGCTTCAAATGTCTGGTACTTCTGCTGAATCTGAAAATTCCTCTTATAATATTGATGATGCTTCTGTTGTGCTTGATGATAGTGGTTCATTGGGAACTTTTCTAGATGCTACAATTGCTAGGTCTAGACAAACTGAAAATACTGAAACTCCTGATGTTACTACACCTGTTAATTCACCTGAACTTGAATACTCTAGTGATGATCTTGATGAAGATTATGTGGAACTTGATGATGATTTTATTGAAAAATGCAATGCTACTACCGATGCAAGAAAAATTAAAAAGTTGCTTGCAGAACATGCTGTTAGATATAAGTTGTCTCCTGATCCTAAATTTGCCACATCTCCTATAAACATTAAGGATAAAGATTATGATTTTTCTCTTGATCTATCTCATATAGCTATTGTTGAGAAAACACCTTTTTGTGGTACTGAAAAAGAAAGTGCTGTTGAACACATGATTGAGTTATCTACTCGAGTAGCTTGTTTTCGATGATGTTAAGAAGCGTACTTACTTTGTTGCTAAAATCTTTCCATTCTCATTAAAGGATGACGCTAAAACTTGGTATAATAGTTTGCCACCTAATTCTATTAAAAGTCCAAAAGAATTGCTTGATGTTTTCTTCCGGAAATACTTTCCTGCTAGTGCTCAACATGTTGCTTTGCAGAGAATTTATAATTTTGACCAGGAAGATGGAGAGAAATTGCCCGAGGCTTGGGCGAGATTTTGCTCTCTTATTAGACCTCGGCCTGACCATGATTTGGAAAAGCATGATTTACTTGATATATTTTATAGTGGACTAACCATTGAGTCTAGGGCATACCTGGATAGTTGTGCTGGTTGTGTTTTCAGGAAAAGAACTCAAGACGACGCTGAAGAATTATTGGCTAAAATAGGCCGGAATCATGATGATTGGACTACGCCTGAACCAACTCCAACGCCAATATTGAAGAAGAGGGGTTTAATTAAATTGAATGATGAAGATATGAGGGAAGCCAAGAAGTCTCTCAAGGAGAAAGGTATTAAATCCGAAGATGTGAAGAATCTTCCTCCCATAGAAGATATATGTGAGATAATTCCCCCTTCATCCATGATTGAGGTAAATTCCCTTCAGCGCTTTACTAGGGAAGATATTCCGTATTCAAAACCTCTGCGCAATGCTTAGATGAGTTTGATAATTATATTGTTAAGCAAGAAAATTTTAATATGAGAGTAGAGAATCATCTAATGGAAAATTCTCAAGCTATTAGTGAATTGCATGATATTGTGGAGAGAACCTCCAATGATGTTAAGATGCTTGTTAAACATTTTCATATGGTTCAAACTCAAATTGATCAACTCACTAAAGTGCAAAATGACTTGCTAGGAAATAATGCTAAAGAAAAACATGCTTATGAAGTAACAACTAGAGGTGGTGTTTCTACTCAGGATCCTCTATATCCTGAAGGACATCCCAAAAGAATTGAACAAGATTCTCAACGCATTGAACCTAGAGCTCCTTCTAAGAAAAAGAAGAAGAAACATAAAAATGTTGTAGAATCCTCCGAACTCGCTAATGATCCTAATAGTATTTCTATTTCGATGCTTGAAACCGAAAGTGGTAATGAACATGATAAAGATAATGATAAGAATGATACTCTCGATAAAGAAGAGGTTGAAGAAGAACCTCGAGAAGCATGCTAAAAATAAAAAGTATACTAAAGAAGATTTTATTGCTGAGAAACATGGTAATGAAAGAGAACCTTGGGTTCAAAAGCAAATGCCTTTTCCTGCTAAGAAACTAAAATCAAAGGAAGAAGAACACTATAATAAATTTTGTGATTGGATGAAACCTTTATTCTTGCAAATCCCTTTGACTGATGCTATTAAATTGCCTCCTTATTCAAAGTATATGAAAGATATTGTTACTAACAAAAGGAAAATCCCCAATGAGGAAATTTCCACTATGCTTGCTAATTACTCTTTCAATGGCAAAATTCCAAAGAAGTTGGACGACCCAGGTATACCTACTATTCCTTGTTCTATTAAGAATAATTATGTTAAAGCTGCTCTATGTGACTTGGGAGCCGGTGTTAGTGTTATGCCTTTTTCTCTTTATAAGAGACTTTACTTAGATAAGTTGATACCTACTGATATATCTTTGCAAATGGCTGATAAATCTACTCGCTATTCCTGTTGGTATATGTGAGGATGTTCTGTTCAAGTTACTAATAACTGCTTGATATTAACTGATTTTGTTGTGTTGGAAATGCCTGAAGATGATAATATGTCTATTATTCTTGGGAGACCTTTTCTTAACACCGCGGGGGCTGTTATTGATTGCAATAAAGGAAAGGTTACTTTCAATGTTGATGATAGGGAGCATACCGTTTATTTCCCCAAGAGGATTGAAAAAGCGTGCGGAGTTAATACTATTTCTAATGTGAGAACTATCAAAGTGGGAACTATTGATTGTCCTATATATGAGCCTAAAGAAGAATATCAAACTCTTGTGATTGGATCCATATCAATACAATTCAAGGTAACATGATTGATTTGAGGTTTATTTCTTCATATGCTATGTAAAATTTATTTGGTGGCAAGACTTGATCAGCCTTGTTAACAAGTATATTTTATATGCATAAGGAGAGCTAAACAACATCTCTTCTCTTCCTCCACTTGCTCTAGCTTGCTTTGTAGCACTTTTGTTTTGCAATAGTGCCTTAGTTGATTTAGAGATTTCAGAAATCATTTTCTGGCATGATAATCATTAATTTAATGCCAGAAATGTGCATTTTTCAAAGTTCTCTAAGAATTACAAAATTACACCGTTGGTCCTATTTTTGAACGAGGCGCCTGGGAGCACAGAGAGGATGACACATGGGGCACCAAGGGTGCCACACACAGCGGCGCGCGGCCAGCAAGGGCCGCGCCATCGCGTGTGTGTGTGGCCCTACCTTGCCCCACTTCTTCATCTCTTTCTCCCGGCCATCTTCTCTCTCCCAGAAAAAGACTCGTGCCAAGCTTTCTCTCACTCGCGTTACTTGCTCAAGAGCTCGCGATTTTCGATCTCTCTTGCTCGGCCGATTTACGTCGGAAATTTGGCACATTTGCTCTACGGTATGTGACTCCTTCGATTGTCCAAGTAGAATTTCGTTTGGTTGAGTATATCTTGGATATTTTGCTGCTGTAGGTAACATGTTATAGTGAGGCTTGCATGCTTGTTCTAAGTGAGTAGAAATTAGTTTTGATAAGCATGATTAATGTTCTCTAGCGAGTTCCTATAGTGAGTTCCGCTTCGATTGCGCATCTTGGAAATCAAAATTTTGCTAATGGTGTGAAATTCCAAGAAGGTGGAAGTCCCGGCGGTTAGACAAGAGAGTCAAGAGTCGTGAGGAGGGGGTATAAGCCCACTCGTGAGGGAGTATGCCTCTCATTGCCACGCGGACTTTATGCGGGAAGTGCGGGGATCCTACTTAGGAATGTGCCAAAACGCTAATCTCTCAGTGCGGGGCTGAGTAGTTACTGCGTGATGGCCGGCACGAGGACAATAATATAACGGTAACTACGTCTTATGTGCGGACTTCAAGTTCCATTGGTCGCGACCTGGCCCCATGGTCAGGTTTATCAAAATTTACAATGAAAGCGATGAGCTTGCTCGTGTAGTGTTTGCCTGCAGCAGGGTGGAGTGCGCGATAGGGGATCTTGCCGAGAGATCGAGAGAACACCGCGGGAACTCTCGAATCTTTATGCGAGGTTGTAATGGGAGGAGCCTCTCCAGTGGTGATGGTAGGAGTGAGTGAGCATTCGACATCACGGCCATATCCCAGCTACTTTGGCCTGACTTCATTACAGGGTGCGTTGCTTGCGAGAAAATTTGGGGGTAAGTGTCCCTGTCCCGAGGGCTTGGCTTTCGTAAGTTCTTGGCGGCACCTTGAGGGAATAGGATCTTATGGGTTGGGTGGCTTTGATGAAGCTTGTAGACTTTGCTACTAACCGTGAAAGGAGGAATTGTGTGGGGTCTTATGTAGCTTCTCGGCTTATTAGCTGCGCATAGTGTGGGGCCTCGCCATTTAGATATTCAGCTTTCTATAGAGAAGCTTGATGTTGTTCTCATGATCTAGACATGAGTTTATTTCAGATGCATCTAGTTTGAGCAACCTGCATTATAGGATAACCTTGTATAAGAAAGTTGGAGTATAACTAAGAAAATTGAAAAATTAGTACGGCTTGCACTGCCCTAGCTTGTTTAACCTATGATGCCAGGAGACGGGTGGTCGATCACGGAAAATGAGCTAAATGCGTACATAGAAAAGCCGTGCGTGCGAGGAAGTGCGGAGGAGACCGAGGAGCATCCCGACTCTTCATCCGATGCGAGCAAGCTCCTCATATCAACATCATGGTCGCGTGGGCCTCCACGATATTCTTCGCACAGGGGCCTATTACCACTCCATGTATGATCCCATGGCGTGGAACTCACGACCCTCGTTGGGAATGAACTCCACTTAGGCCGAAAGCCTAAGCTTGGGGGAGTATGCCGGCATCACTCATTCTTTGCATATTATGATTTGCTGGATACTTGTACATACTTGTTTAGTCTCTTAAAGTGGTTTTCTAATGAGAGGAGATGATATTTGAGGAAGTGCTGTCCAAAAACAGATTACTGTGCTGTTACAAAAATTCATACGCTACAGCCAGAGCGTTATTTTGAGTTGCCGAGTTTTGAGGCATGTTCCCCAGGTTGTTATCTAACTCATTAGTTAGAACACTTTTTGGTCTGAGCAATGGAAGATTTTGTTAAATTCGATTTCTGTACTGCTTTGTCGAGGATTGGCGATTTATGTCATCCATGCTTTACGTGTTTACGTTAGTTTGCATTCTTTTGTTTTCACTTTGTTTCTTTCCTAAAACACAAAAAAGACCAAAAATATTTCTGTTGTTTCTCTTCACCATTTGTTTATTTGGTACCTTGCTCTAGGTTTGCTTTATTTGCTATCGTTAGTTTGCTATAAGAAAACCCAAAAGATTTTGCTTTGTTTGCTCGTTTTCTTTCGTTCTTGTTTCTAATTCGAAAACACCAAAAATATTTGCTGTTCTTCTTTGGTTTGTAAAGTTCATCATGAGTTCAATGGTCTTCGGTGGCTGGAGCGTGGTTTTCATTTTATATTATCCAAGCTACACAAGTGAAAAGGCAATAATGACGATCTACGACAATCTGATTGTGGTGAGAGGTTGGTATGAACTCTATTTGCTTTCATTTTTGTACATATACTCATCCATATGAGCATGCTTAGTTGGTTCATGTGAGGTATATGTTATTTGAGAAAGTCTAGTAGTTCATGATCTCTCATGTTTAGTTCCAATTTATTAATATGAGTAGCATGTCATGGATGTTTGCTTGCATTGTTTTATTCATAAGTAAGTATGGCATTGTGGTATCCTCCTCTCTGAATAATTCATTTATATCGACTTGGCACATGCTCACGCATGCATATGACTGAACAAAAAGTCAATTAAGCCTCGATGATTTACATTGCTTCAGAGTTCTTGTATCACTTTTATGCCTCGCATTTAATTTATTTGCGCAAGCATGATTGTGGCCGATTCTTGCTCTCTTGATTTGTCGCTCCCTAGTC
>NC_061509.1:217757671-217891917 GCF_022539505.1 Lolium rigidum
TGTACGCAACTTTCATTAAATTTGGGAATTTTCATTTGAGCAAGTCTGGTGCCTCGATAAAATCCATATTTACGGACTGTTCTGTTTTGACAGATTCTGCCTTTTATTTCGCATTGCCTCTTTTGCTATGGTGGATGAATTTCTTTGTTCCATTAATGTCCAGTAGCTTTATGCAATGTCCAGAAGTGTTAAGAATGATTATGTCACCTCTTAACATGTTATTTTTTATTGTGCACTAACCCTCTAATGAGTTTGTTTCGAGTTTGGTGTGGAGGAAGTTTTCAAGGGTCAAGAGAGGAGGATGATATACTACGATCAAGAAGAGTGAAAAGTCTAAGCTTGGGGATACCCCGGTGGTTCATCCCTGCATATTTCAAGAAGACTCAAGCGTCTAAGCTTGGGGATGCCCAAGGCATCCCCTTCTTCATCGACAAATTATCAGGTTCCTCCCTTGAAACTATATTTTTATTCGGTCACATCTAATGTACTTTACTTGGAGCGTCTGTGTGCTTTTGTTTTTGTTTGAATAAATTCTTGTGTGGGAGAGAGACACGCTCCGCTGGTTCATATGAACACATGTGTTCTTAGCTTTTAATGTTCATGGCGAAGGTTGAAACTGCTTCGTTCATTGTTATATGGTTGGAAACGGAAAATGCTACATGTAGTAATTGGTAAAATGTCTTGGATAATGTGATACTTGGAAATTTTTGTGCTCATGTTTAAGCTCTTGCATCATATACTTTGCACCTATTAATGAAGAAATACATAGAGCTTGCTAAAATTTGGTTTGCATATTTGGTCTCTCTAAAGTCTAGATAATTTCTAGTATTGAGTTTTGAACAACAAGGAATACGGTGTAGAGTCTTATAATGTTTACAATATGTCTTTTATGTGAGTTTTGCTGCACCGGTTCATCCTTGTGTTTGTTTCAAATAACCTTGCTAGCCTAAACCTTGTATCGAGAGAGAATACTTCTCATGCATCCAAAATCCTTGAGCCAACCACTATGCCATTTGTGTCCACCATACCTACCTACTACATGGTATTTCTCCGCCATTCCAAAGTAAATTGCTTGAGTGCTACCTTTAAAATTTCCATCATTCACCTTTGCAATATATAGCTCATGGGACAAATAGCTTAAAAACTATTGTGGTATTGAATATGTACTTATGCACTTTATCTCTTATTAAGTTGCTTGTTGTGCGATAACCATGTTTTCTGGGGACGCCATCAACTAGTCTTTGTTGAATATCATGTGAGTTGCTATGCATGTCCGTCTTTTCTGAAGTAAGAGAGATCTACCACCTTAATGGTTGGAGCATGCATATTGTTAGAGAAGAACATTGTGCCGCTAACTAAAGCCATGAATCATGGTGGAAGTTTCAGTTTTGGACATATATCCTCAATCTCATATGAGAACACTAATTGTTGCTACATGCTTATGCATTAAAGAGGAGTCCATTATCTGTTGTCCATGTTGTCCCGGTATGGATGTCTAAGTTGAGAATAATCAAAAGCGAGAAATCCAAAATGCGACCTTTCTCCTTAGACCTTTGTACAGGCGGCATGGAGGTACCCCTTTGTGACACTTGGTTAAAACATGTGTATTGCGATGATCCGGTAGTCCAAGCTAATTAGGACAAGGTGCGGGCACTATTAGTATACTATGCATGAGGCTTGCAACTTGTAAGATATAATTTACATGATACATATGCATTATTACTACCGTTGACAAAATTGTTTCTTGTTTTCAAAATAAAAGCTCTAGCACAAATATAGCAATCGATGATTTCCTCTTTGAAGGACCATTCTTTTACCTTTTATGTTGAGTCAGTTCACCTATCTCTCTCCACATCAAGAAGCAAACACTTGTGTGAACTGTGCATTGATTCCTACATACTTGCATATTGCACTTGTTATATTACTTTACATTGACAATATCCATGAGATATACATGTTACAAGTTGAAAGCAACCGCTGAAACTTAATCTTCCTTTGTGTTGCTTCAATACCTTTACGCTGATTTATTGCTTTATGAGTTAACTCATATGCAAGACTTATTGATGCTTGTCTTGAAAGTACTATTCATGAAAAGTCTTTGCTTTATGATTCATTTGTTTACTCATGTCATTACCATTGTTTTGATCGCTGCATTCATTACATATGCTTACAATAGTATGATCAAGTTTATGATGGCATGTCACTCCGAAATTATCCGTAGTTATCGTTTACCTGCTCGGGACGAGCAGGAACTAAGCTTGGGGATGCCGATACGTCTCCGACGTATCGATAATTTCTTATGTTCCATGCCACATTATTGATGATACCTACATGTTTTATGCATACTTTATGTCATATTTATGCGTTTTCCGGAACTAACCTATTGACGAGATGCCGAAGGGCCAATTCCCGTTTTCTGCTGTTTTTGGTTCAGAAATCCTAGTAAGGAAATATTCTCGGAATCGGACGAAATCAAGGCCCAGCATCCTATTTTTCCACGAAGCTTCCAGAACACCCGAGAGTCGCCAGAGGGGGGCCACTGGGCCCCCAGATGACAGGGCGGCGCGGCCTGGGGGTGGCCCGCGCCCCCCTAGCGTGTCTTCGCCTCGTCGCCTCTCCGACTCCGCCTCTTCGCCTATAAAAAGATCCCTGACCTAAAACGTTCGACGAAACCAGAGAAAACCTTCCAGAGCCGCCGCCATCGCGAAGCCAAGATCTGGGGGACAGGAGTCTCTGTTCCGGCACGCCGCCGGGACGGGAAAGTGCCCCCGAAAGGCTCCTCCATCGACACCACCGCCATCTCCATCAACGCTGCTGTCTCCCATGAGGAGGGAGTAGTTCTCCATCGAGGCTCGGGGCTGTACCGGTAGCTATGTGGTTAATCTCTCTCCTATGTACTTCAATACAATAATCTCATGAGCTGCCTTACATGATTGAGATTCATATGATGATGCTTGTAATCTAGATGTCATTATGCTAGTCAAGTGGGTTTTACTTATGTGATCTCCGGAGACTCCTTGTCCCACGTGTGTAAAGGTGACAAGTGTGTGCACCGTGTGGGTCTCTTAGGCTATATTTCACGGAATACTTATTCACCGTTATGAATGGCATAGTGAAGTGCTTATTTATATCTCTTTATGATTGCAATGTGTTTTGTATCACAATTTATCCGTGTGCTACTCTAGTGATGTTATTAAAGTAGTTTATTCCTCCCGCACGGTGTAATGGTGACAGTGTGTGCATCGTGTAGTACTTGGCGTGGGCTATGATTGTGATCTCTTGTAGATTATGAAGTTAACTATTGCTATGATAGTGTTGATGTGATCTATTCCTCATTTCGTAGTGTGAAGGTGACAGTGTGCATGCTATGTTAGTACTTGGTTTGGTTATGTTGATCTGTCATGCACTCTAAGGTTATTTAAACATGAACATCGAATATTGTGGAGCTTGTTAACTCCGGCATTGAGGGTTCGTGTAATCCTACACGGTTAGTGGTGTTCATCATCCAACAAGAGGGTGTAGAGTCTAGCATCTATCTATTTATTCTGTTATGTGATCAAAGTTGAGAGTGTCCACTAGTGAAAGTATGATCCCTAGGCCTTGTTCCTAAATATCGCTATCGCTGCTTGTTTACTATTTTACCGCATCTTTACTTACCGCAATATTACTACCATCAATCGCACGCCAGCAAGCACTTTTCCGGCGCCGTTACTATCGCTTATACTTATTCATACCACCTGTATTTCACTATCTCTTCGCCGAACTAGTGCACCTATTAGGTGTGTTGGGGACACAAGAGACTTCTTGCTTTGTGGTTGCAGTGGTTGCATGAGAGGGATATCTTTGACCTCTTCCTCCCTGAGTTCGATAAACCTTGGGTGATCCACTTAAGGGAAACTTGCTGCTGTTCTACAAACCTCTGCTCTTGGAGGCCCAACACTGTCTACAAGAATAGAAGCACCCGTAGACATCGGAGTCTAGCATCTATCTATTTATTCTGTTATGTGATCAATGTTGAGAGTGTCCACTAGTGAAAGTATGATCCCTAGGCCTTGTTTTCCTAAATACTGCTACCGCTGCTTGTTTACTGTTTTACTACATCTGTACTTCCTGCAATATTACCACCATCAACTGCACGCCAGCAAGCACTTTTCTGGTGCCGTTACTACTGCTCATACTTATTCATACCACCTGTATTTCACTATCTCTTCGCCGAACTAGTGCACCTATTAGGTGTGTTGGGGACACAAGAGACTTCTTGCTTTGTGGTTGCAGGGTTGCATGAGAGGGATATCTTTGACCTCTTCCTCCCCGAGTTCGATAAACCTTGGGTGATCCACTTAAGGGAAACTTGTTGCTGTTCTACAAACCTCTGCTCTTGGAGGCCCAACACTGTCTACAAGAATAGAAGCACCCGTAGACATCAAGCACTTTTCTGGCGCCGTTGCCGGGGAGGAAAGGTAAACGGCACACAAACACCGGACCCCGGCAACTAGCCACTTTTCTGGCGCCGTTGCCGGGGAGGAAAGGTAAAAGGCACTCATACTCCGGTCCCAGGTAAAGTACTTTTCTGGCGCCATTGTGTGTGTGTGCTCGAAGCTATTTCCTTTAGATCCTGCAATTGCATCTTTTTGTTTCTTGTTTACACTAGTTAGGCATAATGGACAACAATGAGCTTCTTATTCTATTTCCTGATTTAAGACATGGATGGTTTGATGCGAAAATTAAAAAACCCATGGAACATATTAGTATGAACGCTTTGAACACCATTGTTGCTAATGATATGGAAAATTCTAAGCTTGGGGAAGCTGGCTTTGATGAGCATGATATTTTTAGTTCCCCAAGCATTGAGGAGAAAATTTTCTTTGATGATACTTTGCCTCCTATTTATGATGATTATAATGATATTGGTCTTTTAGTACCGCCTGTTATGGAGGATAAATTTGATTATGATTACAATATGCCTCCTATATTTGATGATGAGAATAATAATGATAGCTACTTTGTTGAATTTGTTCCCACTACAACTAATAAAATTGATTATGCTTATGTTGGGAGTAGTAATAATTTTATGCATGAGACTCATGATAAGAATGCTTTATGTGATAGTTATATTGTTGAGTTTGCTCATGTGGCTACTGAAAGTTATTATGAGAGAGGAAAATATGGTTGTAGAAATTTTCATGTTACTAAAACACCTCTCTATGTGCTGAAATTTTTGAAGCTACACTTGTTTTATCTTTCTATGCTTGTTACTTTGCTCTTCATTAACTTGTTTATTTACAAGATTCCTATGCATAGGAAGCATGTTAGACTTAAATTTGTTTTGAATTTGCTTCTTGATGCTCTCTTTTGCTTCAACTACTATTTTTTGCAAGTGCATCATTAAAACTGCTGAGCCCATCTTAATGGCTATAAAGAAAGAACTTCTTGAGAGATAACCCATGTGTTTATTTTGCTACAGTATTTTTGTTTTATATTTGAGTCTTGGAAGTTGTTTACTACTGTAGCAACCTCTCCTTATCTTAGTTTTGTGCTTTGTTGTGCCAAGTAAAGTCGTTGATAGTAAGGTTCATACTAGATTTGGATTACTGCGCAGTTACGCATTTCTTTGTCTGTCACGAATTCCGACCTGCCTCTCTGTAGGTAGCTCAGAAAATTATGCCAATTTACGTGCGTGATCCTCAGATATGTACGCAACTTTCATTAAATTTGGGCATTTTCATTTGAGCAAGTCTGGTGCCTCAATAAAATCCATTTTTACGGACTGTTATGTTTTGACAGATTCTGCCTTTTATTTCGCATTGCCTCTTTTGCTATGGTGGATGAATTTCTTTGTTCCATTAATGTCCAGTAGCTTTATGCAATGTCCAGAAGTGTTAAGAATGATTGTGTCACCTCTGAACATGTTAATTTTTATTGTGCACTAACCCTCTAATGAGTTGTTTCGAGTTTGGTGTGGAGGAAGTTTTGAAGGGTCAAGAGAGGAGGATGATATACTATGATCAAGAAGAGTGAAAGCTCTAAGCTTGGGGATGCCCCGGTGGTTCACCCCTGCATATTCTAAGAATACTCAAGCGTCTAAGCTTGGGGATGCCCAAGGCATCCCCTTCTTCATCGACAACATTATCAGGTTCCTCCCCTGAAACTATATTTTTATTCCGTCACATCTTATGTGCTTTGCTTGCGTCGGTTTGTTTTTGTTTTTGTTTTGTTTGAATAAAATGGATCCTAGCATTCATTATGTGGGAGAGAGACACGCTCCGCTGTTGCATATGGACAAGTATGTCCTTAGGCTTTACTCATAGTATTCATGGCGAAGGTTGAATCTTCTTCGTTAAATTGTTATATGGTTGGAATCGGGAAATGCTACATGTAGTAATTCTAAATGTCTTGAATAATTTGATACTTGGCAATTGTTGTGCTCATGTTTAAGCTCTTGCATCATATACTTTGCACCCATTAATGAAGAAACACCTAGAGCTTGCTAAATTTGGTTTGCATATTTGGTCTCTCTAAAGTCTAGATAATATCTAGTATTGAGTTTTGAACAACAAGGCAGACGGTGTAGAGTCTTATAATGTTTACAATATGTCTTTTATGTGAGTTTTGCTACACCGGTTCATCCTTGTGTTTGTTTCAAATAACCTTGCTAGCCTAAACCTTGTATCGAGAGGGAATACTTCTCATGCATCCAAAATCCTTGAGCCAACCACTATGCCATTTGTGTCCACCATACCTACCTACTACATGGTATTTCTCCGCCATTCCAAAGTAAATTGCTTGAGTGCTACCTTTAAAATTTCCATCATTCACCTTTGCAATATATAGCTCATGGGACAAATAGCTTAAAAACTATTGTGGTATTGAATATGTACTTATGCACTTTATCTCTTATTAAGTTGCTTGTTGTGCGATAACCATGTTTCTGGGGACGCCATCAACTACTCTTTGTTGAATATCATGTGAGTTGCTATGCATGTCCGTCTTGTCTGAAGTAAGAGAGATCTACCACCTTAATGGTTGGAGCATGCATATTGTTAGAGAAGAATATTGGGCCGCTAACTAAAGCCATGAATCATGGTGGAAGTTTCAGTTTTGGACATATATCCTCAATCTCATACGAGAACACTAATTGTTGCTACATGCTTATGCATTAAAGAGGAGTCCATTATCTGTTGTCCATGTTGTCCCGGTATGGATGTCTAAGTTGAGAATAATCAAAAGCGAGAAATCCAAAATGCGAGCTTTCTCCTTAGACCTTTGTACAAGCGGCATGGAGGTACCCCTTTGTGACACTTGGTTAAAACATGTGTATTGCGATGATCCGGTAGTCCAAGCTAATTAGGACAAGGTGCGGGCACTATTAGTATACTATGCATGAGGCTTGCAACTTGTAAGATATAATTTACATGATACATATGCTTTATTACTACCGTTGACAAAATTGTTTCATGTTTTCAAAATAAAAGCTCTAGCACAAATATAGCAATCGATGCTTTCCTCTTTGAAGGACCTTTCTTTTACCTTTATGTTGAGTCAGTTCACCTATTTCTCTCCACCTCAAGAGGCAAACACTTGTGTGAACTGTGCATTGATTCCTACATACTTGCATATTGCACTTGTTATATTACTCTATGTTGACAATATCCATGAGATACACATATTACAAGTTGAAAGCAACCGCTGAAAGTTAATCTTCCTTTGTGTTGTTTCAATACCTTTACTTTGATTTATTGCTTTATGAGTTAACTCTTATGCAAGACTTATTGATGCTTATCTTTAAGTACTATTCATGAAAAGTCTTTGCTTTATGATTCATTTGTTTACTCATGTCATTACCATTGTTTTGATCGCTGCATTCATTACATATGTTTACAATAGTATGATCAAGGTTATGATGGCATGTCACTCCAGAAATTATCTGTGTTATCGTTTACCTGCTCGGGACGAGCATGAACTAAGCTTGGGGATGCTGATATGTCTCCGACGTATCGATAATTTCTTATGTTCCATGCCACATTATTGATGATATCTACATGTTTTATACATACTTTATGTCATATTTATGCGTTTTCCGGAACTAACCTATTGACGAGATGCCGAAGGGCCAGTTCCTGTTTTCTGCTGTTTTTGGTTCGAGAAATCCTAGTAAGGAAATATTCTCGGAATCGGACGAAATCAAGGCCCAACATCCTATTTTTCCACGAAGCTTCCAGAACACCCGAGAGTCGCCAGAGGGGGGCCACTGGGCCCCCAGATGACAGGGCGGCGCGGCCTAGGGGGGGCGCCCCCCTAGTGTGTCACCGCCTCGTCGCCCCTCCGACTCCGCCTCTTCGCCTATAAAAAGTCCCTGACCTAAAACCTCGAGACGGAAAAGCCACGGTACGAGAAACCTTCCAGAGCCGCCGCCATCGCGAAGCCAAGATCTGGGGGACAGGAGTCTCTGTTCCGGCACGCCGCCGGGACGGGGAAGAGCCCCCGGAAGGCTTCTCCATCGACACCACCGCCATCTCCACCAACGCTGCTGTCTCCCATGAGGAGGGAGTAGTTCTCCATCGAGGCTCGGGGCTGTACCGGTAGCTATGTGGTTCATCTCTCTCCTATGTACTTCAATACAATAATCTCATGAGCTGCCTTACATGATTGAGATTCATATGATGATGCTTGTAATCTAGATGTCATTGTGCTAGTCAAGTGGATTTTACTTATGTGATCTCCGGAGACTCCTTGTCCCACGTGTGTAAAGGTGACAGTGTGTGCACCGTGTGGGTCTCTTAGGCTATATTTCACGGAATACTTATTCACCGTTATGAATGGCATAGTGAAGTGCTTATTTATATCCCTTTATGATTGCAATGTGTTTTGTATCACAATTTATCCGTGTGCTACTCTAGTGATGTTATTAAAGTAGTTTATTCCTCCTGCACGGTGTAATGGTGACAGTGTGTGCATCGTGTAGTACTTGGCGTAGGCTATGATTGTGATCTCTTGTAGATTATGAAGTTAACTATTACTATGATGGTATTGATGTGATCTATGCCTCCTTTCGTAGTGTGAAGGTGATAGTGTGCATGCTATGTTAGTACTTGGTTTGGTTATGTTGATCTGTCATGCACTCTAAGGTTATTTAAATATGAACATTGAATATTGTGGAGCTTATTAACTCCGGCATTGAGGGTTCGTGTAATCCTACACGCTTAGTGGTGTTCATCATCCAACAAGAGGGTGTAGAGTCTAGCATCTATCTATTTATTCCGTTATGTGATTAATGTTGAGAGTGTCCACTAGTGAAAGTATGATCCCTAGGCCTTGTTCCTAAATATCGCTACCGCTGCTTGTTTACTTGTTTTATTACATCCGTACTTCTCGCAATATTACCACCATCAATCGCACGCCAAGCAAGCACTTTTCCGGTGCCGTTACTACTGCTCATACTTATTCATACCACCTGTATTTCACTATCTCTTCGCCGAACTAGTGCACCTATTAGGTGTGTTGGGGACACAAGAGACTTCTTGCTTTGTGGTTGCGGGGTTGCATGAGAGGGATATCTTTGACCTCTTCCTCCCTGAGTTCGATAAACCTTGGGTGATCCACTTAAGGGAAACTTGCTGCTGTTCTACAAACCTCTGCTCTTGGAGGCCCAACACTGTCTACAAGAATAGAAGCACCCGTAGACATCAGCAACCGAAAATGAAGCTCAGAGAATCAAAAATGCACTTAATATCTATTAGTTTGGTTGTTTAATTTTTTTTATAAAACATAGTGAAAGTCTATTTCAAGAAGGATGAAATGACGTTGTGTTGAGAAAGACATGTTGGGCTATAGAAACCGATAGTATTACACGCACAAGTGTGAACGTTTTATTGTGTGAACCGCTAGGGTTCTAGTGTTGTGGTGTAGTGTTCCAGTATACGTAGGGGTTTTTTGAAGGATATTTGTTGTTCCTTTTTAAATTAGAATGAAAATTATGAATGTGTGCTGATCATTTTGCCTCTTTTTAGATTAAGCATAGATGATTTCAGTTAGTAAAAACAAGTCTACTAAATATGTATTGTTTATCTGAAATAGCATATGAAAGACTTCCAGCATGCTATGATACCTTGTTGGTGCTAAGAGCACCTCCAGCCGTTGGCGTTTCCCACGGCTAAATCCGGGGTGAAGTACGGCCGGATTGGACGAAAGTTTAGCGTGGGGAGTGCCGAACTTCCAGCCGTCCCCTCAGCTAGGCGCCCGACGATCGGCGTATTTGACTTTATTTTCACAAATAAACTCACAGTTCAGCATATTTGACAAATTTTGGCCAATATTTAGCCTATTTTCACAAATAAACGTTACAGTTCAACAAAGCAAGCAATAATTTAACAAGTTTTGAAACAAATCAAATGGAAACTAGTTGGTGTTGCCTTGGAGCCTCCATATGTGCTCCACCAGATTATCCTGCAGCTGTTGATGCATTGTGGAGTCTCGAATCTCTTGACGCATAACGATGAATGAAGTTTCACGATGCCGGCACCTAGTGATTAGGCTGTGCAAGAGGACCCTCTCTGTCATATGGTGCAGCTTGCTCGCTCAGAGTAACTGGATACTTTCACTCATTCTCAATAATCATGTTGTGTAAGCACACAACAGTTCATCACCCCCCACATCTGATCTTTGGACCAAGTCATACCGGGGAACCGGACTACAACAAATCTCGGTTGGAGGACACCAAATGCACCCTCGATGTCCGTTCGACAACCTTCTTGTTCCTTGACAAACTTCACATGCTTTGGGAGGACGGGGTTTGAGATAGTCTTCACAAATGTTGCCCACTTTGGATAGATACCGTCTGCAAGATAGTATCCCTTGTTATAGTGCCGACCATTTATCACAAAGTCAACTGGGGGAGCATGACCCTCAACAAACTTGGAGAAGATCAGCGAGCACTGCAAGACGTTGATGTCATTGTTGGATCCCGGCATACCAAAGAAGGAGCGCCAAATCCAGAGATCATGGAACATCTAACCATGATGAACCGAAACATGTAGCAGCAAAATATGTACTCGTAGAACATGTTGAACATGTAAAGAGCTAGGAGCACCATGCATTTACCAATCGATTGCATCGGTGACGTTGTTGACGAGAATGTAGGTGAAGACGGGTCGAAGCAAACGGTGGTACACAACACCGCTATGCTTGGGTGGTAGACGACCCATGATGAAGCCCGTGAACATTCGCGCGGAACGCTTCCCAGAAAGTTAATTCACCCTCTACTCTACGTGTTGGTTAAAGACTCGATTTTTTTGAATAGCAAAAATAAATCTCGGCTCCAAGGCTCATTCGGGTCACCGCGTGGTGACTTGACGAGTGGAGGCGGAGTGCGTGTATCACTTCTCATCTCACTCTCTTACCAAGTGGTGGAACAACCTTTTTTTATAAGATGATCTAACTTCCTCATAACTTTTTATTTGAGACTAAACTTAGCATCCACCTCTCTTATGCAGCCACCAATATGGGCTAAAACAAAGTTAGACTTTAAGATTTAGTCAAATCTAAAATAAAAGTTGCGTTCATCAAACTAAGGTTGGCCTGATTTAGCCTCTGCTACACGTCAAGAGTGGTCCCAAGGGCCTCCCAAGCCTCTAGTTAATACACATGACGTTCTTATTGCACCACCTTCTGTTTCCCAGCGCAACAAAACACAATAAGGGTTGGGTAATAACTTGTGACGACCTCACGAGTTTGTACATTAAGTGATCGAATCAAAGAGACAAAAAAAAACTAGACATGGACCATGCGGAGCCGAGGGAGAGGGAGGGATTGGAAGGGTGGATAACATGAGGAAGTGAGAAAAAAACGTGGTCGGTCAAAAGGAATTTTTTATATTTTGGTTTGTAAAACTTAATAACTTGCGTTCATTCTATGTATTACTTTAAAATATTGTAGCAACACATATACACTTAGCCTTTTTTTAAGAGAACACATACACTAGCATTTTTAGTGTGAGGTTAAACACAAGACTTTCTTTTAGCGTGACAAGCATAGGTTAGACTAGTGGAAGTCCGACATTTCCTTAGGCCAGTCACAGGGTGATCGGGCTCTGAGCGTGTCCGCTCCCGCGTAGGAAAACCGATTTTTTTGTAGGCTACTTGTTTTCATTACTTTTAATAAACGTTTTCCTCTCGTTCTTTGCATAGTTTAATTTTTCAAAGTACACAATAATAAGAAGTACTCTCACTTTTCCAAAATAAGATGCTCAACTTTTTCTAGATACAGATATGTCTACACACTAAAAACATGTCTAGATCGACAAACTTGAACAACCTTTTTTAAACTGAGGGAGTATAGTATTTAGTGACGACTGAGGACTTAGCTAGGGTGGTAATAGTGGAGATGTAGATAATCAAATCTATACCTAATAATAAAGGAGCTAAGGTTTCTGCCAAAATTTTCGTCCAATTTTTTATTGGACCGTTTTACCCTCCCACCAAATCGCATAATACTGGAAATTGCCACCGTAACGTTTCGTGTGTTTTGTTCTCTCCACGGGTCGTACACCGCTTCCCGACGCGAGACCTAGCCTACAAGGACACCACGGGGTCGCACCTCGATTCCCCGCACGGGAGGAGGAGGTATCTAGGAATTCAAGATAGATGCGTGTTCGCGTCCAATTTGGACCTCAACACGGACACCACGGCCGCCTCTATAAGATCAGATTGCCTCCTACCCCGATTCTCAAATCCAAAATCTCCTGCCGAATCGATAGCTGGGTTTCCAGTCGTGATTTCTCCTTCCGAATCGATAGCTAGGGTTTCCAGTTGAGATTCCCAGACTAATAAATCGATTATTTGCCGGTGTGGGAGGTGCGCCCAAGCGCTTCACTGCCAATGGTGCGGGCACTGCGGCGGGGGTATCCAACATCAAGGCGGACGAGGACGAGTCACCCGGCTGTTCCCGAGTCCAAGGCGGTGGAGATTTGGGGCTAGACTTTTCTGAGGCCAAGCGGTGGATGCAGAGGATTCAGAATCTGTCTTTTTTGAGATGCAGTCGAATTCCCTATGGCCCTAGCTCGGCAGCTTCGTCCTTCCCACGCTCAAGGAAGAGGAGCGGAGGTGGAGCTCGCTGGGAGGAGCGCGGCGGCGCGGAGGTGTCCGTCGAGCATATGGCCGCGTTGTGGAGGCGGCTAGGCGGGCGGGCTGCAGGTCCACTACATCTTCCGCGACACTGAGGAGGCAGCCGGCGAGCCGCGTTCTCGTCGTCTCTTCCCATCCTCCTGTGTACTGGATTTGGGATAAATTGCTTCCTAGGGCGATTGTTCCACGAGATCTGTGGATTTGGGATAAATTGCTCCCTAGGATGAGTGTTCCATGAGATCTGTGAAGAGTTCAGTTTGGACTTGAGGGGATTTGGAGAGATTGGAGAAACGAAAGTTTACATGGAGACGAGACGAGGGGCCACACGGAGCTGGAGCCCGCCATGAGAGACAAAATTTGCGTCGTCAGGTCAGCTCGAATTTATATTTGAAGAACACACTCGAGCGGGTTCACTAGAGTGTTCTGGACCAATGCTTTAATAGTTTAATACTTGAAGAACACATCAGTGGACAAGAGGTTCCTAAGCTAAAGGTTTTGGAGAATTTCCCTCCGCTTCTTGATTCTGCCATGTACTCCGTAAAAGTTAAGACGACGTTGCTGATTTCTGCGTCAGCCCCAGGTTGCAAATTTGCTCCTGTTCTATCTTGTACAACTCTATGTTCAGTGTTTATGTTTGTGTTCATTCTATTTGACTAAAATCATAGTTGGCCAAATGCGATTGTCTACTGGTTCTAAATTTCTGAACATTCGTGAATAATCTTAAAAAGTATTACTTCATTCTATTTGACTAAAATCATACTTGGCTCTGGATGCAATGCATTTTCTACTGGTTCTAAATTTAATTCGTGAATAATCTAAAAAGTATTTACTTTTATAAGAATGGTGCAAAATCTGTACTTAATTGACAAATATTTCCCGAGTGCCATAACGGGTTATGCCAACAATGTAAATCTATTACTCTTAATTGACAAATCCATAACGGAGTAATTTATTTCTTTTTCTATGCTTAGTATATAGGTAATGGACATTTTAGTATGACATAACGTCAAGATAGATATAAGAAAAAGGGTTGCTCCTACTAATGTTAGGTATAAACTTTTGTTATAGTGGAATTGAAATTTTGGAGAAAAAAATACTTCTAAAACAATGGTACAAAAAAAATCGAGTTTTAAATCAAACCAATTTATTTTATACCCGTTGCAACGCATGCAAGACTTTTGCTAGTTTGTCCTAAATTTGTTTAGACCATCAAATTCGGCCTAATGGTCTCCAATTTATCGCGTTGGGCCGTTTGTCTCTTTCCCACTGCATCCAGCCCAAACAAAGAACACCAGTTCGGCGTCATACTCGTTCTGCCAAGTAGGCCCGACCGGGTAATTCGGGAAGAAGTGAAATCCGGATGCGGGTTTTTATTTCGCTATTTCCTTTTTTTACCTGTGGGTATCGCGCACGCCGCCCACCTCCCGCATCTCTCCCTTCCCTTCCCTCCCCCCACGTCGCAAACCCTCCGTCGCCACCACCACCGCCCGCGGCGACGCCGCCCCGCCCCGCCCCGCTCCCTCCTCCGGTCGCCGGCTCCCTCTCCGCCGCAGGCCCGTCGACGAACGCGCTCCCGCCGCCTCCGCCACATCCGCCCGCCTCCGCCGACGCGGCGGGCGCTCCTGCCCCCGCCGCCCCGCCGCCGCCGCCGATGCCACCGCGGCGGCTCGTGGAGACCGGTAATTCGCGCCCTTATCCCCTCGCATCGACCCCATTCCTCGTATTCCGCGATTTGAATCGTTGGGCGCCCAAATACCCATATATATATGACGATAGCGAAATCTAAAACTCCGTCGCGGGCACGCCTCGACGATGCTGCTGCTCTTAGGCTAGATCCTACATGCGCATAAATAAATTCATGGGTTGAATCCGTTCTACCACGATAGGTTTTCCTAGGCATTGAAACGGGCCGTTAGGGTTTTGATGGAACGTTATTAATGGTACCGGTTCCCGTACACCAATGCCGCCCACTTTTCTGCTGTTGTACGGTTTAACCAATTACGTACATCCCTCGTGTATTTTTGATGTAGCCGATCCATAAAAATTATGGCACCGGGATGAACTCATATGATTTATGTGAACACTCTCATTGCCCAGCAGATTTCAGAATTTCTGTTGATGGTGTATTTTTGTATTTTTTCCTTAGGTAGGGGCACCTGCAGTGTCTTCATATCAGTCTCAGTACTACTAGTGTTATATCTGTAGCCTTGAATTCCTGTGCAACCAACAAGTTATTTGTTGTGTACTAGTATGTATCACCAAGTGTCGTGTAGTAACTCTATTATGTTTCTTAGTTTAAAATGTTAAGTACAAGTTTTGTTGAGTCCTTGAGTGCAAACACTTGGTGTTTGATAGACAAGAAATTAGCTCAGTGAATCAGAAGGAACCTCACGTTGTTGTGCATAGTCATTGAAGTGGTAAATCCACAACATTACAACAAAGGTGAACTTTAACCATTGTACCAGTTTTTATATTTCAACTGGAGCTCTGTTATCTGTTCTATCATGTTTATTTTTGTTTGTTCTGCCATGCATATGTGTTTTTCTGAAACGTTATTCATCGTCCTAAACAACGCCTATGTTCCTAGGTGTTGAGTAAGTCACAAGTGTGTATGGACTTCAAGCCAGTAGAGGATTTTCCCCGCGCTGCTTTTGGAATTCCTGTTCTGTTTCACAGTGTGTTGGCGGATCAGCACTTGTCAAAGAAATGCTGATGGATCCTCCTGTTATGCAAGCTGATTGCCAGTTACAGAATGATGTGGAGAAAATGCCATCGATTGCTTATGATAGGAAGCATACCATGCCACATGATAATTATGGGTGGCAAGGTCCTGGTGTTCATCTAACAGATGACGCACATAACCCTGTTGAAGTCAACAATTCTTCTTCTCGGAAAGGCGCAAATGAGAAATCGGATGGTTCCTCTGAAAATTCTTCTGTCAGTTTGGATGGTTTACCTCACGTGAGCTATTTCGTACCACATAAAGAAAAGAATGGTGAGGATGCTTACTTCAATGATGTAAGATTTCAGTTGAATATAAACATGGAGGATAATGGCTCCCCAAGCGAGGATACCAACTGCAATAAGGAGGATTTACATCATTCTCAGGAAGAGATGCATGCACCTACCGGTAGAGTGACAGGACTTAGGGCATGCCAGTCAAATGGAGATGCCAAACAGAATGCAAATGTTTATGGAGAAAGTAAGGGTGTTGGGAGTGCAATTGTAAGGAAGGAAGTCAGGGCTGACATGGTAGGGTCTCATGTAGTGCAAAAGGAATCACATTGCACAGTTGAAGATGTTTCAGAATTAGCAAACGACATTGGTTTGGTATATAAAAAATCTCAGGAAGAGAATGAGACATCTGTCTCACCTAAAAATGGCATGGATCTGTTTGTTCATAACAACAGTTCTAATGGTAATACTGCTGGCGGAGAGATGGATATTGAAGATCATGCTGGGGCACTTTGGGTAAAGGTATGTTTCTTTATTGTGAGCTACATGATAGTATCTGCGATTTATATGTCTTTGCATTGATGCTGTTGAGACCTTTTACATAATCTGTCTTCTTTCCAAATTTTGTATTTTTGAGATGCTATAGGTGGCATCATTTTCTCTTTCTAATTTCTTGTGCAATTAATTAGTATAGCAAGTTTACACCATGTCACAAGATTTTCAGTTTATTTAGGAATCTCTATTCATAGCCATAAAAGCGACTAATGCTTATATAACTAAAATGCTACTATGGAGGGTTTTGTTCGAAGTCCTTGAACTTCAGAAGCTTCTACTTTCTGAATACTACCAAACCTTTTATTTCTATTTAGCAAATTGTCAGCCCTGTAGAACCTAGTATGTACACAATGATACCAATGTTTCTACAAGGTTTGTTGCAGGTAGTAGTTACTAGGATTCCTGATCTTGCAATTCTGTTCCAAACTGTGAACATATAAAATGAAAAATAGCCCTGCAAAGCTCATGTCTGTCGAATGTATACCCTAGAGGCCATAGAGTAGGTGCTAAAAGTCATTTCTATACAGTTACATCACTGCACCATTTAAGTCAACAGTGGGGTTTCTCATAATTAAAATGACTATGTTGTTGCATATGAACTTAGATATTGCAACAATGCGGCTCTACCTTTGCACGTTAATCACTTCCAATATCTCTAATAGCTTCACCCTGAACTATCAATTACTTTTTCGTTTGAAAACAGTGGAGAGGAAAATGGCAAACAGGAATTCGATGCTGTAGAGTAGACTGTCCTTTATCTACTCTCAAGGCAAAACCAACGATTGACAGAAAGAGCTATATCGTTGTTTTCTTCCCACGAACTAGAACTTATTCTTGGGTCGACATGCTTCTCGTTCTTCCAATTGATGACAATCCCGTGCCACTTGTGAATGGAACTCATCGCAAATGGCGAAAGCTTGTGAAGGATTTGAGTGTTCCTCGACGATTCATCATGCAGAAACTTGCCATCTCAATGCTGAATGTTGGCGATGAACTTCACACAGAGGTATGCTCGTTCCCGTTAATTAAATATTGTATTCATATAGCATTGTTATTGCTCTTGACACTGTTTATATGTTTAATAGGCCATAATTGAGAATGCTCGGAAGGCGACAGCTTGGAAAGAATTTGCTCAGGAAGCATCATGCTGTGGAGATTATACTGATCTTGGGAAGATGCTTGTCAAACTGCAAAACGTAATGACCCTATTCCATACCCGTATTTCATGGTGACTCGCTTAATTTTTCTCCTTGCGAGTTTGATGCTCTTTTTTATTGTTGCAAATCAAGTGGTTTTTCCTCTCATTTGCACTCATTGTGTAATGGAAAGATATCGGTAACTGTTTTGTGTGTATTTCTTTATGCGTGTCAGGCATCAGTGACTGTGATTTGGCTGTATATTTCTCTAAGCATTTTTGTATGGTAAATAGCTTTGTTTGCTGTTCCTGGATAAGAAACACTCATTGTTGTGCACCTTGACACCTTCTCTATTCTATCTAGGACTGTCATGAAATGTTGCTATCTTGCAATTGCCACAATTATCTCTGGTGTACAGAATAACTTTCTGTGCAGCAGCATTACTTTGCAATGTTCACAAAAAATGTTAAATCTCCGTTATCAGAAATTGATTTGGGGCTTGCTTTATGCGTAAGGACATTCTTGAGTATTGTAGGAAATGGCATTATATGTGGTACATTGCTAAGGTCCAATGCCAGCTGATCATATATTAAAAAGGACATACAACAATAGTTTTTGGCTGCATTAGGCCAATACATCCTCCTGTTTATTGGTGTTGTAAAGAATTCTAAGAGCACAGCTGTCCAATGCCAGTGTTCTGATTCTTGAGTAACATCCTGGCATTTCTTTGCATTGTTTCACCTTGGTTTTTTAATTTCAGATGATTCTTCCAGACTACACAAGCTCTCATTGGCTGCAAAGTTCTTTCGACTTGTGGGTCCGGAAGTGTAATGTTGCTCATGATGCTGAGACTGTTGAAATCCTTGTGGAGGTAATATGGATTCTGTTCTCCTGCAGGTCACACTTTTATTTTGGAGTCTGTGGTTTAGAAATAATTACCAAGCAGTTTATTTAGTTTTTAACTTTGCCTGCTTATAAAATCTGAAGTTACACGTTTTCTTGTGTCCATTTCTTTTCTTAGCATGAGCTTTGATGTCTCAATTTGATTTTACACAATACACATATCAATATGGATATGGTGGTAACCTTGTTCCTGAGTTGTGATCATTTTCTGGAGAACATGTTCTTGAGTTAAGAACTTAAGATTAGACATATGGCTCAGCACTTGAGCTCCTTGCACGAGCTGCATATATCTAGATCATTGAACCTCATAAATAGTCCTGTTTAGGTATGCCCTACCTTTCCCAGTTAACTCTTACAATACAGACTGCTTCTGTGTCATACAGTTAAACTTTCCGGCTTTCTGCCTGTTCAGCTGAAGCATTTATGCTGGTGTCCATGGGTCAGCTGTTTGGGCTTTCAATTTATGTAAAAATCAGAGGTTCTTAGGATCCAAATCCAGTTGACTTGCCACATGACGAGTAGCTGTCCAGTTAGTCTTGATCTGGTATTTGTTGCCTACCACAATTCATCCTGACAACATGTACCTCGTTAGATTAAGTGTGTGAAATGGTGTAAGATGGATACACCCAGTAGGAAGTGTTTTTCGTGTACATGTTTTTTGGAAGACTAATTAGTTTTCATTTAATTGCATAGAGATTGGTAATTTTGGTTGGTTTACTCAATACTTTCTGTGTTTCACTATATTGTCACCATCAGCTTGACCTACAGATGAACAATGAACCCTGTATCTTAGACATAGTTATTGAGAAATGCCACACATACCCCGAATGACCTGCTACAACTGTACAACAGCTTGACCTGTTCCAAAAGCATTGAACTAAGGTTAGAGTGGATACATCGCATCAATGACAGTCATATGTAGTGGTGCAGAGGGTGAATTCTGTTGATTTGATTTGGTGAGAGTGTCGACATGAATAAATGCCCACTCCTTTTAAAATCAAGTAAGTCACCGCGGCCTAAAAAGTGGATGTTGTTAAAAGAACAGAATCCTATCAATTTTCAACTTGTAACTTGAAATTTGTGTAGCATGAAGTTTGTCAACAATGACATTGGTGTTACAAATAAAATTCTCTAGCCAAAACTCTAGGTTTCCAATGTCGCTTTACTGATGAAATTGCATCATGCATAACTGCATACGGAGTATGTAAGATTTTTGCACACTGTCGTCATTTGGCTTATATTGATTATTCCTTTGTTAGTTTTGACATATTATAAAACTCTATCTATGCAATGAAATGAAATGCAAGTCTTTTGCCTTTTCACGAAAAAAAAGTTTTGATATATTATACTATTTCTGAAGCGTTAAAACTTGGGCAACCTTGCTAATGTTTTCCTTTTATGCAGGAACTTAGGCAAGCTGTTCTTTGGGACAAGGTTGATGAATTGTGGAATGCACCAATGCAGCCTGAGTTATTGCCAGAGTGGAAAACATGGAAGCAAGAAGTCATGAAACAGTTCTTTTCATCACATTCTGTAGGTAACACGGGCAACTTTGAACAAAGCAATAGCTATGATGATCCAGGTATGGATCAACAAACTCGCAGAAAGCGTCCCAAACTTGAAGTACGCCGAGGAGAAACACATTTTTCTCGCATGGATGATGCTAACTGCAGCACTCCAAGTGAGAACCCAAATGGTAATAACCTCCCTAGTAGACCTGTTGCCGATGGAAATATAGAAGCACCAGTATCAATGAATCAGAATAACACTGTTACCTTCCTAAGTAATTCCGAGCCCCGTGAGATTGCAGAATCAGGCAGCATCATCCCAGCTTTACAGAATGCCAGACATGAGTTTGATTCATTCAAGAATTCTAGGCAGTGTTCTGCATACATAGAAACAAAGGGAAGACAGTGTGGCAGGTGGGCGAATGATGGTGATATTTACTGTTGTGTGCATCAAAGTATGCATTTTGTTGACCATTCTTCTTGGGAGGACAGGGCACTTACTAGTGATACTGCAGTGTGCACTGGTATGACTAATCTGGGTAGGCAATGCAAGCATCGAGCTCAGCATGGTTCTGTTTTCTGCAAAAAGCACCGTACCCAGACAAACCTGGATACAGTAAGCTCAGATAATTTATTCAGTTCAGCTGAGGGTCTTCATAAGAAGGAAGAGTCTCCAAATAAAGGGACGGAAAAGGATTGCAACTCGAATGCAATATGTGTCGTAGGCTCAGAAACCGCAAGTGGTTCCCAAGTTTCTGTTCAAGTTAAATTAATCCCAGCCATTTCCGAAGAGATTTCAGGTGATAAAGCTCCTGGATTGGAGAGCACTGATTTGCTCTACCCCATCTCAGCTTCCATGGCAACAGCTAATTTGGATACCCACCTTTGCATTGGAATTCTTTCTTATGACAACATTGTTGAATGCCAAGATTACGCCAAGCGGCACACACTTTACTGTGACAAACACCTTCCAAAGTTCCTTAAACGTGCCAGGAATGGAAAGAGTCGACTCATCTCTAAAGATATCTTTATCAATCTGTTGAAATGCTGTGCATCAAGGAAAGAAAAATTATGTCTACATCGAGCATGTGAGTTTCTTTATTCATTCTTAAGAAACAACATCTCTCGTCAACATTCTGGTCTTGATAGCGACTATATGCCGCAAATACTAGCTGAAGTTTCTAAAGATCTTGATGTTGGAGAATTTTTGCTAAAGTTGATATCTAGTGAAAGAGAAAAACTTTCAAACCTTTGGGGCTTTGGTGCAAATGAATCGAAGCAAATATTACTTGATAACACAGAGGGGCCTATGATGGTATTACAAGAAGAAATAACTAATCCTTCAGCTGGTCTGAAGTGCAAAATATGTTTTCAGGATTTCTCTGATGGTCAATGTCTTGGGTTACATTGGACAGAAGTTCACAGAAAGGAGACTCGATGGCTATTCAGAGGGTATTCCTGTGCTGTTTGCATGGACCCATTTACGAACAGAAAAGTTCTTGAAAAACATGTACAGGAAAGACATGGTGCTCAATTTCTGCAGTATTCGATTCTCTTCCGGTGTATGTCGTGTAACAGCAATTTCTTGAACATGGATCTGTTATGGCAACATATTGTATCAGATCATATCCACGAGTTCAAGCTTCTCGATGCCCCTCAACGACCAAAAGGTCCGTCTGTTAAAAGAACAGAAGGGACAAGTATCAAGGCTCTTTATGATAACCATAACCCTGGAAAGGATGATGGCTCTCAGAACTTAACCTGTAGACTATGTGGATTGAAATTCGATCTACTGGCAGATCTTGGACGTCACCATCAAGTTGCTCATATGGACCAAGGCACCGTTGGCCTGGTGCCACCAGGACGTGGGAAGTATCAACTCAACCGTGGTCGACACTACTATTCTGCCTTCAAGAAATCCTTACGGCCATCAAGTTCACTAAAGAAAAGGAGTAGTTCTGGTATTGAGAAACATTTTAAGATTTCAAGCTCTGATCTATCTATGATAACATCACAAATGGATTCTGAAACAGCAAACCTTGGTAAGTTGCTGGATTTCCAATGCTCAGATCTGGCGCAAACTCTATTTTCAAAGATACAAAAGACAAGACCTCATCCAAGTAATCTTGACATTTTATCTGTGGCCCGCTCTGTATGCTGCAAGACAAGTCTTCTTGCTGCATTGGATGTTAAATATGGAACCATGCCTGAGAACATATTTGTGAAAGCTGCAAAGCTTTGTAGTGACATTGGCACCCAAATCAATTGGCATCAAGAGGAGTTCATTTGCCCCATGGGATGCAAATCTGAACATAGTACAAATACCCTGCCACCTTTACAGCATACCCAAGTTGATATTCCCGTAGTTCCTTCTATGATGAATCCTCCAGATAATGATGGAACGTGGGGCATGGAAGAATACCATTATGTTCTTCATTCAGAGGACTTCAGGTGGAAGCTTAAAAATGAGAGGGTTGTTCTTTGTGAAGATGTAAGCTTTGGTGGCGAGAAATTCCCAATTGTCTGTGCCATTGATGTTGATGCAAAAGTATCTCTGCCTATGAAACCTGATGAACTATTGCAGCATTTCAGTTCTGTGCCATGGCAAGGTTTTCAATACGTCACAGTGCGTTTGATGGATTCATCCCTTATTGATTCAGAGGTACATCTTGGAAGTAAATTATCATCTATAAACAAAATCATATAGATTCCACAAAAGGGGCTTCCTGTTCATGTCTATGCAAATTTGGTTTATCTTCATCAAAGTTTTCTAATAAACTATGTATCTGCAGGATTGTCTGGTCAGCTGTGCATGTTCTCATGCCCATTGCTCTCCTGGGAAATGCGATCATGTGAACCTCTTCGACAGTGTCCATGAGAACCCAGTGGATGTCTATGGTATACCCATGCATGGCAGATTTGCTTATGATGAAAATAGTAAAATCATTTTGCAGGTAATAATTGTTGGCATTTACACATCTTTCATCCTAGATATTTTTGACAAGTCTGTCAGCACATGTAGAATTTGGAACAATGAAAGATATGAAAAACATTGTGGACAAATTGTTTTTAAGGCGGTAAGGCGTCCTAAAGCGCTTGGGGGCACTATCGCCTAAGCGTCCTACAGCGGACACCTTAAAAACCATGTTGTGGACTAAACAAGTGAAAATCTGTCCTTACTAATTGAATTGTTTTGCCAGTCAAAATTCTTCTTCTGCACTTAGTATGCTGTTGTTGATAGCATACTAAGTTGTGGACTAAACAAGTGAACAACTGTTCTTGCTAAATGAATTGTTTTGCCAGTCAAAAATTTCTTCTTCTGCACTTAGTATGCTGTTGTTGATAGCAGTGGCGAAGCCTGCATATGAACAATGGGTGTACACTAAAACACACAGTTTTACTGATATTTATGATCATGAACCCTAAGAACCTTAAGTAAGAAGCTATTGAAAATGAGTTGATCATGTCTAATGCATGATCATGCTTTGGAGATATATAGTATTAATTAAAACTTTATATGATAAGCAGATATCATCCATCACATAAAATCATAGGGAAACCACTAATGAGCAACCCTAGTTAACTCAACCTGATATCAACCACACATATAACCCTGTGCCTATATCTCAATCCTAACTTGTGTATCATTTGGGGTGATCACAAATAAAGCCTCCAGACCATACCTTAAACTCAAGTACAGGTGAAGTGATTAGTTGATCACCATAAAACCCTAGTACTAAACCTCATACCCAAATCCAAATAGTATGCTTGATAGCTTATCATTTGAGTTGAAGTCAAGCATATCAAACCAGGGGCACCATGAATCATAAAAGGAAACCTGCACAACAAACTGGGAAGTGATTTGTCCCTGTTTCTGATAATTGGAAAGTGCATTCTCTCTCCTGCTGATATTTGGAAAGTGTTTTTCTCTCCTTTATACACCTACGATGCAATCTGGCACCCACGATGTTATTGTACGGTCATGATGTATGGTGCCTGGATACACATGTATCTACACACTAAAATGTGTCTAGATACATGCGTATCCACTATCCAGACAAACTTGACTCAGTTAATTTGGAACAGGGGGGAGTAGATAACAAGCTTTTGTAAAAAAATAATGGGTGTACATTTGTATCTGCCTCCGCCCATGGTTGATAGGGTGGTTGATATCAAGATAAGTGACCAGCAGGTTATGTAATTTTTTATCTTTATGAATCCAGAAAGGTTTTTGACTGTCCATTATCATGTCCGTCTCATGCACCCTCGTACAGGGCCCCATCCACACTGATGGTTCGCATACTTCAACTGTTTTAATTGGCAAAGCAACCTCCTCTGTGTCACGTAAGCTTGTAACTGTGTCAGGACCCAAAAGCCTAATACTCTTCTCCATTGTGAGTTGCACAGACAATACTATAATGAATCTCAAACCAGCATTTACTGTTATTTTACATCCATGGTGACTGTTTCTGAACCATGAGACTATATCATCACATGCCACTTTCTAAATCGTTAGAAACTTTTAATAGAAGGCAAACTATCTGGCCAGGCAGGGTACGAGTCCTGAATGTTATTAGTGCTTATGCCTCACAAGTTGGGCGCGGCACGAGTTTTTTTACTTCAAAAATTGCATCCATCCTCTAGCATTATTTTCATCTCTGTTGTTGTACTGGCGTGCTTATTTAAAAAAAAAATGCAGGAAGGATATCCAATATATGAGTGCAATTCGGTGTGCGCCTGTGATGCATCATGTCCAAATAAAGTATTGCAGCGAGGGCTGCTGATTAAGATGGAAATCTTCAGAACTGAGAATAAGGTTAAGTATTTATAACCACAGTTTGGTTTCCCTCAACCCTGCTCGCATACCTTTGCTATTACGATATAACATGTTGCACAGATCATATTATAATGGTTTCATTTGCTGCAGGGTTGGGCTGTTAGAGCGGCAGAACCTATTCCACGGGGCACTTTTGTGTGCGAGTATGTTGGGGAGGTTGTGAAGAATGACGATGCCATGAGAAACATTGAAAGGTTTGCTAATTCTTTTTCACGCCTTTCTGTTTGGGCTAAAACTTACTGAAGCTTTCAGATGTACAGAAGTACAGAACGTGGACATTATTTAAAATTACAACGTTTAATTTAATGCCCATATTTTAATTAGAAACTGTAGGGAGTAGACAGGAGATGTACAAGGGGGATGGGGAAGGGCAGAGGGCTAGGACTAATGTACTCACAGTGACTACTAAGCAAGCTGGTCAAGCCAGTCTCTTGAGAAGGAGACACAAACTCCTCCATCCTAAAAAGAAAGAAGAAATAGATCCCTTTTCTAGAGAAAATACTGAAGTGATGCCCATTATCTGATGCTTGATGCTAGTATGCTACAAGTTACAGGTCCAATTGGTATTTCATCTAAAGTATCTGTAGATATAGCACTTAATTGCTGGGTGAGTTTGAGCTATTGGTTGTGGTGTGTCCGTGTGTGAGATTTGCATGGTTGGTTCTATTGCCCTGGCAGGCACATAATATTGAATTCTCATCCGGTGAAATTCTGGTCTCGATTGCAGAAACATGTGATGGTCATTTCCTATATTTCATGTTCTGTAAAAATAATTTGTGTTCACTAAATGGACATGAAACTTCTTGAATTTCAGTGAGGCAAAAGGTGGATGCAGCTACTTGTTTGACATCGCTTCACATATTGACCGGGAAAGAGTTAAGACTTTAGGGGCTTCCCCGTACATGATTGATGCTACAAGATATGGGAATGTATCCCGCTTTATTAATCATAGGTAATTGGACTATTTAATTTATTTTAGGAGCATCTATTCCACTGGAGCAAATTGATTTTGAGATGCTTATTTGTTTGTCTCTTCATGACAGCTGTGCGCCTAACCTCAATACCCGTTTAGTTATGGTGGAGAGCAAAGATTGCCAGCTAGCTCACGTTGGCTTGTTTGCTAATCAAGATGTAAGCATATTTTAGCTGTACTACATATGAGCTGAATCACCATACAAACTTATTTTGTTATTCCTAATTGCTGCCACGCTATTCTCTAGATTGCTGCTGGAGAGGAACTGTCCTATGACTATCGACAAAAGCTGGTACCTGGCGATGGCTGCCCTTGCCATTGTGGAGCTCAGAATTGCCGAGGCCGTGTTTATTGATATTGCAGGGTGAGCAAATAAGAGGAATGGTTCATTGCTTAGTAGTGCATCTTCAGAAGCTTGTAGAATGTTGATCACTTAGCAACAGATAGCATTGTTTTTCCTAGAGCTTGAATGCAGGGGTAGCCGGGTAGGATCTCATTCTTGATGCAACCAATTGAATGCAGGGGCAGTATCTCGTTCTGCAGGCAACCGATAGTGTTTGTGATATAGGACTCACAACAGTGACTAGGTACACCATAGAATTAATTTTAGTCATGGCACTTAACTGGTGATTTGTTAGAAGCGGCCAAAAATTAGAGCAATTCAGGCTGCATTCCTTTTTAGGCAAGAAGTCAGTGTCTTTGTAAAATATGTTCATTCAATTTTTACTGCTCATAAGCTCCATTGTCGAGGTTGAAGCAAGAATCTTTACTTGTTAATCGGCTGATGATGGTGGAGTTTTACTTGTGTTGCAGTGACTGTTTTGGTAGTGTTTTAGGAAACTGTGCGTGCACTGTAAGTATGGATTTGCGCTGAATTCTGATCAGCAGTCTGATCGTACAACACAACCTGTGGTTCTATTTGGACGTGACACATTTTCGTTTGTAAAAAGTGGATTTGAACCACAATTTCAAGGCTAACACTTCGACGCATGCAAGTGGCAGCAACGCGGAGTTGCGCCAACATGGCCCTTGGTTTGCCTGCATGCATACTTGGAGAAACGGCCGTGTGGTGTGCGCAGTGCGCTGTGGCGACCTGCAGCTGTGCTGTCAACGTAGGAGACGAGTGTATGTCCAGTGAAGCTGACGATGCACTGTCGCAGAACAACATGAATCCTATAGTCTATCTCTGTTCCAACAAATTTGCAGGCTTCTTCAGAACCACAAGATTCAGGACGTGACATTTTAATTAGTTGCAGCTGTGCTCAGTAATTTTACTACTGTAGCTAGTTGCGGATGTCAACAGACAGCATCAAAGCACCGGCCAATAGATCTTGCTGGATATTCATGCGCCGGACGAACAAGTTTTCCGCGCAGGATAGGGACGGTATCAGAGAATGTGACGGGGGGAAGAATGAAGGTGAAAGCGGCCCGTAGATGCCCATTGACCACCTTTCTCGTAGCAACGGAACGCATGTGCCACATGCCTGCATCTGTTGCAAACTAGTAGCAACTCTCAAGACCAATAAACTCTCGACACAAAGTCAAGAGATTAAAACCAAAACCCTTCACTAGCTCCGGCAGGTACGGGCGATAAGAGGTACAGCTCGATGTCGCCACTAGATTCCCCAAAGCCATGATTCTCATCCGAGGTAAAATTTGCCACTGGATTCTCAAAATCTATGGACGATTCTCATTGATCCCAAGGTAAAAAATTTGCACACGCAGGTAACAAGACAATTATTTTGGCTAGGGATAAGTAAACAAGATAAGCGATGCGCCACTTTGAAGGGCGTACTGGGAATCACATTCACCTGCGCTTTGCATATCTACGGATCTCTTTCGCTTTACAAGGAGGAATCATCTCAAAGTTGGCATATACAGAAATTAATATTTGAAGGCAACAGGGCGATAACGTCGACTGGATCCACGTGTGGCCACGACAGGGTGCACGCTAGTCACTTGGTCAAGCATCGGTTATATTACTACAGGGTTTATTACAGTTTGCAGAGGCCATCTCCCCTAAGAACAGCAAGGCATATATATAAACATGCACCCTTTGGGAACATCGAAAAAAAACAGAAGTCGCAGCATCGAACTGAACTTTGCAACCCCCCCTTGAAACTGACTTGGTTGGACCCAGCAGTGCATCAACTTGTTCTTTGCTTCCACCAGTCCAAAATTCCATGTCTTTTAGGACATCGACAGTCTCCAAGATGGTATATTGACCATCAAATTATGTACACATATGTTGTGTCACATAAATATAATTATACAACAACAAAAATATATTTCACGATAAATCTAGTAATATCAACTTGATTATTACAAACGCGATAGGCAATAACGAAGAACAAAAAGAAAATCACTGCGGCAGACACAAGATTTTAACGAGGAAAATCCTCTCCAACAAAGAAAGGTAAAAACCACGGACGCCAGCCAGCAAAATTTCACTATATCGATGAGTGTTTACAAATGCATCGGGTTATCTTAGGAAGCGATTAACACTCTCTCCGCTCGTTAGAATTTAGCTTCTTATAAATTTGGGTCACAATATAACACTAGTAGCCCATTTCTCCTCGAATAGGCTTTCGTCCCGCTTTATAGATAAAGCCAAACGGCTGAACCGATACAAAGTGATGATGAATTCCTCTAAGGAGACCTGGGTTCCACGACAACGCCCCAAGGAGGTAACGATGCCAAAGGCGCCACCGTTGCCAAGAGCACCTAGGTCTAGGGTTTTCACCTGGAGCCCTAATGTGGAGAGGGTAGCCACAACTACGCCCTCAAGAGGGTCACGACACATACATCTGTCGCCATCGTTGGCATCGAAGCGCTAGGATTTCGCCCGAAAAAACCCTCGCCATACCCGATCCCTCAATGACAAGGCATTCCCGATCCGAGCTTCTACCGCGCGACCTGGGCACTGACCACGCCGAGGCGCCCCCAACACTAGGAGCTCCCGATGCCCACTCCTCGCCACCCTCCCGGCCCCAAGAGACGGCCATCACTACCGCCACGTCTCCTGCTGTCGAGTCGTCCATGCAGTCCACCTTTCGGGGCCGCCACCCCGACATCCGCGAACTCACGCCCATGTCGCGAGGTCCATCGCGTGACCTGCGAGTTGGAGGAGGTAGGAAGGTTGGAACCTGAGGGCTGCAGCGGCACACCCATCTGGAGGACGTCCTCCACCGCCACTGGCGTGTGCTGACCTAGTAGTCCATTTCTTATAGATGGCCAAACTTAGAATGCTTAGGACTAGAGGTAGTAGTTTTCTAGGGCCAAGAGAGAACTTTGTTTATCTGACAAAGAGTTTGATGAATAAACTCCATCAACAACATGATCAATTGGAAAAGGCACATGGAGTGCCACACCTTGCAAGTATTGTTCACCCGAGAAAAGACAGCAGTCTCATGCATCGTCTTGGCGTGCTCCCTCCTAACCTTTGTGATCGTGTAGTCTACTGGGAAATTTGTCATAACTTCAATTTCTCGATAAACGACTCCCATTCTTCCCCTGCAAAAAGAAAACTCCCATTCTTGACACGTGGATGATCGTGTGTGTGCACTCTGTGTTTCTATTTGTTGTCTACTTGTATTCGTTCAAACGTGGCAGAAATATCAAATCTTTGATTAGGAATTGTTTTCGGAGTTTGCGCGAGTTGCAAGCCTAACCCATGACGTGCGGCTGGTGGAGGCTTTAATATTTCTAGTTAACGATCATGTGTGTGCACTCTATGTGCGTCCAGCGTCCGCCTATACTCTAAAAAAAACTGATATGAGGTAAATATTATATCTTAGATTATGAATAGTCTTCTCCAGCCATTTTTTGATCACTAGTTCAGCAAGACTATGTAGTCACCGGCTCTTTGTTTGGTAATACATAAACCAACACATGGCATTAAGCAATTAATCAATGAAAGAGATTATAGAATCATTTTTTTGAATTAGCAAACAAGAATTGACCACTCAAAGATAATTATGAGAGTTCATGATATGACAACAATTGACCACTCAAAGCCAAGCATGCATTTGTTTTTCGTATTCACCCCATCTAGATAGATTTTGTTGATCTTTTAATAAGCTATCTTCTGAGCTACCATGTCGTGCCCACTGGCTAAAGGCCCAGAATAGCAAGTGCAAGAATACCAGTATACCACACCTGCCCATGTGTAATTGTTCCCTAGCCTTCCACTTTTTATATTCCGCGATTGCTACCACAAAGAGGTAAATAATATTCCTATCTCGCAGAACAATATGTAGGTGAGCAGAGGCAAGAAAATATCAAAAATGTACATATGCCTATTTGGGCACATACATTCTTAGGATTTATAAGAGCAAGTCCAATAGAATAGCCGGTTATTGGCTATAAGCAAGTTGCCATGTCATCTATAGCTAATTTAACATGTATAATAGTTGGCTATAAAAATCTAGTACTTTATCAATGTATGGTCCATCTTTTACTCTCACAAATTACCTAGGAGTATGCTTAAGCTAGCTCTTGCTCTCTCTCCTCCAACTAAATAAGAATATGTTATTTTTATTTGTTATAGCTAGCTGATCGAGAATCCACATGACATTAGGGGTAGCGAGCCTTCAATGCATGCATCTACACCTGGGAGCTGGCATGTGGCATGGGCGGGGTCTGTCCAACCTCCCAGCATATATCATTTCTTTAGACAGATACAAAATAGTTACCTCATAATTAATAAATAATTCAAGGTTTGTTACAAAACCGAGTGAGGCTCTGAAAAACAAAGGAATCATTCTCACGGCATTGATAGAATCCAAGTGCCTAGTGTCCGTACTGCTCCAAACCTAAGGCTACCTCCCTTTAATTTTAGTTACAACTGTAGAGAAGGGTATTGGAGATTGCACAGCACCAATAGAGCCGGCTGCTCGTATATATATAGGCGGACACATGTACAATTACAGGTACAACCCTGAGAAAACACGGGGACCTATATCTATACAATATGTTACTCAACACCCCCCCGCAGTCGAAGGGTCGGCACCGACACACGGACCGGAGCGAAACTCAGGAAAAGTCGTGGATGGCAGTCCCTTCGTCATGATATCGGCAAATTGCTGAGACGTCGGTACGTGAAGAACTCGAACGCGACCGAGGGCAACTTGCTCACGAACAAAGTGGATATCCAGCTCGATGTGCTTGGTGCGCCGATGATGAACGGGGTTGGCGGAGAGGTAGACAGCCGACACGTTGTCGCAGAAAACCACCGTAGCCTTGTCAACAGGACAAGATAGCTCGGACAGAAGCCGACGGAGCCATGTGCACTCAGCCACGGCGTTGGCCACGGCGCGGTACTCGGCCTCAAGCACTCGGAGCGGGACACGGTGGGCTGCCTCTTGGAGGACCAAGAAACAAGCGACGAGCCGAGGTAGACACAGTAGCCGCTGGTGGAGCGGCGCGTATCCGGGCAACCCGCCCAGTCCGCGTCAGAGTAGGCGACAAGGTCAGTCGACGTCGAGGGCGAGGCATGCAATGTCAAGCCGTAGCCCATGGTACCGCAGACGTAGCGGAGAATCCTCTTCACCGCGGCCCAATGAGCATCCCGAGGAGCATGCATATGCAAGCACACCTGCTGCACGGCGTACTGGAGCTCCGGGCGCGTCAGTGTCAAGTACTGAAGGGCACCGACGATGGAGCGATAGAACGGCGCGTCGGACGCCGGCGACCCATCACTGGCGGAAAGCTTGGCCTTCGTGTCGACAGGAGTAGGCGCAGGGTTGCAGTTAAGCATCCCGAAGCACGCTCGAGAAGCTCGTGAGCATACTTCCGCTGATGGAGGAAGAATCCGTCCGCACGTCGGACAACCTCGATGCCGAGGAAGTAGTGAAGCGGGCCAAGATCCTTCAACGCGAACTCAGCGCGAAGGCGGTCGGTGAGCTGTCGAAGGAGACCAGCGGTGGAGGCCGTCAGAATGATGTCGTCGACGTACAGCAGCCAGGTATGCCATGTCGTTGCCGGTCCGGTAGACAAACAGGGACGCATCGGAACGCGTGGAGCGGAAGCCCAGCTGATGCAGGAAGCCGGCGATACGCTGGTACCAGGCGCGGGGCGCCTGCTTCAGTCCATACAGGGACCGAGAGAGCAAGCACACGTCATCGGGGCGCTCGGGGTCGACGAAGTCGGTGGGTTGCTGACAGTACACCCGTTCCTGCAGATGGCCATGAAGGAAGGCGTTGGAGACGTCCATCTGATGCACGGGCCACGCACGAGACGCGGCGAGGTGCAAGCACTGTGCGGATCGTGCCCGGTTTGACAACCGGGGCAAACGTATCCGTGAAGTCGACGCCGGCGCGCTACCGAAAGCCGCGCACCACCCAGCCGCGCCTTGTAGCGCTCGAGAGTACCGTCGGAGCCGAGCTTGTGCTTGAAGACCCATTTGCCGGAGATGACGTTGGCGCGAGGGGGCCGGGGAACGAGCTCCCAGGTCCTATTGCGCTGAAGCGCGTCGTACTCCTCCTGCATGGCGGCACGCCAATGCGGGTCGCGCAAGGCAGCGCGAGCCGAGGTGGGCACCGGCGAAGGAGCGGTCGCCGAGCCGGTGGGAGAGCCGGTCTGGCCGGCCTGATGACCAGACAGGCCGGGCGACGGTCCGGTCTGACCGGGCGCTTGGCCGGGTCGGCTGGTGGAGGGGACGCCGCCGTCGTGCGGCAATATGCTGTTGCCGCTGGCCCAGAAGGCAGACGCAGTAGACGGAGAAGCCGCGCAGACATACTGGTCGGCGGGGTAGCGTGTAGACGGCCGCCGCACGCCTGCGCGGGCGCGGGTGAGCATGGGCTCAGGAACCGCAGCGACGGGTGGCGAGGCAGACGGCGAAGAGGCGGCCACCGCGGGCGACGGGGGCACCGGGGACGCCTCGGACGTCGCGGGCGATGGCGCCGCAGGCGACGGGGGCGCCGCGGGCGAGGGCACCGCAGGCAACGGGGGCGCCGCGGGCGAGGGCGCCGCGGCGACGGGGGCGCCGCGGGCGAGGGCGCCGCGAGCGACGGGGCGCCGCGGGCGAGGGCGCCGCAGCGACGACGGCGCCGCGGGCGAGGGCGCCGCCGGCGACGGGGCGCCGCGGGCGAGGGCGCCGCGGCGACGGGGGCGACGGGGCGCCGCGGGCGGTGCGGACGCCGAGGGTCCAGGCGGGGAGGCCACCGCGGTCAGGCGTCGGCGCGCGGCCGCAGGAGGGCCAGCGGGCGCCGGGGACGCCGAGGGACCAGGCGGGGCCGGCGCCGGGGGGGCCACCTCGGTCGGTCGTCGGCGCGCGGCCGCAGGAGGGCCAGCGGGCGCCGGGAGCGTCGTCGGAGGTGTCGCCATGAGTCCCTCGCTGAAACGGAAAAACCAACTCGTCAAAGTACACGTGCCGGGAAGTGATGACACGATGAGAGACCGGGTCGTAACAGCGGTAACCCTTGGTGTTGGCGGGGTAGCCGAGAAACACACAAGGGAGGGAGCGCGGCGCAAGCTTATGCGCGGCGGTGGCAGCAGTGTTAGGAAAACACCGGCAGCCGAAGATGCGGAGGTCATCATAGGTGGGTGGCGCACCGTAAAGGAGATGATGCGGCGTGTAGGACCAACGCACACGACACGGGCGGATGTTGACGAGGAGAGTCGCCGTGGCAAGGGCATCCGGCCAGAATCGCGGGGCATGGAGGCATGGAACAGAAGGGTGCGGACGCAGTCGTTGAGGGTACGAAGCATCCGTTCGGCACGGCCATTCTGTGAAGAAGTGTATGGACACGTGAGGCGGAAGATGGTGCCGTGGGTGGCGAGAAGTGAGCGAATGGTGATGTTGTCGAACTCCTTGCCGTTGTCGGTCTGGAAAGCGTGAATGGGGCGACCAAACTGAGTGGAGACGAACGCGAAGAAGGCGGTGAGGGTGGTGGCAACATCTGACTTACGGCGAAGTGGAAAAGTCCATACAAAATGCGAGTAATCATCCAGAATCACAAGATAATAATTATAACCAGAGTTACTCGGAACCGGCGAGGTCCATACATCACTATGAATGAGTTGAAAGGGAAAAGATGCGACTGTGGAGGACGAACTAAACGGAAGGCGAACATGTTTGCCTAGACGACATGCTTCACAAGAGTGGGCATCCGTTTTATTACAAGTAAAGGAGAATCCTTGCATTATTTGACGCAGAGTGGCGGAGCTAGGATGGCCAAGACGGGCGTGCCAAAGGTCGACACCGGCGGAGAGGGCGAGTGGACGGCCGGTGGTGGTGGAGGCCGCGCCAACGGGGTAGAGATCGCCGGGGCTGTCACATCGGTGGAGGAGCATCCGGGTACGACCATCCTTGACAGAGAAACCAAAAGCGTCAAATTCCACGATCACGGGGTTATCACGACGGAAAGATTTAACGAAACAAGGTTTTTGATCAAGTCAGGAGAAACGAGAACATTATGGAGAGAGAGGGGAGTGGAGGTGGAAGGAAAAGAGACAGAACCAGTGTGAGTAATAGGAAGAGCATGACCGTTGCCAACGATGATGCGAGAAGAAGTGGAAGCGGGTGTGGAAAAGGAGAGGTTACCGGGATGCGCCGCCATATGCGCGGAAGCGCCGGTGTCCATGAACCAATCGCCACCGCCACCATACACCCCAGCAGAGGGGGCGCTCTGGAGGGCGGTCAGGAGCGCGGGATCCCACGGGGTCGCGCCCGTAGGGGCGGCGTAGGCCGGGGCAGGCTGGGTCGCCGCGTAGAACGCCTGGTGGGAGGCTGGACGCGGCCCCATAATGCCCGGGTAGGGGGCGCGCGGCACGGGCATGGAGTAGGCGTGAACAACCCCGGTCCACGGGTTGTGACCGGCAGTCCATGGCGGAGGGGCGGTGTACTCGCGGGGACGAGGCGCGGGGGCGGCGGCATTGGCGCCACCGTTGCCGCCACCGTTGCCACCGCCACGGCGACGACGGCCACGGCGGCCACCACCAGGAGGAGCCGGCTGGCCGGTCCAGGGACCGGTCTGGCCGGCCGAGGCGCCAGCGGGCCCGGTCCAGGGGCCGGTCTGACCGGGCAGCGGGGCGGCGGCGGGGAAACCCGGCGGCGGACCCAGGGGGCGAGGCGCAGGGGCGCGGGGCGCGGGAGTCTGGGCGCCGCGGGAGAAGCCAGCGGCGAAGGCGGTGTGGGCCGCCCGAGCCCGGAGGTGCTTGAGGCGGTGCTCCTCGAGGCGCAGGTACGCCACGGCCTGCTCGTAGGTGGGCGTGGTGAGGAGCGTGAGGTTGGAGGCGGCGTTGCTGAGATCCTCGCCGAGACCCGCCGACGGGGTGGAGAGCATGATCTTGTCATCGATCGGGAACTCCAAGTCACGGAGCTCATCGGAGAGGCTCTTCAGCTTGAGGGCGTAGTCATCGAGAGACAGGTCGTTCTGGTGGGTGCCGAAGAACTCCTGTTGGAGGAAGGTGACCCGCTGGATTTTGTTGTCGGTGAAGAGGCCGGTGATCTTATCCCAGACCGTGTGGGCGGAGTTGCCGTCGCGGACGACAGTGCGGAAGATGTCGTTGGAGACGGTCTGGTAGAACCAGCGGATGATGGTGGCGTCGATGGCGAGCCACTCGGGGTCGTGCGGCATGGCGAGGAGGTCGATGGTGCCGTCGACGTGATCAAGGAGATCATACTCGCGGAAGAGCAGCCCAAAGTACGTCTTCCACGGGAAGAAGTTGGCGGCGGTGGTGGAGAGCTTCAGCGGCACGCGCTCGGCGATGGGGATGTCGCGGATGACGGCGACGGAGGGGCCGGCGAAGGGGTTGCTCGCTGCCGGAGCCGGAGGAGGAGTCGAAGCGCGCCATGGCGGAAGCGGTGGGGAGGGCCGGCGGCGCCCTAGATGAGAAGGGCGGCGGCTAGGGTTGGAAGTGGGGAGGGCCGGCGGCGCCCTAGAGAGGAGGGGGCGGCGGCTAGGGTGGATGGCGGAAGCGGTGGTGGTGGGGAGGGCCGGCGGCGCCCTAGAGGAGGAGGGCGGCGGCTAGGGTTGGGGAGGGCCGGCGGCGCCCTAAGGAGGAGGAGGGGCGGCGGCTAGGTCTGGACCCGAAGGGTCTCGATACCATGTAGAGAAGGGTATTGGAGATTGCACAGCACCAATAGGGCCGGCTGCTCGTATATATATAGGCGGACACATGTACAATTACAGGTACAACCCTGAGAAAACACGGGGACCTATATCTATACAATATGTTACTCAACAACAACAATGGACGACACATAGTTGATACATTGCGAAAAAATTCTCCTGTGCTCATTACAAATCTCTCGAGAGTCTAGCATGGTAAAGGACGCAAAAGATTTCCGCTAGTGCCGTTGGTGAAGACGAAGGAGACCTGAACCGCGTGGAAGGGTGTCCCAGAGCCAGAGGGACGGAGGCCAATCCTCCCCACCATATATTATTGCAAAGCAGCAGGAGAACGCTCGATGGATCGATCTTGGAGGAGTTAGCGCGCGCGGTGTCGCCGGACAGGAATCCGCCGCCGTCGCCGTCACCTAGCTCAGAATTCCTTTGACCAGCCGTGCCCATCCGGCCACCTATACCGCGCGCGGCTTCTCCGACGGGCGGTCGCCCGGCTCAGGATGCCGTCCGTCGCCGTCGACGCATCCCCCCTTTCCACGCCCATCTTTTTGACCGGGAATATACATATCTTGATCGTCCCCCATCCCATGACCGTCCCAAAGAACACTCTAGCCAGGGCCAAAGCCGGAGATGTCGAGGTCCATCGATATGCTATGCTCGTGTGCTTTCCCGCATGCACGTACGGCTCATCCTCTCCTCTTCTTTCCCACTAATTTGGCCACTAGCTACGACTATAGAAGCTACATTAGGTGTGGCTGACAGATGGGGTGTCGACTGCATTCGTGAGCAGATCTACACGAACCAATCATCACGTGCCTGGAGGGTGTGAGCTCCAGGGACGCAGGATCTAGGCAGGCCCGCGTTGCTTATAAGCAGAACCAATCTACGCGTACTCCGACGTTAACCATTCTCGACTTTAGCCGCGATCTAGAGGCTGAAAGCCGCTCGTGTTTTCGAGCTCAAGTTGCTCCAGCCAGCTTCATATACTCTTGGTCAAAATGACGCGACGCGCCTGGCCTTGATGCTAAAGGGGTTGCTGCTATATATGGCATACTTGCATTATTTCTGACGTCGAAACATCCGTTGAATTAAGGTTATCTGTCGGCAGGTTGTAGTAGCGACTAGCGATGTCAGGGACGCCACAGCATTCCTCATGTTATTTCGACTTTCAACTGGGCAAATGGCCGGCCTCTTATCCGCCATACCAGATAAATAAACGTGACCTTTGGCGGTGCGATACTAGCATGTTTGCAAGAGCTTCCTTGCCGATCAGAACCATGGCTGGAGACGATTTAGTTCGCCTAGCCTAAAGCAGACATCAGTGCAATTACGGGGAATGCTCTAGCCTTCATTTGTTGGGTCGAGCCATTTATGGTTGGTTTTCGTACGCCGAGGCGGAAGCCTTGGTCATATCTTTCACGAAGGCAGTTTCAATGAACTCTAGGGTGAAACCTATGGTCTCGCCTTTCCCGTCTAGGCCACCAACATTGTTGAATGAGTTTTGCATTTTCTTTGAATGCATTGTCATGGTGGCCCACTACCTAGGTTGTTCGGTGCTTGTGGATATATGTTTCTTTGTAAGTCACCACCTAAAATGACAAAGTTGCCGAGTCTTATTTCAGACAAAGAAAGAGTTACCGAGTGGAAAATAGTTTGCCCAGTGTACTTCATGGACAGTCGGCATAGACCACTCTCTTCCCCTAGCAAAGTGACACAGTGGTGGTGACACGGTGGACGGCGACGACGGTGGATGGCGGGTCTGGTTGTGGTGGCCTTCGGCTACATCACCTGGATCATGGCGGGGGACACGATGGTGTGGCGGAACTCGGCGGGGCGGAAGGGCGGCAGTGGCAAGGTACATGGTCGCGAGGCGACGGCAATGTGGCTCGGCCAGGCTATCCTGGCGGGCATCAGCCGACCGTCTCTGCGTCGTGGGTGTGCGTAGCCGCTATCCCGATGGCTGCCGGCCTCCACCAACCGAGTTGGAGGAGGAAGATGGACCGTGGTTCCCAGTCATGGCGGCGGTGTGGGGGCCGTCCATTCCGGCTTTCATGGTGGTGGTCCTAGGGTTCTTCTTTCGCGAAGATGAAGACATTCTAGATGCCGATCTTTCTTCATCTAGCCGGAGTGATGGGTTCCGGAAGGCTCCGATAGCGAATGGAATAGTGCATCTTTTGCCTAGAGTTCACAGGTTCGGGTGGTATTCGGTCACGCGCACCCATGCTTTTATTCCGACCATTTGGTTTCGAAGGGAGCGGCGTGAAGCTCTGCTCTGAGTTGACATCAAGTGATTTTTGGTCCATGGTGAAGTCAAAGCAGAGAATATCATGAACGCGGGATTGGGGGATTAGCTAAAGAAGGTCCAAGTCTTTGCGATGTTGAGGAACTTGCTTGGTGTTTCGGGATTCGCAGCAGTGGTATGCAAGTGGAGTCCTACCTTTTAGGGTGAAAATCCAAGGACTGGCCTTAACTGGTTGTGCCTGGCAATGATCTTGTTGGAGGCATTGTTTTGAGAGCGGAGATTATCTTCAGGGTGAAAACCTAAGATCTTTGATCGGACGACGATGGTGCTGGTGCACTGTTCCCTTATTGGAAGCGTCGCTTTTGGAGAGTCTGTATTTTAGGTGTTATCTTGGTGGTGGATGCATTGTTGTTACTAGACCTTGGATACTGTGGCGGGACTTTTATTTCTTAGTTTTCTTTTCTCTTTTTTAGATGTGTGCATCCGTACTGCCATTAGGGTGTTGCGTTGTTGCAGAGGCTGGATGTAATTGGTATCTTTTGATATTAATATATTCCCTTTATCGAAAAAAGCAAAGTGACACAGAAAAACACTTAGCAAAAAACACTTAGGTTGTTCAGTGTATTTGTTGATCTTTGTTATAAATGTCGCACTTGACAAAGGTTTTGATAGGTGTATAGCATCCTTTGCCAAGTGTCTAGGGCACTCGGGAAACAGGTCGAGTACGGTAGTGAGTGTTGCAGTTTGTCGTGCTACCGGTGGTGAAGGTTTATTTTTGCCTTTTATGGTCCTCGTCAGGATGAACCTTCCATTATCTAAAATACTTTGCTTGTGAACGAAAGGGTATAGTACACCTGAAACATGGAGCTATGTAACGGGAATATGCAAGATTGAGTATGTGTAATTGACAAATTATAGGTCGACAAGGTTCAGGGATGCACTTGATTAATGTTGCACGCAAATTAATTAAAAGCGTAGATTATATGAAATGAGCAGCCTTAAGAAACTGATGATGTTGATAGCTTCATGATGAGATAGATTATCGTCTTATCGTTTGTTGCAGTTAGTGGGATTTCTCTTCATTAGAAGTATATATATGCATATATCGTATTAATTTTGTAAGGAAGAAGAAGAAATAGAGAACTTAGAGGCTAGGAGGCTTATATATGCTTTAATAATTATTCGAGAGGGAATTTGTTGCAGTTCATTGCATCCACACCGATCGTATGGGCAAGGTTCCTTTGGCATTGCAGTAGATTATCATTAGCCTTATTTGATTGGACCCCTTCTCTTACTTCATCCCTTGCAAAAAAAAAAAAACTTGTCACAACTTTGCCTAGATACAGTTTTTTTTTTTTTTTTTTTTTTTTTTGGAACGGACAGGGAGTAGCCCATTTTCCTTTGAGAGAATAAATCATGTCTTGAAAGGCTCAGCGTGTCTGACTTAGACATAACAAAACCATGCAGCTTAAATTTAGCAACACCCTAAAGTCTTAGTGAGCATATATGCATATGATGATGGGAGAAATACCTACTCTTGCAGTAAGTGTACTGTTTTTTGTTTTAGGAATAGTAGTTTGACTGTAATTAGCTTTGCCAAATAAGTTGCTCATTATTTATTTTTTCAAGAATACACCACAATCACATAGAAGGGTGCCAAGCTCATTATCGCGGCTACTTTTGAGAAACACCTTATAAATTAGTTCAACAAGGAAAAATTTAACAACTTCTCTGCCTAATTTGAGATGCTAACGGATGTGGTCCATGTTAGGCCTTGAAAGTTCGCAAATTGGATTAATAATATGATCATTTGGGACGTACTCCTTGTATTTATCTATCTCTTTTCCGTTCTTTAAACGAGATGTCTAATCATATTTCTGCTGACTTTTTGCAAGTAATCAAGCCGTAGAATTCGCTACACCCACAGGTTTCCTTTAAATAGAAGACATTCAGACGTCTTAGCCGATCTGAGATGCTTATGCAATGTGTCACGGATATGCTAATGCGGCCTTAGAGAAAACTGCACGCATGTTCTCGGCATGGAGCAGTGATAGTCAGTGTAAGGGCTTTTTCTCGTGGAGGTTCTATCTCTCGTCGACACTGCCTATAAATAGGCTCACCCATGCCGCTCATCCTCGCCAACCTCGAGATTTGAGAGATCTTGATCGATCTGCAGGAATCTCAGTAGTGCGATGGACAGCAGAAGGGAGTCTGCCGAGACCTTGAGGTACTAGCATTCTTGTGCCACATTAACATATTTGCATACTTTTAGATCATCAATCGACTTGAAAAAGAGATGAATAAAATGCTTCAGTTTGATTTCTTGTCCTAGCTTCGTTTCAATAAATAAAAATCTCTTGTGCTGGCCCATTCCAAATTATAGTAGGGGAGGCTAGAATGCTAGGTGATATATGAAGCTAAATCATATGCATGTCCCCATCACCAGGAACAAATGCTCAGCGTGCTTCAGGCAGTACAACAAGATGGAGCACCTGGTGGAGCACATGAAGGTGTCGTACCACTCCGTCCATGAGCCCAAGTGCGGCGCGTGTCGGAAGCACTGCCGATCCTTCGAGTCGCTCAGGGAGCACCTCATCGGTAAGCACAGCAACTCAAACGGTGCACAGATCAATGGCACCAAGGAACTCTCTGATGATCTCTTGCTTTTGACAATGAAGGGCCGTTGCCCAAGGTGGAGTGCGCACGCGTCTTCAGCGTCCGCGGCTGCAGCATCTGCCTCAACATCTTCGACAGCCAGGCTGCTGCCAGATATCACCGCTCCGCCTGCCAGTACTCCCGTGCTGCTCCGGTAGTGCTTCCCGCTCAATGAATGCTACAGCTCCAGGACATTAAAAGTGCCAAGCGACAAACTAATTTTCTGATGTTTCTTTTCTCGTGTGGCCTTGTATCTCAGATGCCGAAGAGCGGCGCAGGTGGACGAGCGGTTGCCATGGCCTGCAAGATGGTCGGAGGAGGAAGCGATGGATCGGTAGACCTCTGTGCTAGAGTGTGCCTTATTGGAGAGGATGAGACCGTCATCTTCCAGACCTATGTGAAGCCTACGGCGCCTGTCACTAACTACAGGTAGTTGACTCTAACTACCTTGGACTGGATTCTGCTTAACTACTGGTCTTTGGCAATGGCATTTACAATTGATGATAAAGCAACTGGTTTGGTTTTTCTCCATCTCTTGATGGATCACCAAAGAAGGATGCTAGTAGCCTAGTACGAACCAGTCGAGCAGAAAACGAATTGCTCGGACTAGGCAAGAAATGAAAGACATGAATTGACTGTTTTCTGGAAAAAATAATTCATTTGTTCAGGTATGAAGTCACAGGAATAAGGCCAGAGTATTTGAGGGATGCCATGCCACTGAAGCTTGTGCAGAGGAGGATCCAGGAGATCCTCTGCAACGGAGAGCCTCTGTGGAAGATACGGCCAAGGAGCTATGGAAGGGCAAGGATCCTTGTTGGACATGGCGTGGAACAGGACCTTGAGCGCCTAGGGCTGGAGTACCCCACATTCATGATCAGGTACATATCTTAGCTTTGTGAGCATGGTTCAGGAGCTACAGTGGTTTCTACTATCATCTTGACACAATTTATCTCTGGGTATGCAGAGACACTGCAAAGTACCCACCACTGATGAAAACCAGCAAGCTGAGCAACACCCTCAAGTACCTTGCACAAGCATATCTTGGGTATGTAACTTGCTACCTGGGCTACACCATCTCTCTGCACCCTTTGGCTTCTGCAAAATGCTGAAGAATTGTCCATCCATCCCATTTGCAGGTATGATGTCCACACTGGCATTCAAGATCCATACGAGGACTGCGTAGCAGCAATGAGGTTATATATCAGGATGAGAACACAAGCTCACCCGAGAGATTACGCCTCTGGTTCAGGGGAGGTGCAGAACAACTACCCGGCCTGGAGGCAGAGGGAGCTGGAGAGGATGAGCCCAGAAGAACTCCTGGCACTTTCAGGATCGGATTACTACTGCTGGTGCCTGGACCCTTAAATTCATGAGCTAAAGAGAACTAGGCAGGACCGACTGATGTTGGTTTTGTCATACTCTATCCATAGTAATAACGATTACGTATGTCTAATTATCTTTGGGCTTATGTATGGCTGGGTTGAGTATAGCATCGGTGATTTAGAGTTGTACGATTCATATTTAACAGCAATGATATATATATGGCAAGAGGATTTCCACTTTGATTTATGTATCTGGAGAATGACAAAATCAGAGCAATAGCTATACACAGAGGCAGATAAACAGGCCTATAACATCACATATATAATGAATGTACATTTTGTATAGATTGTCAGACTATGTCAGCGCCAAGGATACATCGTACCTGTGTGAATCAGTCTCTTGAAATGCGTTACATTTGAGTCATTTAACTTTGGGAACTGTTTTAGCATCTGCCTGTTGGTTTAGCGGCTTGACGTCCTTCTCCTTGGACTGACTCCTGTTTAGCTTGATGAACTCCAGACATTGCCGAATGATAGTCAGCACAGTGAAATGTGTCGCAAAGTCGTTCTTTATCATAGGAGGGTGGCGAAGATTGGGCCCATTGTTGCTCCAGGTGTAGTTCTCAATGAAGTATACACAGTCTGTTCTGGCCCTGAACGAAACTTCTCTTAGAAGCTCTTCAGCTTGCCGTACTGATCGCATAGCCTTCTTAAAAGTCAATACAATTATCAAATTAAGCCCTGTTTAAAAGAGTTGATGTAACAGTTAGATTCATCCCTGGTTAACAGATGTTCAGTAAAAATTGGTCAGGTGCAAGACTTTCTGTAGACGTGAAACAAACAAAAAACAAAAATCTCAATGTTCTTTTCAATACCAAACCTAACATGGCAACTTTGGATTTAAAGTATGTATATAGAATTAAGTATACATCTGTTCCAAATTATAAGACGTTTTGGAAGGCCATTTTAGAGTACCAAAACATCTTATAATTTGGGACAGAGGTAATAGCATTTAGCGGAGCCTTGGTGTTCATAGATTAGTAAAAGGTGTATCATTAAATAGTCAGTCTTTTGATCACCACCAAAGTTCATATCTAAAATCGTCATGATACATACAAGCAAAGGCAAAAAAATAAAATCCAAAAACTCTGATAAAAGAAAGCAACCCATGACAAACAATTTTATGGCATCATCAGATAGAGGATACTACTCCTATGTTATATATCTTGCAGGTTAACAATAGCCATATCATGTGTTGAATGTAGATGGGCTGCAGCCCAGTTAGGCAGCCCATATATTCTACAATTACTGAAATCTCAAGGCCCATCACGTTGGCAGCTTGGGACAGCCTTGGGGGACAAAGTTTAGTCCCACATTGCTAGTTGGGAGAGAGTTGGAGTGGTATATAAGGGCTGCTGTTCTAGTCCTTCCAAGTGAGTGAGAATAGAAGGAGCCCTCGCGCACTCCTCCTCTGCCAGCCCCGCCTCGGCTCGGCACGGCTCGGCACGGCACGCACGCACGTCGCGTTTCGTGACTCGAATTCGAGTTCGAGACACACTTAAGGAAGCTTAAATTTTTCTTGGTGCACCAACTGAGTTGGGTACGTGTCGACCTGCCTGTGCATGCTCGCCGCGTGTCCCTGGCTTCCTACGCGTGGCAACGCGGTCGGGTCGGCTCTCCTCCCAGGCTATACAAGGAGACATATCAGATCTAGAGAATACAGTTCTCAGAACTCTCTAGTCCGTCTCTCTCACGAAGTTCCTTTTGCTGCGCTACTCTCTAGTCTTCCCCATCCCGGCGACTGCGTGCACAGCAGTCCGGGAGAGCAGGCCTCCGAAACCCCGTCCGTTGAGATCCTGCACCGGGAGACGGGCGATAAGGTTTTTGGGGAGCGTCTCGGCGCGACTGCTCGCTGTTGTTCGTGTTCCTCTTCGCGATTCGTCTGCTTTATCGACGACTTCCACTACACCATGGGTGACATCAACAACTCCCATGGTGGTGCTGTTGCTGGTGCGACCTTCCCGGTCGCGATGTACGTGTTTTTCCTCTCCTACCTTGCACTGCTACTTGTTCCATGTTCAGATCTGATGCATGTGCTTAGTCTGATGTGTGTCGTTAAGTATGCTTGTGCATCTGTGATATTGCTTTCGGTAATTAAACTCACACGGAAATTGCCTAATAATCCAACAATCCAAAAACCTTATATGCTTAGGCAATTTTCACCGTCTGGTTTCTGTCGTTGCGCTCAAACCGAGCCACTTTACGGGTTCTCATTTCAAGAGATGGCAGAATAAGACCCTCTTGTGGCTCACTTCTATGGGCGTGCACCGAGTTGTGGAAGGTACTCCCAGAGGTCCGCTTACTCTTGAAGAGGATAAAGCGTTCGGGGATGCCACCGTAATCTTTGTGGGTACCATCCTAAGTGTGCTTGGAGACAAGTTGGTTGATGCTTATCTGCACATCCGAAATGGGAAGGAACTGTGGGATGCACTGGACGCTAAGTTTGGTGTTGCCGATGCCGGAGGTGAACTGTATGCCATGGAGCAGTTCAATGACTACAGAATGGTTGAGAACCGATCTGTAGTAGAACAGGCTCATGAGATACAGATCATGGCAAAGGAACTTGAGCTCCTCAAGTGTGTGCTACCGGACAAGTTTGTCGCGGGATGCATTGTCGCTAAGCTTTCCCCTTCATGGAGGAACTTTGCCACTTCTCTGAAACATCAGAGGCATGAGTTCTCTGTTGAGAATATCATGGGCTCTCTAGATGTTGAGGAGAAGGCGAGGGCAAAAGACAAACACACTGGAGGAACCGAGGGACGTTCTGCTGCCAATATGGTGCAGAAAAATGCCCACAAGTCCAAGGGAAAGAACAAGGGAGTCTCCCAGACTACCAACTTCAAGAAGAAGGAAAAAACGGAGAAGAAAGATCCTTGCTGGGTGTGTGGCGAGACAGACCATTGGGCTAATCGTTGTCCACAACGCAAAGGAAAGAAATGTCAGGCTGGACAGAACTCAAATTCTGTCAGCATGGTCATTGGCAACACAGAGGAAGGAACTACAGGGTATGGTAATATATTACCTCATCGTTCTTTCGGTGTTTCAGCCCACGGAATGGTGGGTTGATACAGGTGCTAATGTTCATGTGTGTGCCGACATCTCCATGTTTACCTCTTATCGGGCCCGAGGTTCCTCGGTAATGATGGGGAATGGGTTACATGCTACTTGTTCATGGTGTTGGCACGGTAGATCCGAAGTTTACTTCGGGAAAGATCGTGCAACCGAAGAACGTGCTGCATGTCCCTTCTATCAAGAAGAATCTCGTTAGTGGCTTCCGTCTTATGAAAGATGGGTTTAAGTTGGTGTTTGAGTCCAATAAAGTTGTACTGTCTAAGTATGGAACTTTTGTTGGAAAGGGATATGAATGTGAGGGAATGTTTCGCTTCTCTCTAGAAGACTTATGTGATAATGTTGTGAACCATGTAAGCACTAGTGTTAATGAAACTAATGTTTGACATTCACGGCTTTGTCATGCTAATTTTGGTTCTATGACGCGGCTTGCTGATATGAGTTTAATTCCGAAATTCACCTTTGTCAAAGGCTCTAAGTGCCATGCTTGTGTGCAAGCAAAGCAGCCTCGCAAGCCTCACAAGCCTGCGAAGGAAAGAAACTTGGCACCACTAGAGCTCATACATTCAGATTTATGTGAGATGAATGGTGAGTTGACAAGAGGTGGAAAGAAATATTTCATGACTTTGATTGATGATTCCACTAGGTACTGTTATGTGTATCTCGTGAAAACTAAAGATGAGGCTCTTGATTTCTTTAAAACCTATGAGGCTGAAGTTGAGAATCAACTTGAAAGAAAGATAAAAAGGGTTCGGTCCGATCGTGGTGGAGAGTACTTTTCTAACGAGTTCAATTTATTCTGTGCGGAACATGGTATAACACATGAGAGGACGCCTCCCAATTCCCCACAATCCAATGGGATTGCGGAAAGGAAAAACCGTACTCTAACAGATTTGGTTAACGCAATGTTAGATGTTTCAGGTTTATCTAAGGAATGGTGGGGGGGGGGGGGGCTATATTGACTTCGTGTCATGTCCTAAACCGTGTTCCAACCAAGAATAAAGAGATTACCCCTTATGAGGAATGGGAAAAGAAAAGACCAACACTCTCCTACCTACGAACTTGGGGTTGTTTGGCTAAAGTGAATTTGCCAATCACCAAGAAGCGAAAGCTTGGACCAAAAACCGTGGACTGTATATTTCTTGGCTATGCTGCCCATAGCATTTCTTATAGATTTCTTGTGGTGAAATCTGGAGTGGACGACATGAATGTTGGCACCATCTTTGAATCAAGAGATGCTACATTCTTTGAGGATATATTTCCTATGAGAGATATGCATGGCATGTCTAGTTGGGAATCTGATCCAATACATGAAACTCCTATGGAGTCTGATGAGGAATCTGATGATGAGAGTTTAGATTCTGATGAAGATGACAATGAAACTCCAACAAGGAGTAAGAGACAATGGACTGAAAAGTCTTTTGGTAATGATTTCATTGTGTATCTTGTGGATGATACTCCCACTAGCATTTCAGAAGCTCTCGCATCTCCTGATGCAGACTACTGGAAGGAAGAGGTTCAAAGCGAGATGGATTCCATCTTGGCTAATGGAACGTGGGAGTTAACTGAGCATCCTTACGGGTGTAAACCTGTAGGATGTAAATGGGTATTTAAGAAGAAGCTTCGAGCTGATGGTACTATTGAGAAGTACAAAGCTCGGCTTGTTGCCAAAAGCTATACCCAAAAGGAAGGCGAAGATTTCTTCGATACCTACTCACCGGTGGCGAGATTGACCACCATTTGAGTACTACTGTCATTGGCTGCCTCACACGGTCTTCTCGTTCATCAAATGGACGTGAAGACGGCTTTCCTAAATGGAGAGTTGGACGAGGAAATTACATGGAACAGCATGATGGTTTCGTACTACAAGGTCAAGAAAGAAAGGTGTGTAAATTAAAGAAATATTTGTATGGTCTTAAACAAGCACCCAAACAATGGCATGAGAAGTTCAAAAGAACTTTGACATCTGTGGGCTTTGTTGTCAATGAAGCTGACAAATGTGTGTACTACCGCCATGGTGGGGGTGAGGGAGTTGTCCTATGCTTGTATGTGGATGACATACTAATTTTTGGGACAAGTCTCAAAGTGATTGAGGAGGTAAAAATCTTCTTATCTCAGTGTGTCGAGATGAAATATCTTGGAGAAGCTGATGTTATATTAAACTTCAAGTTACTGAGAGATGAGGATAATGGGATTACACTTGTGCAATCTCATTATGTTGAGAAGGTGTTGAGCAGATTTGGCTATGCTGATTGCAAATCTTCTCTCACACCTTATGATCCTAGTGTCTTGCTTCGAAAGAATGAAGAGCCAACTAGAGATCAACTAAGATACTCTCAAATTATTGGTTCACTCATGTATTTAGCTTGCGCTACGAGGCCTGATATCTCGTTTGCTGTATGCAAACTTAGCCGGTTTGTGGTCAACCCGGGAGATGATCATTGGCATGCTCTTGAGAGAGTGATGCGCTATCTAAAGGGAACCATGAGTTATGGAATTCATTATACCGGGTATCCAAGAGGACTTGAAGGGTATAGTGATTCCAATTGGATTTCAGATGCTAAGATGAAGGCCACAAGTGGATATGTTTTCACTCTTGGTGGTGGCGCTGTTTTCTGGAAGTCTTGCAAGCAGACTATCTTAACGAGGTCAACTATGGAAGCAGAACTCACAACATTAGATACAGCTACTGTCGAAGTGGAATGGCTTCGTGAGCTCTTGATGGACTTGCCTATGATTGGAAAACCAATACCGGCCATCCTCATGAACTGTGATAATCAAACCGTGATTATTAAAGTGAAAAGTTCTAAGGATAATATGAAAAGTTCCAAACATATCAAGAGGAGATTGAAGTATGTCAGAAAACTGAAGAACTCCGGAGTGATAGCATTGGATTATGTCCAAAGTGCTAAAAATCTGGCAGATCCTTTCACAAAAGGACTATGAAGAAACATGATAGACCTTGCATCGAGGGAGATGGGTTTGAGACCCACTTGAGTTGCCGAGGGGGTAACCCAACCTATGTGATCGGAAATTCTGTGAACTAGGACCTGGGAAAACAAACCGGAGCAACTGAGTTGAGAGAAAATTTAATACTCCCACTCCGCTGTAGATGCAATTCTCTCATAATGTGTTCTGAGCGGCTCTTGATGAGCGAAGACACTGTCCTACAGGGCGATCTTTGAAGAACGCACCTATACGAGTGACACTACTGGTCATAGTCTGGGAGATTTGGGTGAATCTCTAGTAAGCTCATGAAGGGCCGAAGAGTATGACTTATAAGCTCCACCCGAGGGGAAGGCTATGGTAGCCTAGTACCGTGCCGGCATTGAGCGAAACTTGCTGCACAAAGACTGACAATTCAAGGCATAGTCCATTGTTCAGTTGTAGTCAAGCGGTGTAGCACCTTGCCTAGGTGGAAGTTCAACTTAACAGTCTCCACTGAAGTGCAGATATATTAAACAGTGAATGGAACTAATGTGTCATCTGATGTGCATATGAGATCTGGTGGGGGATTGTAGAATGTAGATGGGCTGCAGCCCAGTTAGGCAGCCCATATAGTCTACAATTCCTGAAATCTCAAGGCCCATCACGTTGGCAGCTTGGGATAGCCTTGGGGGACAAAGTTTAGTCCCACATTGCTAGTTGGGAGAGAGTTGGAGTGTTATATAAGGGCTGCTATTCTAGTCCTTCCAAGTGAGTGAGAATAGAAGGAGCCCTCGCGCACTCCTCCTCCGCCCGCCCCGCCTCGGCTCGGCACGGCTCGGCACGCACGCACGTCGCGTTTCGTGACTCGAGTTCGAGTTCGAGACACACTTAAGGAAGCCTAAATTTTTCTTGGTGCACCAAGTGAGTTGGGTACGTGTCGACCTGCATGTGCATGCTCGCCGCGTGTCCCTGGCTTCCTACGCGTGGCAACGCGGTCGGGTCGGCTCTCCTCCCAGGCTATACAAGGAGACAGATCAGATCTAGAGAATACAGTTCTCAGAACTCTCTAGTCCGTTTCTCTCACGAAGTTCCTTTTGCTGTGCTACTCTCTAGTCTTCCCCATCTCGGCGACTGCGTGCACAGCCGTCCGGGAGAGCAGGACTCCGAAACCCCATCCGTTGAGATCCTGCACCGGGAGATGGGCGATAAGGTTTTTGGGGAGCGTCTCGGCGCGACTGCTCGCTGCTGTTCGTGTTCCTCTTCGCCGATTCGACTGCTTCATCGACGACTTCCACTACACCATGGGCGACATCAACAACTCTCATGGTGGTGCTGCTGCTGGTGCGACCTTCCCGGTCGCGATGTACGTGTTTTTCCTCTCCTACCTTGCACTGCTACTTGTTCCATGTTCAGATCTGATGCATGTGCTTAGTCTGATGTGTGTGGTTAAGTATGCTTGTGCATCTGTGATGTTGCTTTCGGTAATTAAACTCACACGGAAATTGCCTAATAATCCAACATCATGTCAGATTCTTGATAAAGAAAAGGTACCATGTCATGGGAAATTAATGTTGTTTCTACATGTATGCAGTAACAATTAAATGGTGTTATGTTGCTCAGTTATTTCTATCCAGTTTTGATCATCTCTTAGTTTTAACAACTCGAAGTTTTTTTTATCCAGAGACGTATGCCATTCATATCAATGTTCTGAATCCACCTTTGATCGTCTCTTAGCCTTAACAACTCGATTTTTTTTTCTCCAGAGATGCATGTCATTCATGTCAATGTTTTCATTAACAATTGAACATTATGGCAGTACATAGCATAAAAATATACAGGGGGAGGGGGGGTCAGTTGGATTGGAAATTTGTCATTTCTTCTGGAGAAACAGCAGGAAAAACCTATCACCTAGCGTTCTGTCATTTGGATCTATGGACTGAATACTGCTATTTTATAGGTTGGGCTGCAGGGTGGTTTCACGGCCCAATATACAAATAGTGCGAGAAACAGGCCACGAAAGATGATCTTTGTAGAAGCCGACTGACCTTTGGCCCTGACGGCGGCGGAGATCTCCGGCAGGCGCTTGACGGCCGCGTTCCGCTCCTTGCTGGGCGCGTCGCAGCGCAGCACCAGCACCACGCACTCCGGGCTCCCTTCGCCGATGGCCGCGGTGATGTCATCCCTCGTCAGCCTGGCGGCCTCGGGGAGCGGCGGCGCGTCCAGCAGCTCCACCGCCGCCTCCTCCGCGCCCATCTCCCCGTCCGTCCCGCCGACCACCGCCTTGACCCTGAGCCGCTTCCTGGTGCCGTCGGACCCGCCGCCGGGAGGCGACGCCTCCGCGCGCAGCAGCAGCGGGCCCTCCTCGCCCGCGAGCGCGCGGCACGCCGTGTTCACCAGCGAGCTCTTCCCGTGGGCGCGGAACCCGGTGATCAGCACGGACGGCGCCGGGGCGTCGTGGACTCCCTTGTCGTCGTCGGCGCCGTCCTCGTCGCTGGGGGCGAGGGCGGCGACGGCGTCGCGGATGTCCCGGCGCAGGGAGGACACGGCGTCATCCCTCAGGAGGCGCGTCGCGGCGACGATCGCCAATGCGCCGGCGGCGGCCGCGGCGGCGACCTTGAGGAGGAGGGGCAGCCGTTGTGCGGGCATTCGGCGGGAGAAGCGGGAGGCGAGGGGCCTCTTCGCTATAAGAGAATTTTACGAGGGGCTGTGTTTGGTAGAAACCATGCATCTGTTTTACGATCAGCGCTACAGTGTTCCATAAACGGCACACAGGGCGTGTAGCTTTGCCTCTTTGGGCAAGGTTTCGAAGAATAAAAGTTTCTCTATCGGTGAAGCATTGAAGCAGCATCTGCTCAGCATCACGAGCAAGATTGGAGCACAAGCTATGGTCTCTAGGGTCATGTGTACATAAGTAGAGTAGACACTAAACAAGGCCAAATTAAGGAACGGGAAGGATGTGAACCGGGGTGCAAGTGCACCCGGTTTTTTTTAAATTGGAAAAAAATCTACTTAAAGATTCCAAAAAAAATTGAAATAAAACTTTGCATGTATTATGTTGATACTTACTTGTGTAAGTTTGCACAAAAAAATACAATTGCATGTGGCCTACACAAAAATGACAAAATATCCAAATGATACTATAATGGTTGGTGAGGCACTGGTCATAGAAATAGGAAATTGCAATTTCACATTTTTGTGTAGGTCACATATGGTCATTTTTTGGAACAGAGATTTGGTGCACATGAGTATCAGTGATCTCGTTTTTCATATAAATTAAAAATCGTATTTTTCAGTTTCAATTTTTTTTGGAAAAAACTATGCCTATAGCCAATAATGTATCCCACAAACGTGTAAAATATCAATTTCAAATATTTTATAGTTTAAGCTACAAAAAAATGACAAAAGTGTAGATCTGAGTAGTCATTTTCAAATCCCCAAAATCATATCAAATTTGTTATTTCTATCTAGCACAAAATAAAAAGAATTTGGGGTTGTGATTTTGCATGATTGTGTGATGTATCACTGACAATCTCCAGAATTATTTTTGAATTTATGATAACTTATTCTTTTTTTAAAAAAATTGCGAGAACACTAAAGCTCGGGAGCCAAAAGTACTTTTAGCATTTTCTGTCCCAAAATCCGCACAAATAAGTATTTTTTCTACATACGTGCATTTTTTCAAAATTTTCTAAAACTTTAAAATAACATTTTTTTTTGAAACTTTCATTACATGGTGCTTGTGCACCCCAGTGCAACTGGGTATTTCCCTCAAATTAAGGGCCTTTTAGAGCTAAGACGGTTGCAAAACCACATTGCCAATAATGCAAGACGGTTTGCTAATCTTGGTTTAAGATAGAATAATAATTGATCGCAATGTGGTTTTGTCCACAATGCTTAGTGGAGCAATGCGCATATATCACTGAATTCGTACTGAGTTTAGGGTCGAGCATCGCATTATTCGTACGAGGAGGAGACACAGGAGTGAAGGATGGATTTCCCTCGGTGGGTTCTTTGCTTTGCTTCTTCTTTTCCCTGAGATCTTCCGCAGCATTCAGCCCTGCTAAAGACACGAAAAGGATCAAATGTGGTGGGTACTGCTTCTCCTTTCCATGGCTCCACTGCTCGTTTACTTCGTTTGTAGATGCACGGATACACTCTTGGTTCCCCTGCTCTTCTACAGGTGTGCTTGAGGTGCTGCTACCGCTAGGAAGAAGCGGCTGCTGGAAATCCTTGGCTCAGAAGCAAAAATTATACCAGACTCCCTCCATCCCAAATTCCCGATGTATATCGCGTATTGATTTTCGTGCCTTACAAGTTTGACCACTAATTTGATCAGTAATAGTAGTACATATAATATAACATGGAAAAACTTTATTTGAATACGAATTCAATAATATAACAGTTGAGACATATAGCGTATGCTTTGTTAGACAAATTTAGACCCAAAACGCGTGAGCCACCTAAATGGGGAGAGAGGGAGTAGTAACTTAGTAAGAAAATTATATCCCCCCAGACAATGATTAGGAAATTATACATAGTTTTAGTAAATTGTAAAACGAATGGAGCATGTAAGAGCTTGTTTGATTCACACAAACTTAAAACATGGGGAAAGAGAAAATGCAGAGAATGGCCACATGCAAAACAAATGATTGAGAAACACATGAAATATGTAAGCTTGGTTGTTTGGTTCGCAAGAATAGGAATATAATTTCTAATAAACATTATCGAATGAAAGTAAAATGGTATGAGAAAGTATAATTAGGTTGTTATTAACTTATTATGCCACCGGATACATCAGCCTCGTTGTTCTTCGTACGTAGGAATTTGAAAGGGAGGTCCAATTAAATGGATATACAGGTACATGCATATATACATTTTAATACTCCCTCTATTCCAAACTAACTTGTTAACTTGTTTAACTTTTTCTAGTTATGAATGCACTACTAGAAAAGGGTTAGCTGTGAGATCACTAACAGTGGCGCACCTATAAATTATTTGAAGTTTGAACTAATCTTATCATATGTATCTGCATATTAGTTTTTGTTTTCCATGTAGTTAGGTGTACTCATGTACGCAGTTGTATACCGGCAAGATGTATGTGCGACATCGTACGTAAGCAGCGAGTCGACGGCGGAGAGCGTGCAGGGTGAGATGCTAGTGTGATGTGAGATACACGCACATGCGAGATGCCAATCTAGATGAGTTAGTGAGAACCAATCTGTGGTTGGGTGGTTAGGTGGATAGTGATACCTAGGTGGGTAATGGCACTCCCAGCCCACCAGAGTTCAAATCTCATGTTTGACACTTTGGTGTCTCATTAAAGACGGAATATTTTTCAGTGGGAGACAATGTTTCCGTCGACAGCGAGGCACTTGTGGTGACTTCGTTAATCTCAAAACCCATCGGATGAAATTTCTTGGACGCAGTCTCTCGGAGGTTCTCATAAGGATAGGGTGTGCGCGTACATGCGTTTATCGGGGTGAGTATATGTGCGTATATATGAGCGTTTACGTATGTATTATGTTTTGAAAAAAATCTAGATGAGTTAGTTGCATGCAACATACATACCCAAGTTGTTAGTAGCCGAGTCAATCTGGAGACTGGAGTGATTCTAGGAGGTGATGGACGCGTGCTAGCTAGTGCGTGCGTGCATGTATAGTTGATAGTTAGTGGATGAGTGGCATGAGTGCTAAGCTGTTGTATATATACTGCTTTGAGTTAATAGAAAAACAACGGTGGCAGAAACAATGTAGTCTATCTTATTATCAAGGGGAAATGCCTCTCTGGCAAAGCAAGTTGTGCTTCTACCTTGAGCGTGTGTATGCGTGTGTTGTGATTGTTCTTGAGACACAACTAAGAGTTCACAGGTAGAAGAAGAGGGGTTGCGAGATGCAGCTCCAACATAAATGGTGTGTCATGGCTATCACAGTTAGCAATGGCACACTACTCACCGATGTGCGGCACTACTAAGTTTGATCAAGGTTTGACTCATCCCTAGATATACCAATGACGCACCATGTACAGGTGCGCAATTGCTACCACACCCTCCGGAATCGCCTTTTTAGTTTTAAGAAAAATAAAAGAAAATGTTAGAAATTTTAAAAAATCCTTCGAGATGACCATGTGTTATGTCATCTAGTTGCAAGAGAAATTAACAAAATTGAATTCTACTTTTTTTTCTGCAAAATTGCGACGTGTATTGGTAAAACAGTTTTTGTGGTTGCATACGACCTCCGATGATATGAACATGTATCTACACAAAATTTTACATCCAATTTCAAAACCCCCCCCTGCGCATTTAGCAATTTTTTACATTCCCCAAAATCTAAAAGGAAACAAGACTTTTTTCAGGTTTTAGATTTCGGGCAAAATTTAAAAAAGAAAGAACAAAATAGCAATGGTGCGCCACTACTAGTGTTTCCCTCCTTCGAAATTCAAAACTGACCAGCCACTTACCCCTGCATTTTTTATCCACCTCCCTACTCCCCCCCTCCACACATTCTATTCTCATCCTCCTCTCCTCTCCTCCTCCTCCTCCTCCTCCTCCTCCTCGTCTTCTTTCCTCCTTCCTTCTACTCCTCCATCCACTCATCCTTCCTCCTCTCCGGTGACCCTCCCCCCGGTCTCCATCCTACCTTCGGCCTTCCTCCAACATCCTCTTCTCCCTCCTCTCCATGAAGCATCCTCTCCTCCCTCCTCCCTCCTCCCTCCTCCCTCCTCCCTCCTCCCTCCTCTCCATGAACCCTCCTCTCCTCCCTTCTCCATCCTCACTGACGGCTAGGCTATGAGCATGAACATAAATGTGGCAAATAATTCATACAAAAAAACAAGAAAAAAAATCAAAAAATGTGCCAAATCTTGATCTAGAACCAGATTTGAAATTTTAGTAGTGGCGCACCTACATTTTTACTAGTGGGCACCTCGCGTTTTTAGCAGTGGCGCACGAGGCAGCTAGTAGTGGCGCACTAAATGGTGCGCCACTTCTAAGCCAGATAGCAATGGCACACCATGTGGTGCGCCACTACTAACACTTAGTTGTGGATTGATAGTAGTGGCGCACCACGGTGGACAACTGCTAGGCACAAGTGGTGCGCCATTAATAAAGTTTTTTATAGTAGTGATGTATCTATAACTAAAATGCATCTATATAATTTCGTATCTAGACAAAGTTGAGCAAGTTATTTTTGGAAGGAGGGAGTACGAAACATAAGATATTGATACGTGCATTTTGCATCATCATTATTGCTACATATAGGATTAATTTTCATTGTTATTTGCCTTCATACATTGTTATTTATGCATTTTAGTCGATTTCCGGAATATTTCTACAAAGTCTCCTTCATTGGTATTTAATTCTTGGGAGGCTTTTTCATATTTTATTTATTTCAGGACTTTCTGGATCGGCAAAAATCGAGGCAAATATACCTAATTAGTTTTTCACCCGAAGAAAGGCCGTGAGCGAAAGAACCACGCGAGAGGGGCCACTAGGTGCGAACGAGCATAGGTGGCGCGCCCTACCTGGTTGGGCGCGCCACTCTACCTCGTTTGCTCCTCGAGCGTCGCCGTGGGGCCCCTTTTATTTTAGAAGCTCTATTTTGCCCAAAAAAACCTAAGCCATATTTTTCCCGAGATTTATTGAGTAGGCGGTGGAGGCGAAAGTCCTCTCCTACTCGGGAGAGGGTAGATCCTGCTGCACCAATGCCTCTGGTGAAGTGGAAATCAACGCCATCAACATCCCCACTCCTCCTTGGCTTGGGAGGAGGCATCTCCATCAACATCTCCATCAACACAATCATCACTACCATCTCCATCTACGAGATCGACGTGACCCCCCTCGTAGTTTGTGCTGAATTGAACCCCGGATATTATTTTTAGTGCTATGGCATGTTCGTGATTAGTACTTTGTCATTATTCGGTGGGAAGAATATATATATAGATTGTGTTGTAACTGTTGCGGTCAGAAACCCACCGGCGAGCAACGACGGGCAACACAGTAGAGCCGGGAGGCTCCCAGGACTGCGGCTGGCCCTGGTCCCTCGAGCGACGGCCCGCAAAGCCTCGGCACGCACGTTCGATGCTGGTGCAAGGGCGTGCCACCTGACCTATACCTGGTCAGGAAGGTGATGGATTTGCTTCGCTTAATTTCCTGCATGGCATACACGTAAACATTAAATACGAGCCTCGATCGGCTCTCAGGTTATCCTGTGAATCGGCTCAAGGAGCCGATCCACCCATGATTCGTATGAGGTCTACGATCACATGGCGGTCCTGCTTGATCAATATAAAGCTAAAACGACCTACGACGATTTAGGGTTTTCACCACATAATCGGAACATCCTACGCGTGATTGAGCTCGGCAGCCACGCACGGTGATAATAAACCAACCCTAGACAAGGCCTAAAAACCAACATGAAGTTGATCCCCGGAACATCTTATCTAGGGCTAGCAAACTACACCCTACGTGCTACTGGATCCTTCAACCCGTTTGCAAGGCCTAACTATGCAGATATTAAACTAATCCTTGAAGAACAAGGAGCAATCATAACGGATCGGATCTACTAAATAATGATCAAGCGAGGTGCCGCCCCTACACCTAATATAGGTGTAAGGGCGGCTAGACGTCTAAGGGTTGCATGGACAAAAGCATGTGACACGATGAAACAATGCTAACCCTAACACATCTATGATAACTACGTTGCTCGCCATCAACAAGGCTTCAGCACGAGCAACGCATGAACAACGAATAAACGTATATCGCCTAGATCGCAAGATGCGATCTAGGCAGCATGATGCTTACCCGGAAGAAACCCTCGAAACAAGGGGTTGGCGATGCGCCTAGATTGGTTTGTGATGAACGTGATTGTTGTTTTTCTCAATAACCCTAGATACATATTTATAGTCCGTAGACTTTCTAACGTGGGAATAATCCCAACCGTGCACGAGCCAAATTCTATCTAACCGACACGTATCCTACTATATTTACAGTATATACGGGCAAACTAGCCCAAACTTTGTATACAAGGCCGATTCATGTATATCTTCCGCGTATATTCTTCAAGCCCATCTTAATCGCGGCCCACCTCTGATCCGGTCAAATTCTGGTGATAACACATGCCCCCCTGGTTTTGGAAATGATAATTCCAAAATCACTCTGTTTTTTCTTCGTCGGGTCATGTCGTGGCAGAGCAGAACCGTCGCAGTATCCTTCATCATGATGCCTTGCCTTCTCAACTTATCTGCAAGATTTGATAGCTTTAACATCACTTCCCCGGAAACTGCTGCAACATTAACTCCCCCATATCCCCTTATTTAACTGCATCGAACAGTTCGCCTCTTCATCCTCTTGCTCTGTACTAGCCATCGGCAAAAAACCCCTTCCTCTGTAGCCATGTCTTCTTCCTCCTCCTCCTCCTCGGCCACATCAGGTCTCTCCTACGTATCGTCTCCCTTTCGTGAGCCGACGCCAGAGTGGGGCTCGTTGGTGGCGCACGACATCCTCGCCCCAACGACGTGGGACAAGGAGGACCACGATTCCTCCGTCTGGTCCGAGGATGACAAGTCCTTGACCGACGGAGAGGACGACCTCCAATTCCTCGTCGACGGGGAGGAGGAGGCGGAGAGCGAGGACGACTGCTTCTCCTGGGACGACTTCACCTCCTCCGACGTGGAGGAGGAAGAGGAGGATGACACCTCCTCCGACGAATATCCGCCGGCAAAGCGCTTCCGCGCCTAGTGGGACGACGACATCGACGACGACGACGAGGAAGACGAGGCTCCCGTAGAAGGCTACGGGAGCAGCGACGAGGAGCCTACCAGCAGCTGCGCCGGCGGCAGCGATGACGACGACGAGGGCAGCAACGGCCCTTAGATTAGGGACTACTAGCATAGGACTAGTAGTAGTAATCGGCTTTTGTTCTTTCTTCCTTGAGCAATCGGCTCTTCTCTCGTAAAAGCACTTTTATTAATGAAGAAAACATCTCTAAGCCGATTCTCGTCCTTTTACCAGCTTTGCCGATTGTCAAAGTAAGCCAACACACCAAGAGCCGATGGCAGCGCATCGGCCCTTGCCATAAAACGCGAGCAAGGCCAGCTCGTTGCCTATTCAAACGGTAACCTGCGACTTATCCGAAAGAGCAACACTCGGATCCCCAAATCGCCGCTCGAACAGATCCAACTCACGGCCACACGAACCTCAGATCTCAATCGTGCAGGCTCGCACCCGCAACGGACCAATGGCGAGAATCATCCAACGCCAACGCTATGGTCTCCAGCTCGAAGGTAATCCTTAACCGCTCCTCGCTGTCCGAACATAGTGCTAGAATTAACAACAAGCATCTGAATTAATGCTTCGTTCCATCATTAATTTCTAGGTATCAGACATTCTACTGCCACATCCTTCTCTTCCAAATTCTCTCTGTCTTGGCCCTCGTTCTACCGAGAGTCCTGCCCATCTGATTTCATGCGAGGCAAATAGAATTCCCTTCGTGAACCAAAACCTAGATCTGACTTCTCGGGCCGACTGCTTACGAGCCTGGCCTAATCCTCCTGAAGATTGGGTTTCATGGTACAACAGAGTCTCCAAAACCCACCACGCCACTTGGGAAACCGCAGAAATAGCCGATGCTTTGGCCTTATCACTGTCTCTCCTTGAGAAACATGAAAACCTTCTGAAAACCATCGGCTATTTTTGGTCTGATGCTTTGAATTGCTTCATGTTTGGTCATGGCCCCATGACACCAACCTTACTGGACGTGGCCATGATCACTGGTTTAGACATTGCATCCCCATTCCTCGCAACCTCTCCTTTACCTCGTCAACCGATGGTTTTGAGACTTGGTGGTCAATGTGGAAGACTCACGCCTTCAGGAGAGCTCTGGGACCATTGCTGAAACAGCTTGATGCTGAATATGACATCCCTGCAGAGCAGGTACCACTACTCACAATTTATTTTTGAAGTGGTTTGCGCTGATTTCCCTTTATAACCTTGCTCTGTCTTCTTGCAGCAACAGGACGGTCCTGACCCTGTAGATGATGACGGCTCCCCTTTTCAGATTCCTCCCAGCAGCTCCGGTGGTCCTCTTCTGCAAAAACTCACCACCTTTGAAGAAGGTTGTGATGCAGAGCCAGCCGATGAGACCCAAATCGGCTTCAAAAAGCAGAGTGTCTACTAGGTCAGCTGCCCCCCGAGCCTCAGTCAAGGCGAGAACAGTGGTGAGTGATGGCGTGTATTTCACACGTTCGTTGGGCAACCCCAAGAGGAAGGTATGATGCGCACAGCAGCAAGTTTTCCCTCAGAAAGAAACCAAGGTTTATCGAACCAGGAGGAGCCAAGAAGCACGTTGAAGGTTGATGGCGGCGGGATGTAGTGCGACGCAACACCAGGGATTCCGGCGCCAACGTGGAACCCGCACAACACAACCAAAGTACTTTGCCCCAACGAAACAGTGAGGTTGTCAATCTCACCGGCTTGCTGTAACAAAGGATTAACCGAATTGTGTGGAAGATGATTGTTTGCGAGAGAAAACAGTAAAAACAAGTATTGCAGACAGATTTGTATTTCAGTATTAAAAGAATGGACCGGGGTCCACAGTTCACTAGAGGTGTCTCTCCCATAAGATAAAAGCATGTTGGGTGAACAAATTACGATCGGACAATTGACAAATAGAGAGAGCATAACAATGCACATACATGTCATGATAAGTATAGTGAGATTTAATTGGGCATTACGACAAAGTACATAGACCGCCATCCAACTGCATCTATGCCTAAAAAGTCCACCTTCGGGTTATCATCCGAACCCCTTCCAGTATTAAGTTGCAAAGCAACAGACAATTGCATTAAGTATGGTGCGTAATGTAATCAACAACTACATCCTCGGACATAGCGCCAATGTTTTATCCCTAGTGGCAACAAGCACAACACAACCTTAGAACTTTCTCGTCATCGTACCGGTGTCAATGCGGGCATGAACCCACTATCGAGCATAAATACTCCCTCTTGGAGTTAAAAGCAAAAACTTGGCCGAGCCTCTACTAGTAACGGAGAGCATGCAAGATCATAAACAACACATATGTAATAACTTGATAATTAACATAACATGGTATTCTCTATCCATCGGATCCCGACAAACACAACATAGAGTATTACGGATAGATGATCTTGATCATGTTTGGCAGCTCACAAGATCCAACAATGAAGCACAATGAGGAGAAGACAACCATCTAGCTACTGCTATGGACCCATAGTCCAGGGGTGAACTACTCACTCATCACTCCGGAGGCGACCATGGCGGTGTAGAGTCCTCCGGGAGATGAATCCCCTCTCCGGCAGGGTGCCGGAGGAGATCTCCGTAATCCCCCGAGATGGGATCGGCGGCGGCGGCGTCTCGGTAAGGTTTTCCGTATCGTGGTTTTTCGCATCGTGGGTTTCGCGACGGAGGCTTTAAGTAGGCGGAAGGGCGAGTCGGGGGCTGACGAGGGGCCCACACCACGGGCGGCGCGGCCCCCTTGGCCGCGCCGCCATGTGGTTTGGCCACCTCGTGGCCCCACTTCGTATGCTCTTCGGTCTTCCGGAAGGTTCGTGGCGAAATAGGCCCCCGGGTCTTCGTTTCGTCCAATTCCGAGAATATTTTGTTACTAGGATTTCGAAACCAAAAACAGCAGAAAACAAGAATCGGCACTTCGGCATCTTGTTAATAGGTTAGTTCCGGAAAATGCACGAATATGACATAAAGTGTGCATAAAACATGTAGGTATCATCAATAATATGGCATAGAACATAAGAAATTATCGATACGTCGGAGACGTATCAAGCATCCCCAAGCTTAGTTCTCGCTCGTCCCGAGCGAGTAAAACGATAACAAAGATAATTTCGAAGGGATATGCCATCATAACCTTGATCATACTATTTGTAAACATATGTAGTGGATGCAGCGATCAAAACAATGGTAATGACATGAGTAAACAAGTGAATCATAAAGCAAAGACTTTTCATGAATAGTACTTCAAGACAAGCATCAATAAGTCTTGCATAAGAGTTAACTCATAAAGCAATAAATCAAAGTAAAGGCATTGAAGCAACACAAAGGAAGATTAAGTTTCAGCGGTTGCTTTCAACTTGTAACATGTATATCTCATAGATAATTGTCAACATAGAGTAATATAACAAGTACAATATGCAAGTATGTAGGAATCGAGTGCACAGTTCACACAAGTGTTTGCTTCTTGAGGTGGAGAGAGATAGGTGAACCGACTCAACATAAAAGTAAAAGAATGGTCCTTCAAAGAGGAAAGCATCGATTGCTATATTTGTGCTAGAGCTTTTATTTTGAAAACATGAAACAATTTTGTCAACGGTAGTAATAAAGCATATGAGTTATGAAAATTATATCTTACAAGTTGCAAGCCTCATGCATAGTATACTAATAGTGCCCGCACCTTGTCCTAATTAGCTTGGACTACCGGATCTTTGCAATGCACATGTTTTAACCAAGTGTCACAATGGGGTACCTCCATGCCGCCTGTACAAAGGTCTAAGGAGAAAGCTCGCATTTTGGATTTCTCGCTTTTGATTATTCTCAACTTAGACATCCATACCGGGACAACATGGACAACAGATAATGGACTCCTCTTTAATGCATAAGCATGTGGCAACAATTATTATTCTCATATGAGATTGAGGATATATGTCCAAAACTGAAACTTCCACCATGGATCATGACTTTAGTTAGCGGCCCAATGTTCTTCTCTAACAATATGCATGCTCCAACCATAAAGGTGGTAGATCTCTCTTACTTCAGACAAGACGGACATGCATAGCAACTCACATGATATTCAACAAAGAATAGTTGATGGCGTCCCAAGAAACATGGTTATCGCACAACAAGCAACTTAATAAGAGATAAAGTGCATAAGTACATATTCAATACCACAATAGTTTTTAAGCTATTTGTCCCATGAGCTATATATTGCAAAGGTGAATGATGGAATTTTAAAGGTAGCACTCAAGCAATTTACTTTGGAATGGCGGATAAATACCATGTAGTAGGTAGGTATGGTGGACACAAATGGCATAGTGGTTGGCTCAAGTATTTTGGATGCATGAGAAGTATTCCCTCTCGATACAAGGTTTAGGCTAGCAAGGTTATTTGAAACAAACACAAGGATGAATGGTACAGCAAAACTCACATAAAAGACATATTGTAAACATTATAAGACTCCATACCGTCTTCCTTGTTGTTCAAAACTCAATACTAGATGTTATCTAGACTCTAGAGAAACCAAATATGCAAACCAAATTAGCAAGCTCTAAGTGTTTCTTCATTAATGGGTGCAAAGTATATGATGCAAGAGCTTAAACATGAGCACAACAATTGCCAAGTATCAAATTATCCAAGACATTTTAGAGTTACTACATGTAGCATTTTCCAATTCCAACCATATAACAATTTAACGAAGAAGAAACTTCGCCATGAATACTATGAGTAGAGCCTAAGGACATATTTGTCCATATGCTACAGCGGAGCGTGTCTCTCTCCCATAAAGTGAATGCTAGGATCCATTTTATTCAAACAAAACAAAAAACAAAACAAACCGACGCTCCAAGCAAAGTACATAAGATGTGACGGAATAAAAATATAATTTCAGGGGAGGAACCTGATAATGTTGTCGATGAAGAAGGGGATGCCTTGGGCATCCCCAAGCTTAGACGCTTGAGTCTTCTTAGAATATGCAGGGGTGAACCACCGGGGCATCCCCAAGCTTAGAGCTTTCACTCTCCTTGATCATATTGCATCATACTCCTCTCTTGATCCTTGAAAACTTCCTCCACACCAAACTCGAAACAACTCATTAGAGGGTTAGTGCACAATAAAAATCAACATGTTCAGAGGTGACACAATCATTCTTAACACTTCTGGACATTGCATAAAGCTACTGGACATTAATGAATCAAAGAAATTCATCCAACATAGCGAAAGAGGCAATGCAAAATAAAAGGCAGAATCTGTCAAAACAGAACAGTCCGTAAAGATGGATTTTATTAGGCCACCAGACTTGCTCAAATGAAAATGCTCAAATTGAATGAAAGTTGCGTACATATCTGAGGATCATGCACGTAAATTGGCTTAATTTTCTGAGCTTCCTACAGGGAGGTAGACCCAGATTCGTGACAGCAAAGAAATCTGTAACTGCGCAGTAATCCAAATCTAGTACTTACTTTTACTATCAAAGACTTTACTTGGCACAACAAAACATAAAACTAAGATAAGGAGAGGTTGCTACAGTAGTAAACAACTTCCAAGACACAAATATAAAACAAAAATACTGTAGTAAAAACATGGGTTGTCTCCCATAAGCGCTTTTCTTTAACGCCTTTCAGCCTAGGCGCAGAAAGTGTATCTCAAGTAACATCAAGAGACGAAGCATCAACATCATAATTTGTTCTAATAATAGAATCATAAGGTAACTTCATTCTATTTCTAGGGAAGTGTTCCATACCTTTCTTGAGAGGAAATTGATATTTAATATTACCTTCCTTCATATCAATAGTAGCACCAACGGTTCGAAGAAAAGGTCTTCCCAATATAATGGGGCAAGATGCATTGCATTCAATATCCAAGACAACAAAATCAACGGGGACAAAGTTATTGTTAACCATAATATGAACATTATCAACTTTCCCCAAAGGTTTCTTTTTAGCATTATCAGCGAGATTAACATCCAGATAACAGTTTTTCAATGGTGGCAAGTCAAGCATATCATAGACTTTTTTAGGCATAACAGAAATACTTGCACCAAGATCGCATAAGGCATTACAATCAAAATCTTTGACTCTCATTTTAATGATGGGCTCCCAACCATCCTCTAGCTTTCTAGGAATAGAAGTTTCAAGTTTTAGTTTCTCTTCTCTAGCTTTTATGAGAGCATTTGTAATATGTTTTGTGAAAGCCAAGTTTATAGCGCTAGCATTGGGACTCTTAGCAAGTTTTTGTAAGAACTTTATAACTTCAGAGATGTGGCAATCATCAAAATCTAAATCATTACAATTTAAAGCAATGGGATTATCATCCCCAAGGTTGGAAAAAATTTCAGCAGTTTTATCACAAGCAGCTTCAAGTAGCTTTAGCAGCTTCGGGTAATTTTGCGCGCTTTGCACTAGGAGTAGAAGCATTGCCAACACCAATTATTTTACCATTAATAGTAGGAGGTGCAGCAACATGTGAATCATTAGCATTGCTAGTGGTGGTATATAGTCCAAACTTTAGCTACATTTTCCTCTTTAGCTAGTTTTTCATTTTCTTCTCTATCCCACCTAGCACGCAGTTCAGCCATTAATCTTATATTCTCATTAATTCTAACTTGGATGGCATTTGCTGTAGTAACAATTTTATTTTCAATATACCTATTAGGCATAACTTTCGATTTCAAAAGATCAACATCAAAGGCAAGACTATCAACTCTAGAAACAAGAATATCAATTTTATTGAGCTTTTCCTCAACAGATTTGTTAAAAGCAGTTTGTGTACTAATAAATTCTTTAAGCATGGCTTCAAGTCCAGGGGGTCTATTCCTATTATTGTTGTAAGAATTCCCATAAGAATTAGCATAACCGTTACCATTATTATAAGGATATGGCCTATAGTTATTACTAGAATTGTTCCGATAAGCATTGTTGTTGAAATTATTATTTTTAATGAAGTTTACATCAACATGTTCTTCTTGAGCAACCAATGAAGCTAATGGAACATTATTAGGATCAACATTAGTCCTATCATTCGCAAGCATAGACATAATAGCATCAACCTTATCATTCAAGGAAGAGGATTCTTCGACAGAATTTACCTTCTTACCTTGTGGAGCTCTTTCCGTGTGCCATTCAGAGTAATTAATCATCATATTATCAAGAAGCTTTGTTGCTTCACCAAGAGTGATGGACATAAAGGTACCTCCAGCAGCTGAATCCAATAAATTCCGCGAAGAAAAATTTAGTCCTGCATAGAAGGTTTGGATGATCATCCAAGTAGTCAGTCCATGGGTTGGGCAATTTTTAACCAAAGATTTCATTCTTTCCCAAGCTTGAGCAACATGTTCATTATCCAATTGTTTAAAATTCATTATGCTACTCCTCAAAGATATAATTTTAGCAGGGGGATAATATCTACCAATAAAAGCATCCTTGCATTTAGTCCAGGAATCAATACTATTCTTAGGCAGAGATAGCAACCAATCTTTAGCTCTTCCTCTTAATGAGAAAGGAAACAATTTTAATTTTATAATATCACCATCTACATCTTTATACTTTTGCATTTCACATAGTTCAACAAAATTATTGAGATGGGCAGCAAGCATCATCGAACTAACACTGTGAAAATTGCTCTCGCATAACAAGACTCAAGTAAAGCAGTGTTTAATTTCAAAGAATTCTGCTGTAGTAGCAGGTGGAGCAATAGGTGTGCATAGGAAATCATTATTATTTGTGCTAGTGAAGTCACACAACTTAGTATTTTCAGGGGTAGCCATTTTAGCAGTAGTAAATAAAGCAAACTAGATAAAGTAAATGCAAGTAAACTATTTTTTTTTGTTTTTGATATAGCAAACAAGACAAGTAAATAAAGTAAAACTAGCAACTAATTTTTTTGTGTTTTGATATAATGCAGCAAACAAAGTAGTAAATAAAATAAAGCAAGACAAAAACAAAGTAAAGAGGTTGGGAAGTGGAGACTCCCTTGCAGCGTGTCTTGATCTCCCGGCAACGGCGCCGTGAAAATATGCTTGATGGCGTGTATTTCACACGTTCGTTGGGCAACCCCAAGAGGAAGGTATGATGCGCACAGCAGCAAGTTTTCCCTCGGAAAGAAACCAAGGTTTATCGAACCAGGAGGAGCCAAGAAGCACGTTGAAGGTTGATGGTGGCGGGATGTAGTGCGGCGCAACACCGGGATTCCGGCGCCAACGTGGAACCTGCACAACACAACCAAAGTACTTTGCCCCAACGAAACAGTGAGGTTGTCAATCTCACCGGCTTGCCGTAACAAAGGATTAACCGAATTGTGTGGAAGATGATTGTTTGCAGAGAAAACAGTAAAAACAAGTATTGCAGCAGATTTGTATTTCAGTATTAAAAGAATGGACCGGGGTCCACAGTTCACTAGAGGTGTCTCTCCCATAAGATAAAAGCATGTTGGGTGAACAAATTACAGTCGGGCAATTGACAAATAGAGAGAGCATAACAATGCACATACATGTCATGATAAGTATAGTGAGATTTAATTGGGCATTACGACAAAGTACATAGACCGCCATCCAACCGCATCTATGCCTAAAAAGTCCACCTTCAAGTTATCATCCGAACCCCTTCCAGTATTAAGTTGCAAAGCAACAGACAATTGCATTAAGTATGGTGCGTAATGTAATCAACAACTACATCCTCGGACATAGCGCCAATGTTTTATCCCTAGTGGCAACAAGCACAACACAACCTTAGAACTTTCGTCACCGTCCCGTGTGTCAATGCAGGCATGAACCCACTATCGAGCATAAATACTCCCTCTTGGAGTTAAAAGAAAAATCTTGGCCAGAGCCTCTACTAGTAACGAAGAGCATGCAAGATCATAAACAACACATATGTAATAACTTGATAATTAACATAACATGGTATTCTCTATCCATCGGATCCCGACAAACACAACATAGAGTATTACAGATAGATGATCTTGATCATGTTAGGCAGCTCACAAGATCCAACAATGAAGCACAATGAGGAGAAGACAACCATCTAGCTACTGCTATGGACCCATAGTCCAGGGGTGAACTACTCACTCATCACTCCGGAGGCGACCATGGCGGTGTAGAGTCCTCCGGGAGATGAATCCCCTCTACGGCAGGGTGCCGGAGGAGATCTCCAGAATCCCCGAGATGGGATCGGCGGCGGCGGCGTCTCGCATAGGTTTTCCGTATCGTGGTTTTTCGCATCGGGGGTTTCGCGACGGAGGCTTTAAGTAGGCGGAAGGGCAGAGTCGGGGGCTGACGAGGGGCCCACACCACAGGGCGGCGCGGGCCCCCTTGGCCGCGCCGCCATGTGGTTTGGCCACCTCGTGGCCCCACTTCGTATGCTCTTCGGTCTTCCGGAAGGTTCGTGGCGAAATAGGCCCCCGGGTCTTCGTTTCGTCCAATTCCGAGAATATTTTGTTACTAGGATTTCGAAACCAAAAACAGCAGAAAACAAAGAATCGGCACTTCGGCATCTTGTTAATAGGTTAGTTCCAGAAAATGCACGAATATGACATAAAGTGTGCATAAAACATGTAGGTATCATCAATAATATGGCATAGAACATAAGAAATTATCGATACGTCGGAGACGTATCAGTGAGGAAAGTAGCTGCCAGGAAGACTCTGAAGCGCCAAAGCCCTACTCCAGCTGAAGAAGGCTCGCACGTAAGTTTCGCTCATGCTTTGGCTGATTCCATTTCATCCTTCTAGGCTTCTGCAGCATACTTGTATTTCTTCTACAAACCTCCACTGAAGAAAACTCTAGTGAGGACACACAGTCCAGTCGAAGGGACTCGAGCTCGGGCAATTCTGAGAAAACCACCACGCAGAGCCAGCCAGACTTGCCACCGTCGGCTTCCAAGAAAAGATCAGCCCCTGAACCTGCCGTTTCCCAAACTCCCATCAAAGCATGGCAGGGCAGCCTACGCACAAAGAACCGATGCATCAAGAGAGCTCGCAAGGAACCGCAAGCCTCTCCATCAAACCAGGAGATATCAAACGTAACTCCATCCTCTCCTCGGCTCATTTTGCATGCTGACCCCTTGTCGTTCTTATCGGCTAACCTCTCCCTCTGCAGACTGATCACACCTCCAGTGGGGAAGTCGAGGAGGTACCCATGCCATCCGCCACTCTGGTCCTAGCAACGTCTACGAGTGTAGTTGAGAAGGTGGCCAACTTGGCCAAACCGACAGCAGAAACACCAGAGCCGATCACCTCTTCTTCCGTTGAAAGCTGATATTGCAGATAAATGCCAACGGCTTAATGAGAAAAAGGCTGCCTTGGACGCCGAACTGACACATCTGACAGCACTGCTGAACTGGCGACCTTGCGCAAAGGGTTGGAGGTCCTCGAAGAGAAGGTTCGGGCAACAAAACAGCTCATTGAAGCTAAGGAAGCTCTCATCGTTCACTCCCTCGAGGAAGCAGAAGGCCTCAAAGCTGAACTGAAGACCGACTTGGCCGAAATCCGCGCCTTGAACACGCAGCTGGTAGATCCTGTGTAATTTGTACTAGAGTCGATGGCTGTGCATCGGCTTTTTACATTCTAAAGTCGATGTCTTTGCATCGGCTATACTTGTATACTGTTGTCTTCGCATATTTTCTCAAGTCGATGTCTGTGCATCGGCTGTGACTTGCATGTACTTTTTTTTACTGGCCGATTTTTCTATCGGCCCCCAATATTTCACTGCACATGTATCGCACATGTTCATCTGATTAGGTGCCCCCCGAGCCGAATCTGTCAGGTAACTGCAGATATCGGCTCTGTAGTTAGCCAAGGCACTGTACTTGAACATCGGCTCCGTCAGGACCAATGTTGACTTCTTCTAGCTCATCAGCCGATGTAAACCCATACCCTAGCTTTCCATCACCTGTGAGATCGACACTGAATACAGGGAAAACGTATGGTAAGGATAATATGGGCCGATTGCTGGAATCGGCCCCCATTGTATTGCTCAATGAAGGTTTAAATCTTGGTCTTGCTTTACTATAACTACGTGACATGTTTGAGACAAGATTATCCCTTTTTATTTTTTGGGGCCGATTGACAAGGGATTAACTTGTCAATGCCTACGTATTGTAGACTAGGGTTTTCGGGAAGAGCGACGATGGAGATTCCGGGGTCGAGATTAGGCACACGACGTACCCAGCTTCGGGTCCTCTCGGTGGAGGATCCCTACGTGCTGCTAGCAATCCAAGTATATGAGCATAAGTATGTTTACGGGGTGCCGTCGTAGGCGGAGCTATGTTGTCTATATTCTATCTATCTCGTTGGCCTCTCTATTTCGGGTGCCCCGGCTAGCTTTATATATGCAACCAGCCTAGGGTTTTACAAGAGTCCTAGTCGACTACTTCTTCGGGTTGCCTTGTTGGGCCTTCTCCATATTTGGTCTTCTCCATATTGGGCCGAGCCAGGTATACTAATAATGGGTACCCGAAGGGTATGCCCATGTCGATAGCCCCCGAGTTTATAGGGAAGTCGAAGACTTGCGTAGAAACTCCAAGCATAACCATCTCCGAAGTCGAAGAAATACAAGGCGAGGTCCATGTCGTAGATCATGTGTAGCGTAGATGATGTCGACAATTCTTGAAATTATTGGGTGCGCGGCAGTGCTCCCGATGGGAGTAGCCCCCGAGTCTATGGGCAAGTGCTTGCACTTAGGCATAGACTCAAGTTGTACTACTCGATGAAGAACTTAACTATATTTCTGGAAGACTTGATGAAATCCATGTGCTCCCGATGGGAGTAGGCTCCACTCGAGTCGTAGATTCGAGTTGAGTCTACAAACCTGAATTGTCATAGATGCTGTCGAAGTTATCTTTCTATCGGGTGCGCGACCAGCGCTCCCGATGGGAGTAGCCCCCGAGGCTACAGCCAAGTGTTTGCACTTGGGTGTAGGCTCAACTTGCTTTTAATCGACACCATACTTTTTCCTCTTTCTTGTATCTTATCGGGAGGGTGAACAATACTCTCGATAAGAGTAGCCCCCGAGCCTATGGGCAGGTGCTTGCACCTAGGCATAGGCTCAAGTTGTACTACTCGATAAAGAACTTGACTATATTTCTGGGCGCAGCCCCTCTTTTTATCGACTCCCGGCCGTTACTATTTTTATTTGACATCCATATCTATATTGTACAGGGATAATGGTAATTGGGGCTAGTTCATCTGACGGATCAGGTACTAGTTAACTGCTCTAGTGGCAATCCGCAAAAACCTACTTCAAGATCACGTCCCTGGACATGATCTCGGGATACTGGTGTAAACTTCGACAGGTGCCGCTTAAGGTCTTACCATTCTGTCGAGTCCCAGTCATATTTATCGGGTACCTAACGCGTCCGTTAGGATTTTTCTTCGTATCCGTTGATACGGATAAAAGTAGCAGAGCGCGAGTCTTCGGCGATGCCACGCCCAGCAGAACGGATCTGGGGTCTTACCTTCGCAAATTTTGCGGCATTCAGAAATTGATCGCAACTTTGGCGTTCTGAGAATATATTGTCGAGTGCCTTGTTCGGCTGATGCAATGACCCATTTTGCGGGTTCTTCTATATTTTTCTCGGGCGTGATAAGACAGCCGAATATATTGGATTCTTCTATATTGTCGTCAGGCACATCGCCGATGCTCTTGCTCAGAACAAATGACGAGTCAATGGACCCGAAGATTTGTCCATCCTCTTTTGTTTTTTTTTTCTCCTCCTCTATTTTTTTTTTGGTTTCTCCTTGATGATAATTTCGTCGAGTTCCTCCCTCAGGAAAATTTCTTCGGGTCCTCCTTGAGGACAATTCTTCGGGACCTCCTTGAGGATAATTCTTCGAGACCTCCTTGAAAATAATTCTTCGGGACCTCCTTGGAAATAATTCTTCGGGACCTCCTTGAAAATAATTCTTCGGGACCTCCTTGAAAATAATTCTTCGGGTCCTCTTTGAATAAAATTTCGTCGGATTCTCCCAAGATTTCGTCGGGTTCCTCCCTGAAGAAAATATCGTCGGGTGCTCTTTTGATTTTGTCGGGTGCTCTTTTGATTTCGTCGGGTGCTCTCTTTAAATTTTGCTTTCTCCTGCATAAAATAAATAAACTTTTTCTATCTTTCCCTTGACTATCTTTTTCGCATGCGGTGTCAGATGCTCAGATTCGATGATATGTAAAGTGAATATATGTCGCGCAGCCCCCGAGCGTCGCGTGTGATGAAGGTAAACGATAATCAACTTTGCACAAAATAAAAGAACACTTAGCTTTTTGGACACGACGAAGTCGATGCATGATGAAGTCTTCGAGTGTAGATAAGAAATCTAGCCAAAGTAGAAACCACCAAATAGCAAATAATAGATGCCGCCAAATTGCTGATGAAGAAATAACCGAGCCCCCGAGAGGTTAGGCGCGGCATCGAAATAAGTTGATGGAGTCGCGGCGTCATATTTGGTGAAGCCATTTAAGATGAAGCCATAAACAATAGTATACGAAGATGAATCCCAGATGAAGTATTTTGAGATGAATCCATATTGAAGATTGCGCCATTAAATATGAAGCATATATTGAAGGTAAATCCGCCGATATCATAGAGGATGAATCCATTGACCCGAAGAATCCAGTAATAACCATAGAAGATTAATCTGCTGATATCATAGAGGATGAATCCATTGACCCGGAAAAATAGTTCCAGTAATAACCATAGAATATGAATCCATTGACCCGGAAACGCATCGGGTAATATCGTATAAGTGAACCAATAATAACCCAAAGAAAACCAATACAATAATCCGAAGAAAATAAATCCACTGAGCCGAAGTAGATAAAGCCACTAAGTCGAAGAAAACAATTCCACTTAGCCGAAGAAAATAATTTCACTGAGCCGGAGAAAATAATTCCACTGAGCCGGAGAAGATAATTCCACTGAGCCGGAGAAGATATATCCAGAGCCGAAGAAAAGAAATTCACCAAGTAACCGAATATATTTGTGGTAACGAAGTAATGGCGCATCCCCGGATGTCGGGTGAATTTGCTGTAATGATGCAATGTTGCAGCCCCCAAGTATTCGGGTGTAGCGAAAGTAAATAATAATTGTCTCTCGGAAGAGGAACACTTAGCTTTTTTATCGAGTGCGGCGGAGCCAACGTGAAAGCAGGATGTTCAATGGACAATGTTGACATAGTCGCGCGATGTCTAGCCAGAAGTAGTCCATGAAGATAACATAGTCGATGTGGCGGATCCATGGCGGGTGAGCCCCAAGTGTGTTGAATCCGTAATGGAGAATAGGATCGCCGAAGAAAAGTAGTCGACGTTTGTTCCGATCTGCAATGATACTACGACGCAAAAATTCTGCGAGCAAATAACAATACAAGCCGAAAAAATATTTGGAAAAATAATTTTTGCGAGTAGTAATTAATTAAAAATATAACACCTCATCGGATGACATCTCGGCCAAACGACTGAGTCAAATTTTATTCGGCAGGCAGCCGAGTCGCTTTATTTTTATGCTCTTCTTGACTGATTTGTATGGTCCGTCAATGATGCAAGAGTTTACGTGCAAATACTGAAGTAATAATCATGGCTAGATAGAACTAGTGAACGGGTAATAGAGCAAAACAATCCATGTAGAATATAGTAATACTTAGCTTTGTTTTTTTGCTTCATGCTGAAGAATACCAGCTAATAAATTCAATTTGTCCGCGAACGTACGCCATCGTCCTGACGCGTACCAGCTGGACTCCAATTCTTTCTGGCGTAGTAATACCTTCTACTGCCTCCTTTTCCGGCTTGTGATCCGGACATGTCGACGAGGAAGATCCAAGGCGAGACGTAGCAGATCAATCGGACCGGACGGTGCACCCGTAGAAAATTGACTTGCTCTCACGGTTGTTTCCTGATCTCACGACTGAACAAAGCATCTTTGACGTGGCACTGGTTTGCTGGATTTGCTCTCAACCTCTCACGGGATTTCCATGATCTCACGACTGAAACAAGGCGGCTTTGAAGTGGCGTTGTCTTGCCTGGTGCGGCCGCGTCCGCGTGTATTTTCCGATCTTCCGATCTCTTTGATGATACTGCTGACGAACTCGAAGTTTTGAGAATTGTTGATGATGAACTTCGACGGATCCCGCCCGGATAACAAAATCCAGTCGTCGCGATTCCCACAGACGGCGCCAATTGACAAGGGATTAACTTGTCAATGCCTACGTATTGTAGACTAGGGTTTTCGGGAAGAGCGACGATGGAGATTCCGGGGTCGAGATTAGGCACACGACGTACCCAGCTTCGGGTCCTCTCGGTGGAGGATCCCTACGTGCTGCTAGCAATCCAGTATATGAGCATAAGTATGTTTACAGGGTGCCGTCGTAGGCGGAGCTATGTTGTCTATATTCTATCTATCTGTTGGCCTCTCTATTTCGGGTGCCCTGGCTAGCTTTATATATGCAACCAGCCTAGGGTTTTACAAGAGTCCTAGTCGACTACTTCTTCGGGTTGCCTTGTTGGGCCTTCTCCATATTTGGTCTTCTCCATATTGGGCCGAGCCAGGTATACTAATAATGGGTACCCGAAGGGTATGCCCATGTCACCGATCACAAGGATCGGCCTTGCCACGTACGTCCATAGATTTTGCTCTTGTTACACGGTCAGGCCGGTGGATAAGACCAGCCTCACCCCGTTTTTTGTCACGTCGATGCGCTCGCAGTCGTCCAAAGTGATGGCTGAGAGTGGCTCTTGGCCTGCCGTCTCCCAAACGTTCATGACAGCCGTTGAAATCTCGGCTGAGTCATCTGCGTGGACGACCTCTACTTCATCTCCATCCCACTGTATTAAACATTGGTGCATCGTGGATGGAATGCAACAGTTGGCGTGGATCCAATCTCTCCCTAGCAGGACAGCATAGGTGCTCTTGCTATCGACAATAAAGAACGTCGTAGGGATGGTTTTTCTTCCTACGGTCAGATCCACGTTCGGAACACCTTGTGCTTCGGATGCTTGGCCGTTGAAATCGCTCGGTGTAACGTTGGTCTTGATCAGATCCGAGCTAGAGCGTCCCAACCGACGTAGCATGGAGTATGGCATAATGTTGATCTGCCGCTCCGGTGTCCACCGAGCATCTTGTTGACAGGCTGCCCATTGATATAACCTCGTAAGTACGGGGCCTTCGAGTGTCCGTAGCTCCTTTCTCGTGGCTTCTCAAAGATAAGCGGCCGTGGGCTGCGGTCAAGTTGTGCCACGAGTGCTTCGTCTAATCCTGGAGCACAAAACTCCACTGGAAGGATGAACACCATGTTTGTGCCAGCCGATGTCTCATCATCGGCTTTCCTTTGTTTGGGGCGCCACTCTTTCTTTTGTGGTCGACCCTCTTCGTCCAGAGTTCGCTGAATTTTCGCGGCCAGATCAGGCCGCGCCTTCCTTAACGTGTGCAGGTATAACCTTTCGGCTTCCTCCAAACCACGTAGTCGTTGAACCCTACGCTTTTGGGAACGGCTGAGTCCATCAGGGCACCACCTTGGCCGGTGGTACTTATCTTCTTCTTCTTCATCGTTGTCTTCTAACTCCTCGAGATCTTCCACCCGAGAGGACTCCGTGTGCTTGTTCCGAGATGGGAGAGGCCCTAGACGTTTGAATACTGACACGTCTCCTGCACCCTTCTTCTTCTGTCTACATTCTGGGCAGTTGCCGATTGTAGGCAATCGGCTCATTCCTGAATCCCAGCAGTGTCTGAAGAAGGGACAGTCCCAGTTCCTATCCACGTCGTCTTGCTCTCTTGACTTTTCCTTGGCATGGCGCTCATATCTCTCCTCGTCGCGATCATGCCGATGATGTCTCCTGGCGTCCCTGCTAGCCAGACGATCTCTTTCGTCATCGTCGTCGTATCGTCGGCGTTGGTCGTATTGACTCACGTATTTGTTGAGGAGGTGATCAGAGAGAGGTCGCTGATATCGCACATTCTTCATTTCTCCCTCTGTGATGTAGCGCTTGCCATCGTGCCGGAGCCGATCGCGTGGAACGGCTTCCTCTTTTTCCTTGTTATGAGAGCGGCTGCCCTCGTCTCTGTCCTTACCAGAGTGGTGCCCAGGTCCTACCATGTTGATGCTGAACGAGAAACCTGGCTGGCACTTCCCAGGGTAAGTGCACTCCACCATGTTAACGGCGGGGAAAGGGTGTGTGTCGACTTTCATGGCGTACTGGCTGAAGATTAGACGCCCTTGTTCTATCGCCATTTGGATCTGCTGACGCCACACCCTGCCGTCGTTGGTGGTATGGGTGAACGTGTTATGCCACTTGCGGTATGGCTTTCCGTTCAGCTCCTGTGCCGTGGGGATTTTGTGGCCTTCGGGTACCTTTAGCTGCTTCTCCTTAAGTAAGAGGTCGAAAATTTGCTCAGCTTTGGTCACGTCGAAGTCAAACCCTCTTGGAAGACCTTGTGGCTTAACCCATTTGCAGGACACGGGGCTTGCCCCCCCGAGTCCATTCAGCCACTGCTACCTCTTGATCTCCCGCAGAGCCTTCATCTTCATCTGCCTCAACCAGGGCTACCGCACGCTTCAATTTATCATGGTACAACTCTGGGTGGCGCTGTTCATATAATGACAGCTTTTGAACCATATGCGCCAGTGAAGGGTAGTCTGCTTGGGAAGCCATATCCTTGATCGGTGATGCAAGACCCACCACCGCCAACACGACTGCTTCTTTTTCAGTCAAACGAGCCGAATAGCATCGGTTCCTAACGGTCCTGAAGCGCTGGATGTATTCTGACACTGTTTCTCCGTGCTTCGTCGTACTTGTGCTAGATCGGCAATGCCGGCCTCGGAAGCCTCTGAGTGATACCGCATGTGGAACTGTTCTTCCAACTGCTTCCAAGTCCGGATTGAGTCTGGTGGCAGCGATGTGTACCACCCGAAAGCCGATCCTGTGAGGGACTGTGCGAAGAACCTCACACGTAGTTCATCTGATGCTGAGATCGTGCCCAACTGCGCCAAATATCGGCTCACATGTTCGATTGAACTGGAGCCATCTGACCCACTAAACTTGGAGAATTCAGGGAGCCGATATTTGGGTGGTAGTGGGATCAAATCGTACTCGTTGGGGTACGGCTTGGAATAGCCGATTGCCCTCCTTTTCGGCACCATGCCGAACTTGTCTCTCAAGATTGTACTGATCTGATCCGCGGTGTTGGCTGCAGGAGTCGAACTCTGAAGATTCGCTGGAGTGGCATACTTAGCCAGCCACGCTTGCTTCTCAAGCTCTGAGCTAGCTGCAGTAGTTGAGCCTTGGAGGCTTGTTGGAGTGGAAAACTTAGCTAGCCACGTCTGCTTCTCAACATCTGATCCAGAAACTCCTCCTGCTGTTCCAGAAGTCCCTGCTGTTGCAGTCTGGTTCGTGAGTGCCCAGTTACTGCAGTCTGGCACGTGTGCACACGTGTACCCGTGAGGGATCTCCTTAGGCGCCTCATACAAGAACTGGTAATCACTAGGGTCACCACCGATCTTGTAGACGACGAATGCCGGTGAACTCGGCACTTCTGGTGCTGCCAACGCGAACGGCAGCGGTGGTCGGGACTGGAGTGGTATCTCCCATTGATGAGTCCCTAGAGCAGGTCCTGACGGCGAGAACTGATGCCTCATGATTTCCTGGATCACCCGAAGGGCGACACGCTCCAAAGTGTTCACCAGGTTCTCAGAATGGCGGTGCAGCGAATGAGCTACCATGAAATTAATCTCCTGACGCAGGGACCTGGTGCGTTCTTCTGAAGGGGTAGATAGGTCCACTCCATCGAGCGCGCCTTCAGGTGAGAACCCTTTCCACCTAATGCCGTGTGAGCGGGTCCTCTGGAAAGAGCCGATGAGGTCGGCTTCGAGGATAGCTTTGACCTCGTCGTACTTCTTCTTGAGCCCCTCAGTCAGATCTTCGTACGTGACTGGAGTACCTTCCGCCATCTCAGATGTAGATGGCGATGCAGTTGATGTCGAAGACTGTCCCACCGGGCGTGCCAGAATGTGTTGCGGTCAGAAACCCACCGGCGAGCAACGACGGGCAACACAGTAGAGCCGGGAGGCTCCCAGGACTGCGGCTGGCCCTGGTCCCTCGAGCGACGGCCCGCAAAGCCTCGACACGCACGTCCGATGCTGGTGCAAGGGCGTGCCACCTGACCTATACCTGGTCAGGAAGGTGATGGATTTGCTTTGCTTAATTTCCTGCATGGCATACACGTAAACATTAAATACGAGCCTCGATCGGCTCTCAGGTTATCCTGTGAATCGGCTCAAGGAGCCGATCCACCCATGATTCGTATGAGGTCTACGATCACATGGCGGTCCTGCTTGATCAATATAAAGCTAAAACGACCTACGACGATTTAGGGTTTTCACCACATAATCGGAACATCCTACGCGTGATTGAGCCTGGCAGCCACGCACGGTGATAATAAACCAACCCTAGACAAGGCCTAAAAACCAACATGAAGTTGATCCTGTTATCACCAGAATTTGACCGAGTCAGAGGTGGGCCGCGATCAAGATGGGTTTGAAGAATATACATGGAAGAAATACGTGAATCGGCCTTGTGTACCAAGTTTGGGCTAATTGCCCGTGTATCTGTACCATAGTAGGATACGTATCGGTTAGGATTTAGAGTTTTACCCGTGCCCGGTTAGGTGCACGCTTGAGTTAGAAAGTCCCCTGGACTATAAATATGTATCTAGGATTTATGAAATAAACAACAACCAACGTTCAACACAATCAATCTCGGCGCATCGCCAACTCCTTCGTCTCGAGGGTTTCTCCTGGTAAGCACCATGCTGCCTAGATCGCATCTTGCGATCTAGGCAGCACAAGCTTATACGTTGTTCATGCGTTGCTCGTGCTGAAGCCTTTTTGATGGCGAGCAACGTAGTTATCTTAGATGTGTTAGGGTTAGCATTGTTCTTCGTATCATATGCTGTCGTAGTGCAACCCTTATACATCTAGTCGCCCTTACACCTATCTTAGGTGTAGGGGCGGCACCCCGCTTGATCATTATTCAGTAGATCCGATCCGTTACGGTTGCTCCTTGTTCTTCAAGGATTAGTTTAATATCCGCAATAGTTAGGCCTTACAAAGGGTTGGAGGATCCAGCGGCGTGTAGGGTGTAGTTTGCTAGCCCTAGACAGGATGTTCCGGGGATCAACCTCGTGTTGGTTTTTAGGCCCTGTCTAGGATCGGCTTACGATCACCGTACGCGAGCGCGAGGCCCAATCGTGAGTAGGATGATCCGATTATGCGGTGAAAACCCTAAATCGTCGTAGATCGCATTAGCTTTATCTTGATCAAGCAGGACCACCATATATTCGGACACCTTGTACGAATCATGGGTGGATCGGCTCTTTGAGCCGATTCACGAGACAACCCGAGAGCCGATCGAGGCTCGTATTTAATGTTTACGTGTATGCCATGCAGGAAACTAAGCGAGGCATCATCCAACACCTTCCCGACCAGGTATAGGTCAGGTGGCACGCCCTTGCGACGAGCATCGGACGTGTGACCGGAAGGCTTTGCGGGCCGTCGCTCCGAGGGACCGGGGCCGGTCGCAGCCCTAGTTGTTCCCGACTCTACTGTGTTGCCGGTCGCTGCCCGCCGGTGGGTTTCGACCGCAACACATTCCGGCACGCCCGGTGGGACCATCTTCGACATCCACCGCATCGCCATCTACATCCGAGATGGCGGAAAGCACTCCGGTCAAGTACGAGGATCCGCCTGACGAGCTCAAGAAGAAGCATGACGAGATCAAGGCAGTCCTCGAAGCCGACCTCATCGGCTCTTTCCACAGAACCCGCTCCCACGGCGTCAGGTGGAAGGGGTTCTCACCTGAAGGCGCACTCGACGGAGTGGACCTGTCCGCTCCGTCAGAAGAACGCACCAGGTCGCTGCGTCAGGAGATCAACTTCATGGTGGCTCATTCGCTGCACCGCCACTCTGAGAGCCTGGTGAACACTTTGGAGCGTGTCGCTCGCGCGTGATCCAGGAAATCATGAGCCATCGGTATTCTCCGTCGGGACCGGCTGCGGGGACTTACAAAGGAGAAATACCATTCCGATCCCGTCCACCGCTGCCGTTCGCGTTGGCAGCACCGAAGTGCCGAACTCATCGGCATACGTCGTCTACAAGATTGGTGGTGACCCTAGTGACTACCAATTCCTACCGAGGCGCCCAAGGAGATCCCGCACGGATACACGTGTGCATACGTGCCGACTGCGATGCACTGGGCACTCTCGAACCAGGCTGCAACAGCAGGGGCCTCTGGAACAGCAGGAGGGACGTCGGGAGCAGACCTTGAGAAGCAAACGTGGTTAGCTAAGTACGCCACTCCGACAAACCTCCAGAGCTCAGCTCCTGCAGTTGGCTCAGAACTGGAAAAGCAAGCATGGCTGGCTAAGTATGCCACCCCGGCAAATCTACAGGGTTCGACACCTTCAGCCATCACCGCGGATCAGATTTGTACAATTCTGAAAGATCAGTTCGGCATGATGCCGAAAAGGAAGACGTTCGGCTATACCAAGCCGTACCCCATCGAGTACGAATTGATCCCGCTACCGCCCAAATATCGGCTCCCTGACTTTACAAAGTTTAGTGGATCGGATGGTTCCAGCTCCATCGAGCATGTGAGCCGATATTTGGCACAGCTGGGCACGATCTCAGCGTTAGACGAGCTGCGTGTGAGGTTCTTCGCACAGTCCCTCACAGGATCGGCTTTCGGGTGGTACACATCGCTGCCACCGAACTCAATCCGGACTTGGAAGCAGTTGGAAGAGCAGTTCCATGAGCAGTACCACTCAGAGGCTTCCGAGGCCGGCATTGCCGATCTAGCACAGGTACGACAGAAGCGCGGGGAAACAGTGTCAGAATACATCCAGCGCTTCAGGACCATTAGGAACCGATGCTATTCGGTTCACGTAAGTGAAAAAGAAGCAGTCGAGTTGGCGGTGGTGGGTCTCTCATCATCGATCAAGGACGTGGCCTCCCAAGCAGACTACCCTTCATTGGCGCACATGGTGCAGAAGCTGTCAGCATATGAACAGCGCAACCCAGATGTTTACCAGGACAAATTCAAGCGTGCGGTGGTCCTGGTTGAGGCAGACGAGGATGAAGGTGCAGCGGGAGATCGAGAGGTAGCGGTGGCTGAATGGACTCGAGCGGCAGGCCCCGTGTCCTGCAAATGGGTTAAGCCACAAGGCCCTCCAAAAGGGTTCGACTTCGACGTGATCAAAACTGAGCAGATTTTCGATCTCTTACTCACGGAGAAGCATATAAAGGTACCCGAAGGCCACAAGATCCCCACGGTGCAAGAGCTGAACGGAAAGCCATACTGCAAGTGGCATAACACGTTCACCCACACCACTAACGACTGCAGGGTGTGGCGTCGGCGGATCCAAATGGCGATAGAAAAAGGGCGGTTAATTTTCAACCAGTACGCCATGAAGGTCGACACACACCCCTTCCCCGCCGTTAATATGGTGGAGTGTACTTACCATGGAGGGTGCCAGCCAGATTTCTCGTGCAATATCAACATGGTGGGACCCGGGCACCACTCGGTAAGGACGGAGATGAGGGCAGCTGCTCTCATAGCAAAGACACGAGAGGAAGCCGCTCCACACGATCGGATCCGCCACGACGGCAAGCGCTACGTCACGAGAGGAGAAGTGAAGAACATAAGATATCAGCGACCTCTCTCCGATCACCTCCTCAACAAGTATGTGAGTCAGTATGACCAACGCCGACGATACAACGACGACGACGATGATGAAAAGGATCGTCTGGCTAGGGACGAAAGGAGACGTCGTCGGCATGATCACGACGAGGAGCGATATGAGCGCCACGCCAAGGAAAAGGCGAGGGAGCAAGATGACGTGGATAGGCACTGGGACTGCCCCTTCTTCAGACACTGCTGGGATTCAGGAATAAGCCGATTGCCAACAATCGGCAACTGCCCAGAATGCAAACAGAAGAAGAAGGATGCAGCTAACGTGTCTGTGTTCAAGCGTCTAGGGCCTCTCCCGCCTCGGAACAGGCATGCTGAGTCCGCTCGGGTGGAAGATCTCGAGGAACTAGAGAGGACGATGATGAAGAAGACAAGTATCATCGCCCCAGGTGGTTCCCTGATGGGCTCAGCCGTTCCCAGAAGAGAAGGGTTCAGCGTCTACGTTGGTTAGAAGAAGCCGAAAGGTTATACCTGCACACGTTGAGGAAGGCACGGCCTGACCTGGCCGCCAAAATTCAGCGAACCCTGGACGAAGAAGGTCGGCCACAAAGAAAAGAGTGGCGCCCCAGACAAAGGAAAGCCGATGACGAGACATCGGCTGGCACAAACATGGTCCTTCCAACGAAGTTTAGCGCTCCAGGATTATACGAAGCACCTGTGGCACAATTGGACTGCGGCCCACGGCCGGTCATTTTTGAGAAGCCACGAGAAAGAAGTTACAGGCATCTGAAGGCCCTGTACTTGCGAGGATACATCAATGGGCAGCCTGTCAACAAGATGTTGGTGGACACCGGAGCGGCAGTCAACATTATGCCATACTCCATGCTACGTCGGTTGGGACGCTCTAGCTCAGATCTGATCAAGACCAATGTGACACTGAGCGATTTCAACGGCCAAGCATCTGACGCACAAGGTGTTCTGAATGTGGATCTGACTATAGGAAGGAAAACCATCCCTACGACGTTCTTTATTGTCGACAGCAAGAGCACCTATGCTGTCCTACTAGGGAGAGATTGGATCCACGCCAACTGTTGCATTCCATCCACGATGCACCAATGCCTAATACAGTGGGATGGGGATGAAGTAGAAGTCGTCCACGCAGATGATTCAGCCGAGATTTCAACAGCCGGCATGGACGTTTGGGAGACATCAGGCCAAGAGCCACTCTCAGGCATCAATTTGGACGACTGCGAGCGCATCGACGTGACAAAGAACGGGGTTAGGCTGGTTTTATCCACCGGCCTGACCGTGTAACAAAAGCAAACATCAATGGACGAACGTGGCGATGCCGATCCAGGTGATCGGCCCCAAGGATCTATGGAGGAACATTACAAAACCTTCATCGAGCAAGCAACGTGGAGGCCAATTCCAGCAATCGGCCAAAAAAAATTATCCTCACCATCCATTCTTCCTGGGTTCAGCATTTAATCCAACAGGGAATACCTGAAGAGCCGATACCATCAAATCCCTTGAAAGAATCAGCTCGGGGGACACCTAATCGGATGAACATGTGCAGTAAAACCTTGGCTAATCACAGAAGCCGATTTCAGCAGTTACCTGGCAGAATCGGCTCATGGGGCCCATAATCAGATGAGCATGTGCGATACATGTGCAGTGAGATATTGGGGGCCGATAGAAAAATCGGCCCGTTAAAAAAAAATCTACCAGTAGCAGGTGCAGAACACAAGGACCTCCAGCTCTGTGTCAGAGGAGTTCTACTTCTGAGCCGTTGTGTGATCATCTGCAGCATCGGAGGGGTGATCGGCTCTGGATGGCTCTGCATGATAGTTCTCTCAGACGTGATCTAGCCCAGGTCCATTTTTCTGAATGGCGTGCCCTCGTCTCCGTTTCGCCTTGACTGAGACTCGGGGGGCAGCTGGCCTGGTGGATGCTCTGTTTTTGAAAGCCGATTGGGTGGCCATCGGCTAGTCCTGCGCCGCGATTTTTGTCAAGGGTGGTGATCCGGCGGAACTCAAATTCATTGTTCGAAAGGATGAAGGATAGTTCAGGAAGGCTTGATGCGCTGACATCGTCTTATTGAGTTCCGACCAAGATTGCAGTCACCCCGTGGTCGAAGAGATGAAGGGCGGATTATGAGAGACCGATGCGTTGCCATCGGCTCATTGAGCATCGGTTTAAAAGAAATCGGCAAAATCAAATTGGGGAAACTTCTTCATTAATGAACAGGATTTCTTACAAAGGAAGAGCCGATTGCTCAAAGAAGGAAGAACAAAAGAAGGGTCTCGTTGACCAATCTACTACTGCTAGGCCTACACTAGTAGATCCTAATCTACAGGCCATCGCTGCCCTCGTCGTCATCCTCGGAACTCTCATCGGCACCGCTGCCGATGGGCTCCTCGTCGCTACTCCCGTAGCCCTCTACGGGAGCTTCATCCTCGTCTTCATCGTCGCTGCTGTCGTCGTCCCACCACATGCGGAGGCGTTTCGCCGGCGGGTAGCCCTCGTGGGAGTCGTCGTCGTCGTCGCCTTCCTCTTCCTCTTCTTCAGAGGTGGGGCAGCCATCCCAGGGGAACCAGTCGTCCTCGCTTTCCGACTCCAGTTCCCCGTCGGCGAGGAACTGGAGATCTTCATCCCCGCTGGTCAAGGACTGGTCGTCTTCGGACCAGATGGAGGAGGCGTGGTCTTCTTGGTCCCATTCTTCTGGGGCGCGAATGTCCGGCGGCGTCTCGCGGGAGGAGGAGGACCCGTAGGAAAGGCCGGAAGAGGATGAGGAGGAAGAAGACATGTTGGCGCAGGAGGGTTTTTTGGGGGTGCTAAGGCGAAGGGGATGAAGAAGCAAACTGTGTAGAACGGTTAAATAAAGGGGATATGGGGGAGATTCAATACCACGGCAGTTCCCGAGGAAGTGGTGCCCAACAGAAAAATTTCGCAGGCCACGTGGAGAAGTGGAAGGGGCAAGGCATCATGATGAAGGATTCTGCGGCGGTTTTTTGCTCTGCCACGACATGACCCGACGAGAGAAAGCGTGATGATTTTGGAAATGTCATTTCCAAAACCAGGGGGCATGTGTTATCACCAGAATTTGACCGAGTCAGAGGTGGGCCGCGATCAAGATGGGTTTGAAGAATATACATGGAAGAAATACGTGAATCGGCCTTGTGTACCAAGTTTGGGCTAATTGCCCGTGTATCTGTACCATAGTAGGATACGTATCGGTTAGGAGTTAGAGTTTTACCCGTGCCCGGTTAGGTGCATGATGGCGTGTATTTCACACGTTCGTTGGGCAACCCCAAGAGGAAGGTATGATGCGCACAGCAGCAAGTTTTCCCTCAGAAAGAAACCAAGGTTTATCGAACCAGGAGGAGCCAAGAAGCACGTTGAAGGTTGATGGCGGCGGGATGTAGTGCGGCGCAACACCGGAGATTCCGGCACCAACGTGGAACCTGCACAACACAACCAAAGTACTTTGCCCCAACGAAACGAGTGAGGTTGTCAATCTCACCGGCTTGCTGTAACAAAGGATTAACCGTATTGTGTGGAAGATGATTGTTTGCAGAGAAAACAAGTAAAACAAGTATTGCAGCAGATTTGTATTTCAAGTATTAAAGAATGGACCGGGGTCCACAGTTCACTAGAGGTGTCTCTCCCATAAGATAAAAGCATGTTGGGTGAACAAATTACGGTCGGGCAATTGACAAATAGAGATGGCATAACAATGCACATACATGACATGATAAGTATAGTGAGATTTAATTGGGCATTACGACAAAGTACATAGACCGTCATCCAACCGCATCTATGCCTAAAAAGTCCACCTTCAGAGTTATCATCCGAACCCCTCCGGTATTAAGTTGCTAAACAACGGACAATTGCATTAAGTATGGTGCGTAATGTAATCAACAACTACATCCTCGGACATAGCGCCAATGTTTTATCCCTAGTGGCAACAAGCACAACACAACCTTAGAACTTTCGTCACTCGTCCTGGTGTCAATGCGGGCATGAACCCACTATCGAGCATAAATACTCCCTCTTGGAGTTAAAAGTAAAAACTTGGCCAGAGCCTCTACTAGAAACGGAGAGCATGCAAGATCATAAACAACACATATGTAATAACTTGATAATTAACATGACATGGTATTCTCTATCCATCGGATCCCGACAAACACAACATAGAGTATTACGGATAGATGATCTTGATCATGTTAGGCAGCTCACAAGATCCAACAATGAAGCACAATGAGGAGAAGACAACCATCTAGCTACTGCTATGGACCCATAGTCCAGGGGTGAACTACTCACTCATCACTCCGGAGGCGACCATGGCGGTGTAGAGTCCTCCGGGAGATGAATCCCCTCTCCGGCAGGGTGCCGGAGGAGATCTCCGGAATCCCCCGAGATGGGATCGGCGGCGGCGGCGTCTCGCAAGGTTTTCCGTATCGTGGTTTTTCGCATCGGGGGTTTCGCGACGGAGGCTTTAAGTAGGCGGAAGGGCGAGTCGGGGCCGGACGAGGGGGCCACACCATAGGGCGGCGCGGGCCCCCCGGGCCGCGCCGCCTTGTGGTGTCGCCACCTCGTGGCCCCACTTCGTATGTTCTTCGGTCTTCCGGAAGCTCCGTGGAAAAATAGGCCCCCGGGTCTTCGTTTCGTCCAATTCCGAGAATATTTCGTTACTAGGATTTCTGAAACCAAAAACAGCAGAAAACGAGAACCGGCACTTCGGCATCTTATTAATAGGTTAGTTCCGGAAAATGCACGAATATGACATAAAGTGTGCATAAAACATGTAGGTATCATCAATAATATGGCATAGAACATAAGAAATTATCGATACGTCGGAGACGTATCAGCATCCCCAAGCTTAGTTCTCGCTCGTCCCGAGCAGGTAAAACGATAACAAAGATAATTTCTGAAGTGATATGCCATCATAACCTTGATCATACTATTTGTAAACATATGTAGTGAATGCAGCGATCAAAACAATGGTAATGACATGAGTAAACAAGTGAATCATAAAGCAAAGACTTTTCATGAATAGTACTTCAAGACAAGTATTAATAACTCTTGCATAAAAGTTAACTCATAAAGCAATAAATCAAAGTAAAGGTATTGAAGCAACACAAAGGAAGATTAAGTTTCAGCGGTTGCTTTCAACTTGTAACATGTATATCTCATGGATAATTGTCAACATAGAGTAATATAACAAGTACAATATGCAAATATGTAAGAATCAATGCACAGTTCACACAAGTGTTTGCTTCTTGAGGTGGAGAGAGATAGGTGAACTGACTCAACATAAAAGTAAAGAGAATGGTCCTTCAAAGAGGAAAGCATCGATTGCTATATTTGTGCTAGAGCTTTTATTTTGAAAACATGAAACAATTTTGTCAACGGTAGTAATAAAGCATATGAGTTATGTACATTATATCTTACAAGTTGCAAGCCTCATGCATAGTATACTAATAGTGCCCGCACCTTGTCCTAATTAACTTGGACTACCGGATCTTTGCAATGCACATGTTTTAACCAAGTGTCACAATGGGGTACCTCCATGCCGCCTGTACAAAGGTCTAAGGAGAAAGCTCGCATTTTGGATTTCTCGCTTTTGATTATTCTCAACTTAGACATCCATACCGGGACAACATGGACAACAGATAATGGACTCCTCTTTAATGCATAAGCATGTGGCAACAATTATTATTCTCATATGAGATTGAGGATATATGTCCAAACTGAAACTTCCACCATGAATCATGGCTTTAGTTAGCGGCCCAAAGTTCTTCTCTAACAACATGCATGCTCCAACCATGAAGGTGGTAGATCTCTCTTGCTTCGGACAAGACGGACATGCATAGCAACTCACATGATATCCAACAAAGAATAGTTGATGGCGTCCCCGAAACATGGTTATCGCACAACAAGCAACTTAATAAGAGATAAAGTGCATAAGTACATATTCAATACTACAATAGTTTTTAAGCTATTTGTCCCATGAGCTATATATTGCAAAGGTGAATGATGAAATTTTAAAGGTAGCACTCAAGCAATTTACTTTGGAATGGCGGATAAATACCATGTAGTAGGTAGGTATGGTGGACACAAATGGCATAGTGGTTGGCTCAAGTATTTGGGATGCATGAGAAGTATTCCCTCTCGATACAAGGTTTAGGCTAGCAAGGTTATTTGAAACAAACACAAGGATGAACGGTACAGCAAAACTCACATAAAAGACATATGGTAAACATTATAAGACTCCATACCGTCTTCCTTGTTGTTCAAAACTCAATACTAGATGTTATCTAGACTCTAGAGAAACCTAATATGCAAACCAAATTAACAAGCTCTAAGTATTTCTTCATTAATGGGTGCAAAGTATATGATGCAAGAGCTTAAACATGAGCACAACAATTGCCAAGTATCAAATTATCCAAGACATTATAGCAATTTACTACATGTATCATTTTCCAATTCCAACCATATAACAATTTAACGAAGAAGAAACTTCGCCATGAATACTATGAGTAGAGCCTAAGGACATATTTGTCCATATGCAACAGCGGAGCGTGTCTCTCTCCCATAAAGTGAATGCTAGGATCCATTTTATTCAAACAAAACAAAAAACAAAAACAAACCGACGCTCCAAGCAAAGTGCATAAGATGTGACGGAATAAAAATATAGTTTCAGGGGAGGAACCTGATAATGTTGTCGATGAAGAAGGGGATGCCTTTGGCATCCCCAAGCTTAGACGCTTGAGTCTTCTTATAATATGCAGGGGTGAACCACCGGGGCATCCCCAAGCTTAGAGCTTTCACTCTCCTTGATCATATTGCATCATACTCCTCTCTTGATCCTTGAAAACTTCCTCCACACCAAACTCGAAACAACTCATTAGAGGGTTAGTGCATAATAAAAATTCACATGTTCAGAGGTGACACAATCATTCTTAACACTTCTGGACATTGCATAAAGCTACTGGACATTAGTGGATCAAAGAAATTCATCCAACATAGCAAAAGAGGCAATGCGAAATAAAAGACAGAATCTGTCAAAACAGAACAGTCCGTAAAGATGGATTTTATTAGGCCACCAGACTTGCTCAAACGAAAATGCTCAAATTGAATGAAAGTTGCGTACATATCTGAGGATCATGCTCGTAAATTGGCTTAATTTTCTGAGCTACCTACAGGGAGATAGATCCAGATTCGTGACAGCAAAGAATTCTGAAACTGCGCAGTAATCCAAATCTAGTACTTACTTTTCTATCAAAGACTTTACTTGGCACAACAAAACATAAAACTAAGATAAGGAGAGGTTGCTACAGTAGTAAACAACTTCCAAGACACAAATATAAAACAAAAATACTGTAGTAAAAACATGGGTTGTCTCCCATAAGCGCTTTTCTTTAACGCCTTTCAGCTAGGCGCGTAAAGTGTATCTCAAGTAACATCGAAGGGTGGTGCACCTACAGCGGGATTTGGAGTTTTCTCAACCATGCATAGTATATTGGATACATAAGTTTCAGCGTCTCCCTTTTCATTAGTCTTGGGCTTGCTACTCTCATCAAACAAATTTTCAGGAACAAGCCAAGCATAGTTATGTTCTAGTGCATCATTCATAGCTAGGAGTTTACATGGTATTGGTGCTTTGATCTCCCCACCATCATTAGCATTATTAGTGTACCTTATCCTATGCATATCCATTTTTTCAAGGATACCAATAAAATTAGTATGAGAACCAAGCATATTAAATTTAGCAAAGACCTTTCTAGCCTCTCTTGCTAGACCACCAAATTCTCTAAGAAGGGTTTCTAAAACAAAATCTTTCTTTTCCCCCTCTTCCAAATCACCAAGTGTAAGAAACATGTGTTGGATTATAGGATTGAGATTAACAAATTTAGTTTCCAACAAGCGAACTAAATGCGCAGCAGCAATTTCATAAGTAGGAGCAAGTTCTACCAAGTGTCTATCTTCAAAATCTTCAACGGTACTAACATGGGTGAAAAATTCTTCTATATTGTTCCTCCCAATTATAGACCCTTGTCCTACCGGTATGTTCTTTGTGGTAAAATTAAAAGGAAACATGATGAAGTAAGTAAAGTAAATGCAAGTAACTAATTTTTTTGTGTTTTTGATATAGCAAACAAGACAGTAAATAAAGTAAAACTAGCAACTAATTTTTTTGTGTTTTGATATAAGTGCAGCAAACAAAGTAGTAAATAAAATAAAGCAAGACAAAAACAAAGTAAAGAGATTGGAAAGTGGAGACTCCCCTTGCAGCGTGTCTTGATCTCCCCGGCAACGGCGCCAGAAAAAGAGCTTGATGGCGTGTATTTCACACGTTCGTTGGGCAACCCCAAGAGGAAGGTATGATGCGCACAGCAGCAAGTTTTCCCTCGGAAAGAAACCAAGGTTTATCGAACCAGGAGGAGCCAAGAAGCACGTTGAAGGTTGATGGCGGCGGGATGTAGTGCGGCGCAACACCGGAGATTCCGGCGCCAACGTGGAACCCGCACAACACAACCAAAGTACTTTGCCCCAACGAAACAGATGAGGTTGTCAATCTCACCGGCTTGCTGTAACAAAGGATTAACCGTATTGTGTGGAAGATGATTGTTTGCAGAGAAAACAATAAAACAAGTATTGCAAGCAGATTTGTATTTCAAGTATTAAAGAATGGACCGGGGTCCACAGTTCACTAGAGGTGTCTCTCCCATAAGATAAAAGCATGTTGGGTGAACAAATTACAGTCGGGCAATTGACAAATAGAGAGGGCATAACAATGCACATACATGACATGATAAGTATAGTGAGATTTAATTGGGCATTACGACAAAGTACATAGACCGTCATCCAACTGCATCTATGCCTAAAAAGTCCACCTTCAGGTTATCATCCGAACCCCTCCAGTATTAAGTTGCAAAACAACGGACAATTGCATTAAGTATGGTGCGTAATGTAATCAACAACTACATCCTCGGACATAGCGCCAATGTTTTATCCCTAGTGGCAACGAGCACAACACAACCTTAGAACTTTCTATCACTGTCCCGGTGTTAATGCGGGCATGAACCCACTATCGAGCATAAATACTCCCTCTTGGAGTTAAAAGTAAAAACTTGGCCGAGCCTCTACTAGAAACGGAGAGCATGCAAGATCATAAACAACACATATGTAATAACTTGATAATTAACATGACATGGTATTCTCTATCCATCGGATCCCGACAAACACAACATAGAGTATTACGGATAGATGATCTTGATCATGTTAGGCAGCTCACAAGATCCAACAATGAAGCACAATGAGGAGAAGACAACCATCTAGCTACCGCTATGGACCCATAGTCCAGGGGTGAACTACTCACTCATCACTCCGGAGGCGACCATGGCGGTGTAGAGTCCTCCGGGAGATGAATCCCCTCTCCGGCAGGGTGCCGGAGGAGATCTCCGTAATCCCCCGAGATGGGATCGGCGGCGGCGGTGTCTCGCAAGGTTTTCCGTATCGTGGTTTTTCGCATCGTGGGTTTCGCGACGGAAGCTTTAAGTAGGCGGAAGGGCAGAGTCGGGGGCCGGACGAGGGGCCACACCATAGGGCGGCGCGGGCCCCCCGGGCCGCGCCGCCTTGTGGTGTCGCCACCTCGTGGCCCCACTTCGTATGTTCTTCGGTCTTCCGGAAGCTCCGTGGAAAAATAGGCCCCCGGGTCTTCGTTTCGTCCAATTCCGAGAATATTTCGTTACTAGGATTTCGAAACCAAAAACAGCGAGAAAACGTGAACCGGCACTTCGGCATCTTATTAATAGGTTAGTTCCAGAAAATGCACGAATATGACATAAAGTGTGCATAAAACATGTAGGTATCATCAATAATATGGCATAGAACATAAGAAATTATCGATACGTCGGAGACGTATCAGTGCACTCTTGAGTTAGAAAGTCCTCTGGACTATAAATATGTATCTAGGGTTTATGGAATAAACAACAACCAACGTTCAACACAATCAATCTCGGCGCATCGCCAACTCCTTCGTCTCGAGGGTTTCTCCTGGTAAGCAACATGCTGCCTAGATCGCATCTTGCGATCTAGGCAGCACAAGCTTATACGTTGTTCATGCGTTGCTCGTGCTGAAGCCTTTTTGATGGCGAGCAACGTAGTTATCTTAGATGTGTTAGGGTTAGCATTGTTCTTCGTATCATATGCCGTCGTAGTGCAACCCTTATACATCTAGCCGCCCTTACACCTATCTTAGGTGTAGGGGCGGCACCCCGCTTGATCATTATTCAGTAGATCCGATCCGTTACGGTTGCTCCTTGTTCTTCAAGGATTAGTTTAATATCCGCAATAGTTAGGCCTTACAAAGGGTTGGAGGATCCAGCGGCGTGTAGGGTGTAGTTTGCTAGCCCTAGACAGGATGTTCCGGGGATCAACCTCGTGTTGGTTTTTAGGCCCCGTCTAGGATCGGCTTACGATCACCGTACGCGAGCGCGAGGCCCAATCGTGAGTAGGATGATCCGATTATGCGGTGAAAACCCTAAATCGTCGTAGATCGCATTAGCTTTATCTTGATCAAGCAGGACCACCATATATTCGGACACCTTGTACGAATCATGGGTGGATCGGCTCTTTGAGCCGATTCACGAGACAACCCGAGAGCCGATCGAGGCTCGTATTTAATGTTTACGTGTATGCCATGCAGGAAACTAAGCGAGGCATCATCCAACACCTTCCCCGACCAGGTATAGGTCAGGTGGCACGCCCTTGCGACAAGCATCGGACGTGTGACCAGAAGGCTTTGCGGGCCGTCGCTCTGAGGGACTGGGGCCAGCCGCAGCCCTAGTTGTTCCCGGCTCTACTGTGTTGCCAGTCGCTGCCCGCCGGTGGGTTTCTGACCGCAACAGATCCCTGGAACATCTTATCTAGGGCTAGCAAACTACACCCTACGTGCTACTGGATCCTTCAACCCGTTTGCAAGGCCTAACTATGCAGATATTAAACTAATCCTTGAAGAACAAGGAGCAATCATAACGGATCGGATCTACTAAATAATGATCAAGCGAGGTGCCGCCCCTACACCTAATATAGGTGTAAGGGCGGCTAGACGTCTAAGGGTTGCATGGACAAAAGCATGTGACACGATGAAACAATGCTAACCCTAACACATCTATGATAACTACGTTGCTCGCCATCAACAAGGCTTCAGCACGAGCAACGCATGAACAACGAATAAACGTATATCGCCTAGATCGCAAGATGCGATCTAGGCAGCATGATGCTTACCCGGAAGAAACCCTCGAAACAAGGGGTTGGCGATGCGCCTAGATTGGTTTGTGATGAACGTGATTGTTGTTTTTCTCAATAACCCTAGATACATATTTATAGTTCGTAGACTTTCTAACGTGGGAATAATCCCAACCGTGCACGAGCCAAATTCTATCTAACCGACACGTATCCTACTATATTTACAGATATACGGGCAAACTAGCCCAAACTTTGTATACAAGGCCGATTCATGTATATCTTCCGCGTGTATTCTTCAAGCCCATCTTAATCGCGGCCCACCTATGATCCGGTCAAATTCTGGTGATAACAGTAACCATTATATATTCTTCTGGTCCATATCATGTTTGACACTTGTGAGTAGTTTCCCACGTTCCTGAGGGCATATGATGATCTAGCTATGATTTTATATGATGTGCAATGAGTATTTGGTCAAGTTTTATATCTTTTATGTTGTTCTATTATGGTTTTAGGCGAACGTTGACTGCATATTACTTCACCTATATGGGCTCATAGGGCTGCACTTTAATGTAATGCAATAGTGTTGGAGCGGTCGGAATGATAGAAACCGTCTTCCAACACTATGGGTTGCATTAGAGGGGTTTATGTGGGGGCCCCAAATCTTATGGTTATGATGGGACATTTATGTCTTAATGATTCATATACTTGCTCATGAAAATGGCTCTAGGACCCATCAGAAGGGGTGTATTTGCATATATCTAAGGCTGCACCTAACTAAGGCTCCTCTCCTAATTGAATAAAGTTTGACATGATATTTACCATGTTGTTTAGAACTCAGGTGCTAGTAAATCCATGCTGCCCTCGGGAACTTTAGTCTCATATAAGCACATACACTTGAGCTTGTCCTCTTGCTGCATAGAGGATTGGGATTTTCTCTCACCGAGAGCATTTAGTTATTTGCTATTTATTTTCTGTACTTTATTTTTATCGCAAACTATATACCCAAAAACACCAAAATCGCTACTTTACTATTACTGATTTCTTGTTGTTTCTGCAAACTAATACATTCAGCTCCTCGTGGGTTCGACAACCTTTCTTATTGAAAAGTACTGCAATTGATCTCCGGCACTTGGGATCCATCAGATATCCATTGAGCTGAGAAAAAAATAAGTTATTGTGCACCATGTTGGAGTTATAGGGTGCGTTTGATAGGCCGGGCCAACGGAGAATAGCTATCTACCCTCATACAAGATGTCCCTAGCTTAGTTGAGCTCATAGTTTCTCATGTGTTTGGTGGCTCGGGCCAACAGAGAAATGTTGAGTGTGTCTATTGTTTAGTGGGTTGTAGGTGGTGACAATAGCTAAGGAGGTCCAAAATTTTCACAAAATCCATGCATACAAAAATGAAACGTGACCGGGTACATGTATACAAAATTAAAATGCAAGACAAGTAAAGAACAATAAAGTAAAATGCAATGAGATGAAGGGAAGTGAAGTGAACTCAAGGGAGCAAGTGTTCAGGAAAATTGCTATTTAATTTGTGTGGTTGTCACAATTAGTGAAGCTCATTATAGTCTTTTTAGTGTTTCTTCTAGAGAGGAGCCATAGATAGGTGTAGACATGCACATGAGCAAGTACACCCCTAGTGATTGATCCTAAGGCCATCGCAATGTGAAAGAAAAACAATTATTAAGACATGCATCTAAGAATGTCCAACCACCGCTGTAATTTTAAAGGTCCCCATAATTTGACCCCCCCCCGCTAACATGCATCCAAGAATTAGGACAAGAAGGTTTCTGTCGCTCCCACTATCCCTCATCCTATCAACATGCAACGGTGATAACCATATGCATCCCCTTGACATATGTGTGCACTCATATATCAATACAAAAGATCATCATAGAAGATAACAAATACTTGTATGCAACCAACAACAAACTATATAACAATTGACATGAACAATTCACTACTCAAACATCAACATAGAGATACAACAGATCATGGAAAAACAATATATTGCATCATACATCATGTTTGCCAAGAGATTACAGAGGGGGATGATGAAGAGTTGCTGTAGATGTTGATTAAAATGATGAAGATGGTGCTGATGCCCTCACTAGGGGTGTGGAGTCCACCGGAGGCGATTCCGGCAGAGTTTCCCACCCTCCGATCTCCACCGGCGGCGACCTGCTGACTCTTTGTTTCTTTGTTTTTGATCTACGTTGTCGTAGCCTCGAAGAGACCCCTAGGGTCGTATATATAGTAGTTATTAGGGGAAAACAAGTCGGTTCGCGAAAAGATGAGGCGAAACGGACGCTCGAGGCCCGAAAGAGGCCAGGTGGCGCGCCCAAAGGGGGAGGGCGCGCCACCCCCTCTCTTTCCGAGCCTGTTTATATATGACCCCGGGGGGTTTCGTCGAGGCTACTGCGGCGTAGATCAAAAACACAGAAACAGAGAGTCAGCAGGCTGCCGATGGCGGAGATCGGAGGGGGGAAACGCTGCCAAAATCACCTCCGGTGGACTCCACCCCCCTCCGGTGAGGGCATTAGCACCATCTTCATCAACATCTACAGGAACTCTTCATCATCCCCCTCTGTAATCTCTTGGCAAACATGATGTATGATGCAATATTTTGTTTTCCCATGATCTATTCTATCTCTATGTTGATGTTTGAGTAGTGAATTGTTCATGTCAACTGTTATATAGTTTGTTGCTGGTTGCATATAAGTATTTGTTATCTTGTCTGATGATCTTTTGTATCGATATATGAGTGCACACATATGTCAAGGGATGCAGGTGAAGTGGAGTAAGATGAAGTAACTCAAGGGAGTAAGTGTTCTGGAGAATTGCTACTTCATTTGTGTGGTTGTCACAGTTAGTTAAGTTTAGAATAGTCTTTTTAGTGTTTCTTCTACAGAGGAGCCATAGATTTGTCCAGCCATAAACATGCGCAAATACACCACTAGTGATTGATCCCAATGCCAACTAAGAACAAATAAGGGAATTATTAAGACATAAAGTCCAACCACCGCTGTAAGTTTAAAGGGTCCTCATAGTTATACCCCACGTTGATTAACCATGAATTTATACAACATGAATCTAAGAATTGGGACATGGTTTCTGTCAAGCTCCAGTTGTCCCTTCTCCTATCATCATGTGACAACCTCATGCATTCCCCAACATATGTGTGCACTCATATATCAGTACAAGAGATCATCATAGAAATAACAAATACTTATATGAAACCATCAACAAATTATCTCACAATCGCCAAGAACAAGTCACTACTCAAACAAAGACGTAGAGGTACAATACATCACGGGAAAACGATAGATTGCCTCACACATCATGTTTGCTAAGAGATTACAAGGGTTAGATGAAAATGATGCATAAGGTGTTGATGAAGATGATGATGACCATGCCGGAGGGGGGTGGAGTCCATTGGAGGCGATTTCGGTAGTGTTTCCCCCTCCAATCTCCACCGGCGGCATCCTGCTGACTCTCTGTTTATGTGTTTTTGATCTCCGCCTCCTTAGCGTCGAGGAAACCCTGGGGGCCATATATATAGGGGGTTTTAGGCTAAATGAAGTCTGTGGGCGAAAGATTGATGTGAATCGGACGGTCGGGGGGATTAGACCCCAGGTGGTGCGCCAATAGGGGGAGGGCGCGCCACTGGGCCTCTTTCCCAACCCATTGATCTCCTGGTGTCCCACTTTAGCTCATTTTGTTCTTCTCAAAAAATTTGAAGCGTGGCCCCTGACCTTGTCCTTTTTCAAGTCCCGTATCTCATGTAAAGTCAAAAATACTAACATAAGGTGTTTTTTACCAGACATAGTTAGAACCAGAGGAGAGGGGGTTGTTTAGAAAATCTCCGAAAACAATATAAAACATGCAAATAACATTATATAAGATTCAATATGTGGTAATATGTGGTAATAAACTACAAAGTTGATGTAAGCATTTTACATGCATCAATCAGCAAGCCCATCTCTATCTGCCTCGTCCTCGACGTCTATAACCGAGAATCGACAGTTCCCCTCCTCCTATGCTAGCTAGCTGCTACGGCGACGGGAAGGGGTGGGGACCTTAGACCAAGCTCGTCGTTGTAGAAGGGTCCCTATAGTTAGAGTTTCGTCAACCATGAAAGTGCATGGAGCCCCCATGTGTGGTTTGGTAATTAATGGTAATCCCTATGAACTAATATTTGCATTGAATTATATTTGTAGGGTTTATCAATCGAGAATGCTTAAATCATATGTTGGCTTCGATGTTGCAAAAAGAATAAAGTGAAGAAGATCATGTGATAAGTATGTCTCGAAGAAGTAGATGGAGTGCGCTCTCATGTGTACCTTCAAGACATCAACATAATAAAGAAAGAATAAATGAAGTGCACATTCAAGATGAGCCAATTATTAAAAGATATATGCTTGAAGCTTGCGATCCATATGGTGATTATGGATATGTGAAGATACGTCGAAGAAGAGACTCTCCAATATTGGAGTATGGGAGAGAAATCCACAAGACTTCATCAAGAAAGGACAATCAAGAAATGTGTTACATTTTGTTGCTGTCAACATCGTGATCATCTAGCTCAAGTGGAATGCACAAGGTTAAGGTTTGTTGTTGATACAAGTTCTTTCTTACCGGTCTCTTTGTATATTTGGGAGACCGGTTTATAGGATAGTTGGTCGTACTATCAAAAGAGCTCCTAAATGAGTAACTTGATCGGATCGTTCGGAGAGAGCTAAAATCCTTGCATCATCTTTCTTGGTTGTTACCATATGGTGTTTTAGATTTTGTTATTATTCTCATGACAAGCTCTAGTTCATCAAAACGGATTTCGCATGAAATACTTGTTGACTTTTCGATATTGGAGTTTTCCCATGCTCTTCGTATTGAAAGGTTTCACCTTCAAATTCAAGGAAATATCTACCCCACTTCCTATTAAGATGTTCACTTTTTTGGGATGATCTCTTGTCATCCTATTTCCAACAAAATTGGTTTCACCTAAATCGGAGTTTCCTAACTCAAGTTGTTGTATTTTCAATATTGGAGGTTTTACTAGTTTCTCTTTTGCATATAGGTCAAACCTTTCTTCATTTTTCTATCCTCCCTTGTTGTAATATGATGTTTCTCTGCATGATCTTGTAGATCTCTTTGCTATCTTCGAAACGAGCCCAAGATCATCAAAATCAGAGTCTGAATGGTCAAGTTATACTCGTTTCGATTTTTATGTTTCTACCTTTATCTTTCCCACAACCGGAGACTCTAGCCTCGGGTGGGGGGGGGGGGGACTCTGTGTCGAAGCATTTTTTCTCCATTTTCAAGTCTTCCTTGCTCTCTAGTGGGGGTTGGAGTCTCCGGCCCTCTAGACCAGAGTCTTTTGTTGTTAGGTGGTTGTGGCGGTCTTTTTCAAGTCTCTCCCCATTGTTGACCTTAATAGGTTTCCCTAATTCTCTATTCCTCCTAGGATGCTTGCATCTTCTTGAGGGAAATGATAGAGAGGATCTAGATCTAGAATCCTACCAATCAAAATCCTCTCTTTGTGAGGGAATCCCTAGATCTAGATCTGGCGTAAATTTGGTGTTCTCCTCCTTTGTTCTTCCTCTCTTATTCCCCACATAGCTTTTGTAGCTTTGGTGAAATTTGAGAGCAAGGGAGTTGCCATTGGTGCATTGGTTTGAGTTCTTCGTGGCGATATGTGGAGGTGAAAATTCGTGAGACATTTCCTTCGGCTGCTTGTACCCAAGCTTGTTTCTCTTGGGTCTTTGGGCCCTATATGTCTTAGTGATTTTACAGGTGTTTTTGGGGCCTCCAATTAAGTTGTAGAGATTCTTCAAACGTGAGGCATTTGTAGCGATTTCTTGAAAGCCTTCAATTAAATTGTGGAGATTGCCTCAAGCTTGTACGGGCTTGTGACCGCCCTCAAGGGTCCTTTAATGGATCGAGGACTTCCCTTTTGATGGAAAGACTCGAGGAGGATATGGTGAGGCCGTGAAGCCTTCGTGCGTTTGGAGTGCTTTGGCTACACATTTTTCTAACGGAGAGTAGCACTCAAAAGAGTGAATTTGAGGATACATCACCTTCTCATCTCCTTGTGCCTTGGTTATTTCAGATCTTTACTTATGCATTTTATTATGTTTAGTGTGCTTCGTACTTCTTGTGAATTTATGGAATAATTCTTAGATTGGGATCTTTTCCCAAAAAATAGCAATTTGCTTATATTTTTCAACACACACGCTGCATTAAATTATTACAGTATAAATCGTAAAATTTATTTTGAAAACAAAGTTACGAGAGACTCGCCGCCGCCACACAAGATGCGGTGTGTCTATGTCTCAGTTGACTGAGATTTTCTCAAGTCTCAGTCAACTCAGAAAAGTGCAACTGCAGTTTAAAGAAAAGCGCAACTCGGCCCAGTTGCACATTTCTGGCAGAAAAGTGCAATTGCATTTTTTTAACAGAAAAGTGCAACTTAAGCATTTTTTGTAAGTGACTTAGACTTAAGAAAATCTCAGTTGACTGAGACATAGCAAAACCGGGTGTGCCTATGTCTCAGTTGACTGAGATTTTCTTAAGTCTCAGTCAACTCAGAAAAGTGCAACTACAGTTCAAAGAAAAGTGCAACTCGGTTCAGTTTCACTTTTCTGTCAGAAAAGTGCAATTGCATTTTTTTAACAGAAAAGTACAACTCAAAGCACATTTTTTAAGTGACTTAGACTTAAAAAAATCTCAGTTGACATAGCAAAACCGTGGGAAACACCGATGTGACCCGCCGACGGGACGGGACAGTCGTCCTCCCACATCTCTCGGTTCACCCTTAGCAGCCTAGCTTGACTTGCCGGCGCAGCACCACTTTCGCCTTTCGCATCCCTTATTCCCTTGCCCTGCCCGGCGATATCCGTGCGACCTTGCGCCACCATCGCAGCGGCAGGCGGGGCCCCTGGCTGCTATTTTTATTCGGCGACCAGCCCGGCCAGGTGCACCTGCTCGACGGCGCGTCGACGTCCGGCGAGAACGTAGCTGATGGGTACTGCACGGCTCCTGCGCCCCTATATATGGGCAGCCGGCTCGGTGCCATATTCCACAGTCCAAGCCAGCCACACTCTCAGCAGCACCAGTGTTTGCCACTCTACCTGATCGAGCTCGACCACAACCAGCTTTGATTCCTTCAGTCACTCACCGTCGCCGGATCCTGTCATCGCATCCATGGCCATGAGGAGCGCGACGAAGCAGGTGATCCGGGCCTTGGAGCCGGCTCTCCTCAACGCGCCGGCGACCAGGAGCCTCCATGTAAAACCTTTTTCTTATCAACCTCTAAATTAGACCGCTAACAGTGTAATCTGCAATGGGACGGTTTTCCTGATCGCATTGTATGTGCAGGCGTCTCCGGGCAGCAAGAAGATCGTGGGCGTCTTCTACAAGGGCGGCGAGTACGCGGCGCAGAACCCAAACTTCGTGGGCTGCGTGGAGAACGCGCTCGGCATCCGCGGCTGGCTCGAGTCGCAGGGCCACCAGTACATCGTCACCGACGACAAGGACGGCCCCAACTGCGGTCAGTCACCGGCCGTTTACACATCACCTCCAAACTATACTCACCTCCGGCCCGTCCCATCGCACCCTTAATCTTATTACGCATGCATTGCACTCTTTGCAGAGCTGGAGAAGCACATCGCGGACGCGCACGTGCTCATCACGACGCCGTTCCACCCGGCGTACGTGTCGGCGGACCGGATCCGGCGCGGCAAGAACCTGGAGCTTCTCCTCACGGCAGGGATCGGCTCCGACCACGTCGACCTCCCCGCGGCAGCCGCCGCAGGGCTGACCGTCGCCGAGGTCACCGGCAGCAACACGGTGTCGGTGGCGGAGGACCAGCTGATGCGCATCCTCGTGCTCACCCGCAACTTCATCCCCGGGCACCAACAAGCAATCAACGGGGAGTGGGACCTGGCCGGCATCGCGCACCGCGCCTACGACCTCGAGGGCAAGACGGTGGGCACCGTCGGGGCCGGGCGCATCGGGAAGCTGCTGCTCCAGCGGCTCAAGCCCTTCGGGTGCAGCCTGCTGTACCATGACAGGCTCAGGATGGACGGCGCGCTGGAGGGGGAGCTTGGGGCGACGTTTGAGGAGGAGCTTGATGCCATGCTGCCCAAGTGCGACGTCGTCGTGCTCAACATGCCGCTAACTGAGAAGACCAAGTAAGCTAGTTGCAGCACTAATCAGCAATGCATGGTACTCCATTGCATACCCTGTCCTTGTGTTTGCTTCTGTTTCTTGATCGCTTCCTTGTCTTTCAGAGGCATGTTCAACAAGGAGAAGATCGCCAAGATGAAGAAGGGCGTGATCATCGTCAACAACGCTCGTGGAGCCATCATGGACACGCAGGCAGTGGCAGACGCTTGCAAGAGTGGCCACATTGCTGGTAAGAACAAATGAATTCCGAGCTTCTAGCTCTCTGACTTAACTGTTTAATCAGATGTACACACCCATGGCATGCTCGATCGTCGTCAACACACAACTAGCTAACCAGTCTGATTGTCTGAAATCCTCCAATTGTCATCAGGATACGGTGGCGACGTGTGGTACCCGCAGCCGGCGCCCAAGGACCACCCGTGGCGCTACATGCCCAACAACGCCATGACCCCTCACATCTCCGGCACCACCATTGACGGCCAGGTAATTTTCACTTGCACAGCCTGCCCTGCTTCAAAGCCTGGCTATGTTCCATGGCTAAATGTTCTGAAACAAAAACAATTAACCTGTTTGCAGCTGAGGTACGCGGCCGGGGTGAAGGACATGCTGGAGAGGTACTTCAAGGGGCAGGACTTCCCGGAGCCCAACTACATCGTCAAGGAAGGCAAGCTCGCCAGCCAGTACCAGTGAGCATCCATGGAAGAATCGCAGCTGCAGTGCTGCACCAACCAAGTGCTGTGCCAGTCGCCAGAAACTAAATAAAGAGGCTTGGTCATTTGCAATGGCCATCAGCCATGCATAAATATCTCTGCCTAAATAAAATGGAGTGAGAACTCGTTGCTTTGATCTGTCATCAAGCTTCCTTCGCTTCGCTGTATTTGGTTTGGAACTAGCTAATGAAGTCAAGCTGTTCCACAAAGGTCGTCTGAACCTTGAAGAGTGTAGCTCCTTGTAGTACTTTATCATCACATGAATAACGACTTTGCCAAAAGTAAGATAAGATTGTGACAATGGCAGTTTTTATTTTCCATACAACTTTCAACTTTTCCATAAGCAGCCAGACAATGAACTATGCCAAGTCAAAAGGAAGCAGTAACAACCAATAACTCAACTTCCTCAAAAGTCCTGCTCCGAACAGCAACCGTGCTGAAAACAGTGTGTACTGCTAAATGGCTAGAGCTACTGAAGTAGTTGAACGCAGGTGTTTTACTGAAAACTAGTTGTCACTGGTTGGTTTGTAAGCTGAAGAGAGCACTTTACTGACGTTGGAGCCAAGCAAATCTCTACCTGATAGACCGCATGTAGTGTACTACAAGCCTGGCTAGTCATGGGTACGCCAAGTCAAAAAGAAGCAGTACCAACCAACCAGAAACTCAACTTCTATAGACTGCACTATTCAGATTCTAGTAATGGGTACTGCCAACTCCAACAGAGGCAGTACATGATAGGCGGCATTGAATCTACTTGGTACAGTAGCTAGCGACTATATGTATAGCAATTCAAAAAGAAGCAGTACTCAAACTCGACTTCTACAAATGCCTTGCCCGGAACAATAATTTTGTTGAACAGGGTGTATGGCTAAATGGTTGGACCTACAGAAGTAATTAAACACAGATGTAATTGTTGACCCCTGCTTGGTTTGCAAGCTGAAGAGGTGCGCTTTATTGATGTTGGAGCGAAGCAAAAATATCTACTCGATAGGCTGCATCTAGTGTACAAAAAGCCTAGCAAGTAGACACATACACATTAAGCTCTTCACTGCTCCATCATAAGTAATCTCACAGTTGAAGTGCTTTGAAGCCTTCCATTAGTGCATCAGTGTGCTCAGGCTTTCCAACTGAAATACGAATATAACCCTTCAGTTCCTTCTTGTCATAGTGGCGGATCATCACTCCCATCTTTGCGAGGTCTTCCTGCAAATATAGTTTCACCAAATCAGGTGAATGATGTTGCATGTACAATATTGTTTCAATGGGACATATATAGGAAATAAATTTAAAAATGTGAATAGCAATGATCTTGAACACAAATAACCCATATTCAAGCTCCAGGTACTCACATTTTGTCACCTTAAAATCACAATAAACTGTCTATAGTATTTCAATGTAATAAAGCATAAGCTTGGACAGTACAATAATAAGCAAACCAGACCTTTATTTTCTTTGCATCCTTTCCTGATGTGACTTCACAGAGAATGAAATTAGCATGGCTGGGAAATGGTTTCAGGTAAGGTATTCCTTTGAGAAGATTGAAAAGCCTCTCCCTCTCTTGTAGTAGCAGATTCTTCACGCTCTTCAAGAATCAAAGGTCCAACAGAGGTGGATTAGCCAAGCTGGAATTTTCAAAATGATTTTGTATGTAAACTATCTCTGTGAAAGATGCACCTCTAGATAGGTTGGGTTCTGCAAGGCAGCACATGCAGAGACTTCTGCTGCCACTGACACATTATAAGGCTGCTTGGCCCGCCATAAGTACTCAATAATGCTTAGAGGAAATGCTCCATAACCCACACGAAGCCCAGCTAAACCTGCATCACTAATAACTCGTGAAGAAATCCACTTTCTTTCGATTCGTCATAACGAATAACCTTTCTACACATACCAAAACGACAGAACACAAATCACACACCTGCTCGTTTGCTAAATGTTCGGAGAACAATCAGATTATCATACTTCTTAACCCATGTCATTCTTGATTGAAGGCTTGAAAACTCAACATATGCTTCGTCCAGCACTACAAGCACCGGAAGGTCAAGCATCTTTAAAAGATCCTCATCGTTGATTACACTGACAATAAAAATTGAAATGATGAATCTACAAAGTCCTGCAATATGAACGAGAAACAAACAGATTAACACCCCTTTTGAGTGCCAACAACATACCTGCCATCTGGGTTGTTCGGAGATGTCAAAAATATGCATTTAGGTTTCTCCTGTTCAACCACTTTGATAATATGTGCGATGTCTAAGGAGAAATCAGGAAGTCTTGGAACTACAGCAAAGGATGGTGAACGGCATATCAAATCAGGTTCAGAAATCACACAAGGTTTTAGCAAATAAAAATTATGGAAGGTTCAATACATAAAAATTGGGAGGGCGTATCAGATGAGCTACCTTTGATGACAAGTGCAGCATTGACTGAAGCATCAAACTCATACATGGTAAAAGTTGGAGGGCAATCTACAATTTTATCACCTGGTTCAAGTACACATCTGCAGTTGCACCATTCATTATGAATACTTTGAGATGAAGAACTCAACAAAAAGCAGGTACAGGATGAGCTGAACCCTGACCTCATAATTAAATCGATTAGCTCATCTGCACCGCATCCAACAAGTATGTGCTCAAGTTCAAGGCCAGAATCTTCAGCGAGAGCAGCACGCAAGTGGCGGCTTTCAGGATCAGGGTACACATAAGGGAATTTTAAATTTCCTAATGCTGTAGCGACCTGTGAAGATACAGGTATTCATGAGATAATACAGGAAAGAGAAGGTATGTATTGTCTACACTGAGGTTGGCCCCTTTTGTTGCTCAAATATAGATATGCCACTCTCCTTTATAAGCTCAAAATGATATGTGGTACTAGTATGTTAGTACTGTTTTTTTTTTACCGAATTAAGATTTCCATTGAACCAAAGTACTAGTTATGTTGCTGTTTTGGTGGCATGTCCTTTTGTTGTGGCTGCCCAAGTACTATGTGATATAGGTCATCAGACAGATGCGCAACACAGGAATTACAAGCACGCACCTCTGGGGGTGGACCATATGGATTCTCATTCGCATCCAGCTTGATTATGTCCTCCGGTTTACGCCCAAGCCGAGCAGATAGCACCTAGCAAGAGTTCCCATGTTCAGAGTTCTAGAACAACATCAAGGCATCAAAATTAACAACTTCGAAACTAAATTCGGCACCCTAAAACATTAAATATAGTACTCGTTTTCATGTTCCTTCCCGAATCACTAGTAGGTATTTCCACAAACACATGGCGAGCGCGGTGAGAAGTGGAGCATTTTGCACACTCCACAGTACAGGGAGGTCTAGGGGTTGGAGGCAGGTGGAGGGATACCTCGAAGGGCAGGATGGGCTGGTACGCGGAGAGGCTCCTGAGGTGGTGCCGGATGAAGGAGTCGCCGCTCGGCCGCGGCTTCGCCTCAGCCGCCGCCGCCGCCGTGGGCTCCTCCACCGGAACGGCGGACGCCATGGCGCGGAAGGACACCCTCGACGCCTGGCGGCTCCGCCCCTCGCCGGAGAACTGGGAGACGGCCGGCGACGGGTTCGTGATGCGGGCCCGGACGGAACAATCCATCGACGGCGCGTGCTGGGGGGAGCCTTTTGGCAGTTCGTGACGGCCGGCCGGCCGAGTTCAGCAGTGTAGGGGAAAAAAACAGGTGCGGCGGCGTTTCGGCCACGTGAGGAGACAAGCGGCGAGGAATGGCACGCCTTGCTTGCGCTTTGAGATTCGTGCTGGAGCAGGACAAACGGGTGTCGCGCCCCGTTCTGCCCCAACCCTGTATGGCTTAGGGCATCTCCAACCGGGCGACCCATCCCGTGCCCGCGCGTCCGGATGGGTCCAGCCGGACAAAAACCCGGCCCAGCGCGCGGATCCATCCCTAAAACGGTGCCCGCATCGTCCGGATCGACGCAAACCCGGCCAAAATCTTGGCCGGGTTTGCGTGGCCGCGGACGCGAAAGGCTGGTCGCGAACTCGCGTCCGCCCCTTGTCCGCCCCTGGCCCGCGTGTCATAGGCATAAACAATATTTTTCATTAAAAAGAACTCATTACATTTTTTTAGCTACTACTTCTATCCTAAATACGTACGGGGCCGGCGGCCTCGCCGGCGACTCCTCGCCGGCTCGCCGTCGGGGCCGTGGATTTCACTCGACGCGGGCGGCCTGTACGCGTGAGGATTCCACTCCATCTTACGGGCTGGGTGGCGCGTCGGCGGCGGCGCGGGCGGCGGCAGCGGCGGCTTGGGCGGAGGCCATCATCCTCCTCCTTTCCGTCTGCGCACCTCGGGCGCGCTCGCGCTCCGCCTCCTGCGGCGGAATCATCCGCTTCCCGCATATCTCCACCTCCCCGCAGGGCGGCGCGTTCCACGGCGGTGCGCGCCTCCGAGCGGACGCGGGCGGGGGCCTGGGCCTCGTGGTTCTCCTGCCGCCGGCGCATGCGCTCTTGCCGGCCGCGCTCCGCCAACTCAGCATCCTCCCGGACGCGCCGCTCGGGCGACGGCATCTGGATGAGGTGACGGGCTGCTCGCATAGCGAGCAGCTCGTTCTTCTGGCCGAGGAGGTCGCCTGGCGGCGGCGGCCGGCCCGCCAGGTGGCCTCGTGCTCCTTCGTCACGCGCGTGAGGTCGGCGAGACGCTCCTCGATGGCGGCGTTGATGTTCGCCAGCGCGAGGTCCTCCTCGTCGACGGGCTCCTCCGCGGCGGCCGCCCCCTCCTTCGCGGCCTCGTGCCAGCCGTCCGCGGTCTCGTGCCAGCCCTCCGCGGCCGCCTCCTCCGCGTCACCGGCCTTCTTTGCCGCCGCCTCGGAAGCGACGCGGAGCGCCTCGTCGTCGGCGACCCACCGCGAGTCCGCGCGCTCCTCCTCCTCCGTCCGCGGGAACCTGGCTCGGGCGGCGAGGGAGAGCTTGGCCCATGTGGCCTGCAGGGTGCGCGGCATGGCGCCGGAGAAGGTGGGGGGAGAGGATGGTGTTGCGGTCTGTGTGAGACCGCCGCCGTCTTTTATAGCCGGCGGCCTGGCGGGAAACTTGGGCGCTCACGCGCGCCAATGGCGTTTTCGCGCGCGGGAACCTTGGTGCGCGCGGGAACTTTCCCGCGCGTTCCACCGCCCACCATGGCTGTCCCGTCGAGGCCTGCCATGGCGCAGCGCCGCGCAAGGAAGACGAACCACGTGGCGTCTCTTTGGGTCGCCGCGTTGGGCGCCGCGTGCGACCCAAACGGACACGCGGACGCGGGGCGCTGTCCGCGTGTCCGCGCGGCCACCCAAACGGCCCAAAACGGACCCCAGCGCGTCCGTTTGGGTCGCGCGGTTGGAGATGCCCTTAGTGCGGTATGTTGTGGCGATTTACACAAAAATAACCCTTTGTTGCAACTATAGCACAGACTGACCCTCCGGGCAAACTATTTCACCCATTTAACCCTTTTGTGTGGCGCCCCTCCCATGGGCGCCACACATGCACGTGTGGCGCTAGTGCATGCGGCGCCACTCCCCCAGCCGACGTGGTGCCCTGACGCTGAGCTGGTGCGCCGATCCGACGTGGCAGCATGTGTGGCGCCCCTCCCATCGGCGCCACACATGCATTTGTAATTGGCCAAAACATACTGTAAGGCAAATCGTCTGGGACTTAGCCGTTTTGTGACCCTGTTTGTGTGGCGCCGATGGCACGGGCGCCACACCTCACAGTGTGGCGCCGATGCCACGGGCGCCACATAAAGAGGCTCGCCAAAACGGCTAAGGACTTATCGTCCGGAGCCCCTGGATGTTTTCGACCAAAAAGTTGATATAAGTTGGCATGTGTGGCGCCGATGCCACGGGTGCCACACAGTGCAGTGTGGCGCCAGTGTGAAGGGCGCCACACATTGACTTGTGTTAAAACCATGAAAAATCCTACCATACTCCAACAATTTTGAGTACAACATTGGACACAACAAGTAGCAATTTCAGAACATACACATATAACACTTCATAGCTCACATCGTAGCACGTAGATTCAAACAACAAGTAGCATTACAGACATGGTTCGAAATGACATAGGGTTCACAACACGTAGCAATGACATAGAGTTTAGAACACGTAGCAATGAAGATAGAGTTCACAACATAAATCCATCTATCCTCGACGTCCCCTCCTCGCGGGCTGCTTCCGGACGGCCATCCTTTTTGTCCGCTGCCGTGGCTCTTGTTGCTGCTGCTCCTCCTGCTCCTCCTCCTCTGAAGATAACGGCTCGTCGTTCCTCATCCTCGACAAAGATGATCTCCGCGGCGGCCTCTCATCCTCCTCAATGACAACCTTCTTTCCTTGGTTGACATAATCTTCCGGAGTGTACCGGTTTGGAGCCTTGCCCCTTGGCTTCAACTGGTAAGCTGACCGTGGGGCAAGTGCCGCTGTTCCCCAACTCCACCGGTGCTCCAACACCGTAAGCGCCTTCAGCCAACACCAATGGGCCAGCTTCCCACCACTGTCAGCAAAGAGAGTCCTCGAAATCATGTACCATAAGTACACGCGGGTGTACGTCCTCAGAGTGTCCCTGTTGGCCCCTTCCGGGCATTGTCCAAAGTTAAGCCTAATCCAAGAGAAAGATGCGCCGGCGGGAGCCCTCGCCTTTGGATCTCGCCGGCAGCGGAGGAGCCCTGCCAATAAGCGCCTCCATCTGCTGGCGCCACCCATCAGAAGCTGTGTTCATACACAGTGGCTCGCCCTGAATAGGTAGTCCAAGGATCATGGAAACATCCTGAAGAGTAGGGGTGTGGTGACCCGGCATACCACTGCATGGTGTAGTATGCAAGTCTGATATAACACCAATGAAACACAGTTCCACTAGTATTATATCGCTCAGAGTGGTACAACAGAAACATATGTGGGTCCAAGGCATGTCTATAGAATTACAACATTGACTCTGTTACATAAGATCATCACAGCCTCCTACTTTACAATGAGGTAAAGCTGCAAATAAACTCCAGAAGAATGACTCGTAGTCTAGTCTTATCACGAACTCTATTTGTAGAGTATTTAACTAGCTAAAGGGGCTAAGAATAGATTATAGCTAAATAGGAGCTAGGTTTAGGAAGCTAGTTCCCTTCTATGGCTAAACAAGGTTTTCACCTTGTTGGATGTGGTATCTGACTCCTCTGACAGGGTCCTGTCTCTTGAAGTAGTTGTTGACTCCTCGGCCTTCGAGTTGCACTGTAGATCCTCCTTCGATGCCTCCATATCTAAGCAGGGGATTTAAGAGTGGGATGAGTACGAGCGTACTCAACAAGTTCATTATAGGAAAGGGGTGTTTAATGCACTAACTACAGCATTAGACCAGAAAGTCTAATACCAATGCAGGTTTTTATAACCATTTCTTCAAAAGGTTGCTTTTATTCAGAAGAACTATGTCCGTCAGCCTTCACCGGTTTACTAGAACTTCATGGAGTTCCTTTCCGGCAGCGTTCGCAGTTCCATATCCCGGAACGAGGAGTGACAGGTCACGGTTCATTACACTCGCGAGAGGTGTGTTGCTTTACCCATAAGAGATCTTAACCTTGGTGCCAACCGGGCGTACTTTCCCGTCCACACTTCCTTTGGTGTGAGGCCCGGTATAAGGTCATAGCCAATCATATTCCTCCGCTACCTCATACACCCACCCTTTGATGCAAACTCCGACCATGGGTCCTCGCCGGTGCTCGTATACCAATTAAGGACGGCCCCCGACCACGACAACAGTTCAGGTCTCTACCATGAACTCCTTCGCCGGGAGATGCAACCCATCATAGACCACAATACCGTGGGGACTTTGCTGGGACCCCCACCTTACAACCTGATCCTCGGGCGACAAGTGTTCTACGGTCTCTGCCGTGGGGACTTAAGGCTTCCCCAGCCTACCGCTTGCCCCCTTGGAATACAAGTGTTCTACGGTAAAGCGCGTCCGTTGATGTACAAGAGGTGGAAATACGATTGACTAGTACGTCCCACTCCAGATCTTATGGTTAACACGGGTATTACGGCACAAGAATCACTGGACGACATTTGTTGTTTAATCCTAGATGGATATAAACCCTTGCAATGGAACCTCCACCATATCAACACAATCCATGGTTCCATTGCCCACCACATAGTCATATTCATAGTTATGAAAATAGTGGTTTTGCTTTTTTATGCAAGAGTGATAATTATAGTACTTTGCAAGTAATTTGGTAAAAATACTCAAATGACATGAGCAAGCGATGAACTTGCCTTTCTTGACTGCAAGATTATGCAGACAAGGTCTTCGATACGCAATAACTCCAAATTCTGAAATAGCATCATCGTCCGGTAAGGACGATGTTTAAAAGATTGGCAAGGATGCAATAATGCATAAGTATGAGATGCAATTGTTCTAAGCGTGACCTAACCCCGATGATTTAGGATTAGTGAGTTGTAATGATTAGTTCAAAGTGTGTTGCACTTTTAGAGATGGTTCACAAACAGGGTTCTTATTAGGGGTTGATTACCTAGAATCATAAACAAGTAATGCAATACATCATAACAATAATATTAATAGCACACAATAATAAGATTTGGTATAATCCTATCATGTAATGGATAGTTGTTGGTTTGATTACTATAAGACATGGTTAATGATTGCTTATCATATACTTCAAAAGAATAAGTTTTGAAGAACATGTTCTTTGATAAAGAACAAGTATGATAATTAGGATTGCGGAGTTCTATGGTTTACTATGGTTCTAATTGGGATCTAGAGTAAGGATTAGATGGATCCCAACAATGTTGGATTCATCAACACCTAGGGCTTGTAAGGTTGAGTTAAGCCTAGGCATTCTAAGCAATTATTTATACATGGTTGCTATCAAGGTTGGTTCATCTTGCTGGTGATAGCTAGCTAGGGTTTATAGATCTTATTAGGTATAGTTGATGACTATTCTATATTTTCTTCAAAAGAATAACTTTTGAAGAACATACTTCTTAACTAATAAGAAGTATCTCAGTTAGAGTTGGGTGGTCTAGGGTTTACTATTGGTTTCATTAGATAATGAACAATTGGTTTCTAAATAAGATGGTTCATAATTGAATTAGGGTTTTAGGTTTCCACATAAAATTATGAGGTTATCACTTTGTTGATAATGGAACTAGGGTTTCCTGATCTACCATATAATTCTTAAGGTAATAACTTCATTATAGAGTTGAAGTTATTATAACTTTGAAATAAAAATAATATTGGATTTGATATTTTATTATTTTTAAAGAATTAATAATTAGGATAATTATTAATCAGGATTTAAATCCCTCTAATAAGGATTTAATAAGATACTGATAAAATAAAATTAGTTTTAGTGCTTTCTTTATTTACTTAATGATTTTTTATTAATTCAACATCAAAAACTAAGTTTTATTTATTGAATATGATGAATTATATTACATGATTAAGGGTGAAATATTATTCTGAGCATTTTAAAAATTCAATCAATATAAACATGAGTAATATTCATAATGGTTTTTAGAAGTTAGAAAACAACTTGTATTATTGTTAAATATTTTTATTTAATCTATAATAATAATAATAATAATAAAATAGGCACTCATAAATGCACTAACATGTAAGTATAATTCAATGAACTTATATGGTTAGGGACACGCGTACACATTAGTTATTAAGATGAGAGTTAATTGGGCAATTTATACTCACTTACGATACTAGTTGATTCTATCTTGGACTAAAGCTGATTGAGCTAATTGGTTCTAGTAGTATAAACGTATACACACGGTTGAGTCAAACGCGTACAAGTACGAGCCCAGCCCAACAGGACTCTCTCACTCGTTCTCATCTCACACGCTCGCGCACGATTGCTCTTCTGGCGATGCGCTGCTGCCGCGCCGCCGACTGTCGCACCGGCCGTCACCGGCTGCTTCCGGCGCCGCCGCACGCCGCTGAGGCTCCGCTGTTCTCTCCTCTACCGAATCCCTACTGGCATCCCTCTCTTCGCTTACTCATGTGAGCACGCTACCGTGACGCCCCAGGCTCCGCCACGCCGCCCTTTCCTGGCCGCCTCCTGCCTGCTCCGGCGTCGGCGCGAGAGGGCTTTGGTCCGCCTCGACCTGCTGTTCAACTCCCCTCTCTTTGATTTGGTCCTTGTGGCCTCTCTTGTGCTTCCCCAACCTGGAACCCTAGGTCGCCGTTGGTGGTATTTTGACCGCCGCCGGTCTCCTCCTCCGACGCTGCTCCCCGGCGTGGCTTCGCCACGGACCTCCCTACCATATACCGCTGCCTTGACGCCGCCCCCTTTCACACACCCGTGCCTCACGGCAACCCTAGCCGTGGCTAGGTCACCGGTGTGGTTCTCTGGTTGCCACGCCTCCTGCTGCTCTGTCTCGTCGCCTACGAGCACTACTTCGCTCTTCCTGAGCTCTTGCTTTCGGTGGAGTGGTGCTAGTGTGGTGTGTCTGCAGTGTTGCTGTGGTGGTGGTGCTTCTGTGATGGTTGTGGTGATGATGTTGCTGTTCCCACTGCATCCTCAACCTCGACGCCGGCGGGACGGTGCCGCAGATGCAACCCCGGCGCCGGCCTCTTCCTCTACTCGTATGCACTACTGTGAGCTATTCCTCTCCTCTCCACTCTGCCTATGACCATGTCCTGGCGTCTTGTGCTTGTTTGTGGTATAAATTCGGGTAATAGTAGTGGAGCTAATTAAAGATTGGTTTCAGTTGATCATGTTCTAGTAATTATATGTGCAGATTATTGTGCTCTGTGACTTGAGCTAGTCAAGTAATAAATTCACTGATAGGTGAACTATGCTTAATTAGGTGCCTCTATTTGAATGAGTACTCATCCCAGCACATGTAATTTCAGTGGTATCTTACTCTGCTAAACTAAATGTTTGCATTCAGTTGACTATTCTTAGTGGTTTAATTATGTAAGGAGCAAGTCTTATTTCTTACAGGTGTATGGTTTACTTGGGATTGACAAGTACTAATTCAATAGCTAGGCAATGCTACAGGGAGATGCTTGAATTTGAATGGGTTGCTCATTCCTGGAAGATATAGCTTACTGGTTTGCTTCTATTGTCCAAATAGAACATTCATTATACTAAAATTCTAGTTACACACCTGTGTAACTTATTGATGGGTGTATACATATAAGATGCAAATATGGTTGCTAGAAGAGGATAGTTTACTTGATGATTATCCTGGTGGCTTATCTGCTTGATTGATGTGGATTTGCTGTAACTATGTACTACTTGATTGGCCTGGGGTGATTTCCTGGACCTTAAGTGGGTTCCTACAGTATGTTCATTAATAACTGGCTGCTCTACAGGTTTGCTATATATTGATGATGCCCCTATTTGGATGATTCCTTCATCCAGGCATGTATTTTACTATAAGATGTACCTTTGATAAGAACAGATACTTGTGCTTTATTTGTTGCCTAGCCAGTGATGCATAAGTTGAGGCACATATTGAAATAAGAACAAATACTATGGTGCCTAAAATTCTCTATGATGAATCTTGCATAGCACTTATGTGCAGATCTGAGAGAATCACTTCTCATGACTTAAACTGATGATTTATAGTTTGATCTTTGTCTAGTTCATTGCTTGCAATTACTACCCATATGCTATCTACTAGGATTTAATACTTTCTGTGGTGCCTCCTAAGAGTGTGCACAGAGATGTTTATTACTTAGTAAGATTGGTGTTGTTGGTAGTTATGCAAGGTGATTTATTAGGCCTGGATCATAACTATGATCAGATGATGTTAAAATCAACACAACAATTTATGTTTGATAAACTATTTGATTTGGATGAGATGATGCTATTTGGGAATGGATCCAAATAATAAGCTCCATGATTTTGGTATACCTCTCTCCTTCTCCAATATGTAGCTTTGCCTGATGTTGGTCTGGTTTTGCTGCTGGTCCTGGTGATCTTCTCCTCCTTGGGGTTGAATCGACCCCATCTAGGATATTATCTCACCAAGGCTCTTGTTGCAGCTTCGGCTGTGATCTTCAATGTAGTCTAATGAGTTTCCTAAGTGACTGCATGGAAATGATTTATGGTTTTAGCTGTTGATCTGAGATGTGTTCTTGAGGTTCTTGAGCTGGTAATGGATGTGTATGGGCGTGAGGCTTCAGCAGCTCTTTTGATCTGAAGTGACTTGCTTTTATATGGTGGCCTAGTGTTGCCTTTGGTCGACAGCACAACCCTGTGTTGTGTAAGCTGCATGTGTGGCTGCTGGTTGCTTTGCTTCTAAGCAAAGTTGGATAGGCTCGGCTGAAAATATCTACCTCTATTTTACCTCTTTTATTTTTTTATCCTCTGCCATTTGGCATTACCATTTGTTTGACTTTGTTGTGCAGGTTTCAATTTGAGAAGAAGAATGTAGCGACCCAGGAAAATACCCTATTAGATTTGTTTGTTGTTTTTCTTTTGTGCATCATCATGCATCATGCATCATATCATCCACATGATTTTAACAAAATAAAATTATTTTAAATAAAAACTATTTGTGCTTCTCCCTCTCATATGGTTTACAATAAACCTCCCTTGTCTTTTCTTTTAACAAAACCATAAAAGAAATATATTAAAGTATTATAATTTATTATTTTAAGTAAAATAAAATTAAAGTTACAAAATATCTTTGGTAAAAGTCCCTCCGCTCTTTTTGTCTGTGCTTCTCTTCCTCTCCTTTGTTTCTTTGAGCAAATGGAGAATTTCCCGATTGTTTGAAAAGGTCGTAGCCTTCCTTTTGATGTTCCATCAGATCCTTCCGGTCAATTTTCCTTTTCTTGCATCTTTGCTTTGAGCCTTTGAAACAGCCCACTTCCAAGTCTAAATGAAACAGCCCACCAACACCACCACTGCAGCTCTTCTTCCACCTCTGTACGGAAGAGCATCGGCAGCAGCCACGTCGCCCTGCAGCGTGATGGGACGGCCACCATGCATCGCACCTCCTCCATATAAATCCCCCACGTCCTTCCCTGCAACCCTAGCCTTTCCCCTCTTCCTCCTCTCCAAGCCGCCGCCCCTCTCCATCTTTCCCTGTACGTGAGAGAGAGGATCCTACCGAGAACATCGTCGACCGCCGCCGTCGCCGTGGTCTGCCCCGACGCCACCTGAACGTTGGAACAGAACCGCCGTGGCCTCCTCTTCGTCCTGGACTGCTTCGTGGAACGAGGGACGTCAAGAACAGCTCGCCTTTCTTCCCCGCCGTTGCTGTCTTCCTCACGGACGTCGTCGTCCACCTCCCGGCCACCTCTTCTTCCTCGTCGCCGGCAACCTCCGCCAACCCCTCCTTCTCGTCACCAAGGACCCCTGGGTGAGCACCTAACCATCTCCCTCCCATGCATGCCCTTGTTTCTCTGGTTTAAGGAAGAGATGGAAGAAAACGAAATCGAGTAACGAAAACGCCCAGTTTCTGTTTCACGGTGTCATCTTCCGACGAGCATCTCCGGCGACACGAGTCACCCCGGCACAAGCTTGTTATCCCATTCGATGCACGCCACCACGAGCTCCATCTTAGTTTTTGAATCGCCCAAATCCGTCAAGTATTGCGACGTCCACGACGACGCAAAGATCAACCGTACATGTTTTGTTGCTGTTAAACAGCACCGCCACCGCCTCTTTTCCCGGCGAAACTCACCGGTGTTCCAGACCACTTCAGCACGATTCAATGGATCCATTAGATGCTCCCCACAACCAGCTTCACGGCAGTGTCTCTTTTCGCGCACAACGATGTCCAGAATCGTCGCGGCCACAACTTTAAAATCCGTGCAATTTCGTTGTCTACAGGAAATCGCTGTCACGTTCTTCAGTTCGTAGTGTCTGTGTTCAGTTTCCAATTGTCAAAATTCAGTTTCGCAGTGTCGTCGTCCCGTTTTCCGGCGAGCTTCACCGCCGTTTCTGTGCACCGTTTCCACCCAAACCACCTCCATTCGACTCACAGCACCACACTCTTGCTCAAACACTTTTGTTTCGCTCAAAAACGTGCTCTGATTCTTTGTGGCCGAAGCTTTAAAAACTGTGCACATTCGCTATCTACAGGGACGCGCTGACACGATCTAAAGTTCGTAGTGTCATATTCAGTTATCATCCTCGCCACACTATACATTGTCTGCATTCCTTTCTACACCAAATCTGGGCAGTCACTTCGCTTTGTCCACTCGATCCACGCTCAGCAGATCCCAAGATCAGTTTCCAATCCATTCAAACAAATAAGCTGTTTTGTTGGCCAGTACGTCCCAGCACCATCTAACTCAAATGCAAAAGTTTTATGTATGAAAGTTTATCGGAAAAATGCACTGAATCTAAATATGCCATTCATATGTCTATTTGCACGTTGCATCATGTCATGAACGTGGTAGGTTGCATCGCACCTAATAATCAAACATGGAGTATTTGGAAATTGCCAGATACGGTTTTCCGCTTCGCTTAATATTGCGTAGCTCACCCATGCCATATCTTTGCCATTGTTTGAGAACTAATGATTTGGAGAATCAACTAATATTTCATTGATGATTGTTGGGGGTATATATACCCACCGAACAGACGCTAATAAGGCGGTTACAAAGACATCTCTTGGGTATTACAACGTTTGGACAAAACTAACTGCCTACTTAGCTTAGGACCTAAGCTAATCTTAACAACTGCCTAGTTAGCTTAGTATCAAAGCTATCCTATTTCTAACACTCCCCCTTGGACAACGTTGTTTCTTGAAAATCTCTTGTGTAATCTTCAAGATCTTCTCGCATAGTCTTGAAAATCGTCTTGCTTATATATGAGGATGTCTTTGTACACAATGGTGCTCTTTGTAAATATTCTATCATCTTGAAAGTCATCATCTTTAAAATCTCTCCCCCAAAAACTCTGTGGGAAAAATATGAGGAGAGTTGTATTTGATATGTTGTTAAAATTCCTTAAAACCCTTTTGGGAAAAATAAGGAGAAAATATTACAACATTTAAAGATTGTTGTCTCCATGAGAACTCATATGAGAAAACCTTAGAGAAGGGAAAAACCTCACGAATGAGTTTGGAGAACAATAAATATGCCTTTTGTACTTTCTTTAAAAACCCTAGTGGGGAAAATAGGAGGTACGGCATATATCTTGTGTAAATATTACAAAGAGTGCAATATGATGTGCCACTGAAAACTCCTTTAAAACCCAATGGAAAAAATATAAGGAGAAAACAATGTGGCATATCTTAACACTTGTATTTATATCGTCTCATTAAAAACCTTCTTATGAGAACCCATTAGGGAAAACTCACTAAGGGAAAAAAGAGTACAATATATATGATCTAAATCTAAAAGTTGTCTCACACCAATCCATGAACTTAAATTCATGAATACGGAAATATGTAAAACAGTGTGAATAAATCCGTTAGATTTTCACATGATATGTTTGCAAAGCGTTTATCTCCCTAGTTTGAAGAATATTAATTTAACCCTTATGCATTTGAGCAATACAAGTGGTATTATCTGATAGATAATGGTGGGTGATTCTATTGAATCTTAACCACATGATCTTGAATGTGGTCAATCATTATATGGAGCCATTAGAGTCTATTTTGTATTCTTATTTTAGAAGGTTCTTTCATTGAATTCAGTCTATGATATGACATTTTCGGGATCGGGTTATTTTAGCCAATGTAGATTACATGATGGTCAAATCTTGATATTCCTAAGGGAATTAATCAAGATCATTTGAGTCTTAAATATATCGGAGGATATTACTTACACCAACCTTTTAGTTGGGGCTTGCACTTTAAAGAAGTTGACAACAAAACATTCACATTCATGATGTAGTTTGTATTGAGATATGGAACAAGAGGTCCAATATCACTTCATCACTACTACAATGTATGAATGATTTTGTATCCCTGTTAGGGATAGTGTGACCATATGTATCTTTGATTTGATTTATCCATATTTAATTTCTCCAAAATTTTATGGACATGTAAAGACTGATAGATATGTATTCCGAAGGAATATACTCAAGTTATAAACTTGTTGAATACTTGGTTCAATCCAAATCTCCGTCTTGATATGATTAGGACCTTTCATGTATATTATAAACTTTGATGATAAAAGCATTGATATATACAAAGGTCATGTAGAATCCAATTAGGGATTTTGTTTATGACTACATATAAGCAATCATCATTGTACGAGTAATCCTTTATAAGAAGGAGCTCTTATAGTCAACTGTACCACACAATTTATGTTTGACTATTTTAAAATCATAGAGTGACTTTTGTATTATTACACATATGTTGCGATTTAATTTTGGATTTTGATTTATAAGTCTTAAGGACTTTAATATAGATATCCAAATTGAGTGACACATATGATTATGTAATCACTACATCCATCAGTTGCATGGATAGTTTATTTATAACTCGCCAACAATATTAGTATCGAAACAAAATTCCACTTATACCAATAGGGTATGTTACATCATATATAATTGATGTCGGGTCTCTGCGTGAACCCTTGTGCTACAAGTCTCGCTTTTTCACCACCTCATTGTTTTTTTTTGTTGTTAACAAAAGTCATTTGTCTTCCAGGGGGAAGGTGCTTATGAGGACTAGGTATTTCGATGGTAAATACCTCTCTTGATGAGCGAGTGCTATTCTTATTCAATTGCCTCCTTCTAGTTGAACCAACATATGAGTGCATTAGGCACTCTGCCATGGACTTTGGTTCAGGGCCCTAAAGGTTTTAGCAATTTTAAGAATAAATATTTGTCGACAAAATGTAGTCTTTGTTGTATGATTCTGTTGAATCAATAAGATTTGTGGAAATTTGATTAAAATATTTGAACTCCTCATGATTTCCCATAACAATGGAGTCAAGGTGTTTCGATGTCCCAACACTTAAAATTATGTGCACATTTGTGCTGGGTTTGGATGATGAGCATCCACTATGTGTTATTCAACTTGAGGTTGAACTACATTTACTTGTTGACGATATAATTTCCTCTACTCCGCGGAAGCATGTGAGAATTTATATCTCAAGTGGCCAATTTTCTCCCCCTTTTGCTCTCATTTCGGAGAAAAGTGGTTACATTAGGTACCTTCACTCTTTTGGCACATTGGTTGCATGCATAATATGATTTTTGTGACATATTTATCACGAGTAAATGTATGTGGCAGATTTGCAATGTGTTGCAAATTTATGATTGAACTTATCGTTCAGATTTTTAAGTACGTGAATATAAGGACTGAAAGTCTATGACATTTATATTTATTTATCGGCATTCTTTGTGGTACTAATCTCCCCCTAATGCCGAAAAATGTCCTTATTGCAAATGCAATCAGCGTACAGGCTATCAATAACTCCCTTGTTAGGGTCTTGAGGTATTTGACGGATAAACAATTATACCTCAGTTATTTATCACATAGATCCCAAATTGATGTGAGGGCCCATGATGTACGTTGGGGTGGTGATACCGGTATATAACCGCTCGCAGACGGGAAATACTTGTTTGATTTCCACGTACTTACTGCAAGGGGAAGCAGTATGATAAGCAACTGTAGTGATCTAGATTAGATCTACGGCGTGTAAGACCGTATGTCTCCAACAATATGTTGGTATATCAAAATTTTGTTGCAGTGGTCATTTAATTAGTTTGATTCTTTTGACAAAGAATTTAGTTGCGCTATTCTGGGTATGTACACGCATGTACTTAGTAAAATCACAAATGCTCATCAAAACAATATTAGTATTGGTTTAACCAATATGTTATAATATTTTTCTCTTAATTTGATAATTTGAGCAATTAATTTAGTAAAATCATGGATTTGTGGAGATTAAAGACCCACGTAAGACCATCCGCTAGATGTGTCTATCAATACCATGAAATACTTATATGACCCAGATAGCTGTTGAATAGTCAACAAGTATCTTCTTGAATAAGTTTAAGTAATTTGAGTGGAGCGTGAGAGACTTAGAAGAAAAATCTCATGGCACATTAGGTGCTCATAAAATCTAATGATTTGAGAATGTTGCAACTTTTAAGTTGTGACCAACAAAATTTCACTAATTTTTCGCATTATCCCTATAATGGGCGATCAAGGCGATTATGAAAAATCTTAGATTGATCAAAATCTGAAGAAAAAAATTAGTTTGTACTCAACAGAGTTTAGTATGAATTTAGTTCATACATTGAAATGTCATGTATGATAAACATGATATCAATGGACATCATACCACATTTAGTAGTATGATTATTGGCTAAATGACATATTGGAATAGTCATGACACAAAACGAAGTCCCAAATATTATTGGGAATTTTATTCCACAAGAAAATTGATATTGTGAAGGACTATATCTCCTACGGAGTGGACTTATGTTATCTTTCCGATGAAGATCATAAGTCCAATCCGCATCCAGTAATTTTCTATGTTTATCAAAGTGAGCTTTCAAATTATCCCATTACACTCACATTACTTAATGAATCTGTAGTATAATTCATCCAAATGCTAGGGAACACTTATATGTACAATGATTCATACAATAACATTTTTGATAAACTTGATAGTTATCTTATCCTTTTTACCATGTCTACTGTGATTTTGTTTGTCATTTTACCTCCACTTTACATTGTTTTCTCATGGTCCTTTTTGTGACCATTGAGATTCTTAGTATTTTGAGTACTAATATGATTTTCAGGTATTGGTATATCACCCGTAGGGTGTTTCACATGAGTCTTCATAAGAAGATAAGATATGTTATTACCCTGAAATAAATACGATAATTTATTGCATTATCAACAAAATAATAAGTAAAGTGATTTTGAGGTTTGAATCAAATTTTTATATCACGAACAATCAACTTGGAGTTGATTTTGTAGACACCAGAAAAAAACTACAATGTACTAGAAGTACTCAAAAGTGTTTGAGAAACTATTAACTTTGTGTTTATGCATCATATATCTCCTTGCTGGAGATTTATGGAGAAATCGATATGTATCCAATTTCTCTCAAGTAATGTGAGTTTAGTGATCTCCACTAATGTAAATGCTAGGCATGTCCAGGAGATGATCATGCTACTCATTTACTGTGATATATTAATGGTCAAGTTGTTAATGACCATTGGTAGAAATTTAATGTTGATACATCAAATAATACTTCTATCATGATTTGGGCTTCATTTCCAAAGTGATGGGTGATGTTACATTATATATATACTTTTAACATTGGTTATTCGTGGTGAATATGATTATTACCACATGATGTAGAAATTTTAATAGTTTATGATAAATTTCTATTTATCATGGACTATCTTGATAGACATTGTATCCCTAAAGATTCCACATCTTACCAACATAATAGAAGCATGCAATAATCATGCATCATTTTTTTTACTATAATAGTAAAATTTATTTTGGTAAACAACAAATATGCTCTAGAGGAACTATTTGAATATTAAGCTCATGCTTTTATGCCATACGTGTGTGGATATCAAATTGAAAGTTGACACGTTTCCGATATTCTCCGTATTTATGGAGTACTTCTCTTGGTAACGGAAAGTCTGCAATTTCTGCATCCCATGTAATTACCTTGTGATTCGCAGATAAAATTTAAGATAGTCACACATTTTATTGGTAATTTATCTATTTTTTAAATGAGAAATTTGCAAGAGAACAAAAATCAATTGCAAAATAACCTTGTTGTACTGCCAAATTGCTTGTTACTCAAATAGTATATAAAATGCTAGCGGCAAATTTATACAACAACTGTGGTGTATATGAAGGCCTAAAGGCCTCATAATATGTTGATATATAGCAAAACTGATGGCTGAACTATATATATAAACTCGATCTGAGGATCTAAATTGAAAGTCAGAGGACTGTAGGCTAAATCTAAACAATCATAACAGAAAAGTGCAGAGGCGTTTGCTTAAGATGGAAAACTGACGAAGAGATAAGGCTTCATCGTCATCCTTTTGGTGGGCAAAATCAATTGTTTTGCTCACAGAACCCACCGCTTGGGTGCTACGAGCCACGCCGGACGAGCGGCATTGCGCGGAGCTCGGCCGTTGGCCGCCGGACCGACGAGATACTTTGTCTGGGGAGCCTCCCCGGGTGGCCGTTCTCGCAGGCGCCGCCGCGCTGATGCGGTCTATGGCGCGCATCGTCCGCCATCGCCTGTGCCGTGCCATCGGCGATACCTGGGCCGTGCCGCGATGGCTAAGCCGAAGGCTGCAGGGTGCGCCGCCGTTGGAGGTCACCTTCGCCGCGCATAGGCGGCCTCTTTGCCGGTAGCCGCGTGGCGAGGAACCGCCACCGGCCTGGTCGCGTGCGCGCCGGAGGGCGCAACCGGCTGGTGCGCCGGACGTTTGCCGGAGTCGCGAGGGGCGAGGCTAGAGGGGCCACGCAAGGAGCTCTTGCGCGGAGGTCGAAGACCATGCTTGTGCGCCTGTGCTCGCGCGACACCATTGGTGAGTGGAGTTTCTGGCTGCGGCGCGTCGGAGTTCGCCGGAGCGCCGCTGGTGTTGGTCTCACCTTGTAGTGCAGATGAGTTGCCGCAGTTGCAGCTTTGGTCTTGCCAAGTACGGTACCTTCCACCGTCTCATTCTGACTGCCTTTCGCTCCTGCAGAGAGCAGCGTGCGTGATAACGTGTTTGAGAACTAATGATTTGGAGAATCAACTAATATTTCATTGATGATTGTTGGGGGTATATATACCCACCGAACGCCAATAAGGCGGTTACAAAGACACCTCTTGGGTATTACAACGTTTGGACAAAACTAACTGCCTACTTAGCTTAGGACCTAAGCTAATCTTAACAACTGCCTAGTTAGCATAGTATCAAAGCTATCCTATTTCTAACACTCCCCCTTGGACAACGTTGTTTCTTGAAAATCTCTTGTGTAAAATTCAGTTTCAAAGCTATCCTATTTCAAAATTCAGTTTCGCAGTATCGTCGTCCCGTTTTCCGGCGAGCTTCACCGCCGTTTCTGTGCACCGTTTCCACCCAAACCACCTCCATTCGACTCACAGCACCACACTCTTGCTCAAACACTTTTGTTTCGCTCAAAAAGGTGCTCTGATTCTTTGTGGCCGAAGCTTTAAAAACTGTGCACATTCGCTATCTACAGGGACGCGCTGTCACGATCTAAAGTTCGTAGTGTCATATTCAGTTATCATCCTCGCCACACTATACATTGTCTGCATTCCTTTCTACACCAAATCTGGGCAGTCACTTCGCTTTGTCCACTCATCCACGCTCAGCAGATCCCAAGATCAGTTTCCAATCCATTCAAACAAATAAGCTGTTTTGTTGGCCAGTACGTCCCAGCACCATCTAACTCAAATGCAAAAGTTTTATGTATGAAAGTTTATCGGAAAAATGCACTGAATCTAAATATGCCATTCATATGTCTATTTGCACGTTGCATCATGTCATGAACGTGGTAGGTTGCATCGCACCTAATAATCAAACACGGAGTATTTGGAAATTGCCGGATACGGTTTTCCGCTTCGCTTAATATTGCGTAGCTCACCCATGCCATATCTTTGCCATTGTTTGAGAACTAATGATTTGGAGAATCAACTAATATTTCATTGATGATTGTTGGGGGTATATATACCCACCGAACAGACGCCAATAAGGCGGTTACAAAGACATCTCTTGGGTATTACAACGTTTGGACAAAACTAACTGCCTACTTAGCTTAGGACCTAAGCTAATCTTAACAACTGCCTAGTTAGCTTAGTATCAAAGCTATCCTATTTCTAACAGCCATGCTAATCCACATTTAATATTGCCGGTAGAAAATGCAACTTCAATCCTAATTGTTTGTACGGGGTTCCGACTCCGATTAATATGGATAAGCTGCATTGCACCATCGTTGCCACGCCATGCATATCATCTCTTCATCATGCCGGATCTTTATCCGTAGTTGTAAGATTTGCATCTGTTGTATGTTCCAGCATTTGCTTCTTCCCGGATAGGATCGCGAAGTGGTGATGTGAGATACGACGAGTTCTTCGGACGTTCCTCGACAAGCTTTAACAGGCAAGCATTTCCCCTATACTCCTGCCCCTGCAGAAGTCGCTCACCTATTTTATTTTGCCTTCTTCCTTATGCTATCCTTGAGTTGCGTTCTTATCACGTGCCCCTTCCACTTGTTACCTCAAGCAGCCTATATTGCCTCCACCAACCACCTACAGCTATTGTTTGGTTATCGGGTCTGCCTTGCGAGTCGTAGTGCATGCTAGTGTTGTTTATACCGCATTACCGTTATCGTTATCTTATCGGGTTATCAGTTTGGGAATCATGACACATGGTTTATGGATATATCTGTTGAGAGTATCATGGTTACTTGTTAATATTTGTTAGCGGAGGCATCGGTGGGTCAGCTGATCGTTTTGTGACGGCTCACTTGTGTTTCTTTAAAGCTTAGGACCCGAGTTCCTGTTATCTGTTCTGAGACTGAGCGCTCTAACCACATGTGGGTATGCCTATGGGTCTCCCCTCGACCACTGCCGGAATCTACAGCTTTGTCCAGTGGCCACAACTAGTTTGCAATGTTTTACCATTTGTTGTTTGCGTGCATGCCAGCCTGTTACTTATTTACTTTGGGAAGCCCCTGGGTGCCTTGTATCCCTTGTTTCTGGTATGCACGTAAAGGTCGCGGAGCCGCTGCGAAGTGGTTTATCGCCCCAGTGTGTGTTTAAACCACCTAGTACGCTGTCGCAAACAGCTAGGTCCGCTTCGGAGATACGGCCGGACTTCGATTCGGGTTCAACTTAGTTAGGTGGCTTCCTGGACATTGTTGTCGTGAAGGAGAGTGCGAGTCGTGATATCCACCTGTCGCAAGTGGGTTGATCGTGCGTGTGGGCACATTTGGGCACCCCTGCAGGGTTACATCTTATCGATAAGCCGTGTCCGCGGTTATGGACGACTTGGAGCTGTATGACTCGATCATAGACAACTTACACCTGTTGTTTCAATCATAACAACTTGCGTAGTAAGTTAGTACAACTTCAATAATAAATGGTTAAAACTTGACAACCGTGTGAGTGCCTTTGTAAGTACTTCCTTGCGAGGGGGGAACACACTGTGTTATGTTTGCAGAGTATAGAACTGTTAGTCGTGCGCTCTCTCACCTTCTCTGATAGACGACTGTTGTAGAGTGTCTCCATAGGTTTTTAGTGCTTGCGCGCTGCCGCTTAACCCCACTATATTGCCTATGACGTTCCTCTTGCGTCCTCTAAGTCCCCTGCGTGCCTCAAGTACAAAGGACGACTGGTTGACGAATGCTTATACGTCTTGAAGTCTTGTTAAGTACGAACCCGTACTTATTGCTGCTTCTACGGGATATAACCGGGCAGGTCCGAAGATCGGTACGATGAAGAACGACGCTAGCAAGGTTACCCTTCCGGCTTGGCACAGGCGGGGTTATGGACGCCACTGGTTATCTTCAGGACTCTTAGTCCAAATTTGTATCTTGTCCGTACTCGGATGTATTTGATCTTCTGTATGATTTGGATATTTGTATTGTATATTTGTATCTTGGCTCGTTGGAGTCGTTGTTGTAATATATGTTTCTTATGGGCTCTATTGTAATCCTGTTGTAATGTTACCTCTCGTGATTGATTCCACCCGCATCGCGTGCATGCTTCGGCGTGTACGAGGCGCTTGGTGGTGCGTCTCTAAAATCGATATCGTGTGGATTTCGGCGGATTCGCTGGGATCTTCATGGTACCGGTTTTGGGGCGTCACAAGTTGGTATCAGAGCCAGGTTGTTTTACTTTTGCTTAGTTTAGGCTTTTACTTTGGCTTTTCAGAACTTGTAATTATATTTGAAATTTCATTATTATTTATTCATTTGTAAAAAAACATTGTATTATTGTGTTAATATCAATAAAGAAATGAATTTCCTTATTGTATAATATCCTTATTCTTAAGTCTATATCAAACTTGTAAATATTAGATGATGTAATTAAATGTTAAGCACTTTATCTATTTTGTTTGATTAAACATTTTTTAACTTATATGATGATTTAGAATTCGAATTCCATTTCAGTTATTTGGATGTCTAATATTCAATTTTGAATTGAATTCAAATTGTGTTCTCCCAAAACCAGATAGTTCAAGAAAGGTCATGTAGAAATTTATCACAGTTATGTCGATGACCTAATTCAATTACACCAGCGTAAGAGAAACCTCGATCTCTTTGACATGTTTAAATAAATGCGCGAAAATTCCTCGGATTTTATATGCATGAATGCAATGCACACATCTGTTTCCTCTCTTTTTGTAACCCCAAATACTGGGATATTACAAGGGGTCATCTCGCCGGCCCTCAAGTGGAAGGTGTGCGTCTCCGGCCTCCACCGGTCGACAAGAGCGGTGAGTGTCGCGGCGTTCATGTTCGCCCCCCCACGGCTTACAAGCGATATGAACGGGAGAAGACCGGTAGGCTCGATGAACTCTGTGTACCTCTCGTCGTACGGTATAGCCACTGTGCCATGGTAACGAATCTTCAAAGGGTGAAGATCCGTTGTCCTCTCTGTCATATGAAAAACCCGGTGATCCCTGTCATACTCTTGATCTAGGACCCACACCATCCTACATGTTTACACAAATACACCATATTATGAGCCATTCCTAACAAATATGAGCAACACATACATGAGAATATATCCAAATAAGCCATCACACATACATCATATACATACATATACATTCATATCTAGGCATTCGTAACAAATATGAGTTATTGCATTACAAATATGAGCCATTCCTAACAAATATGAGTTATTGCATCACAAATACTAGGCATACATAACACATTTGAATGCATTTCAACACATACATACATAGGGTTTGAACACATACATGTAAAATTTCATATCTAGGGTTCAAACAAATCTTTGGTTCAAACACATAGACTACAATGTAGATTCCACCAACATTAATTTCCATATCTATGGTTCATATCCAAATCCACCAACATAAATTTCCATGTCTAGGGTTCATATCCAAACCTACCAAATCCACCAACACTAGTGGATGAATCGGAGGGAATCGAAGGGGAATACCTTGAGGAATAGATGAGGAAGGAGTTGGCCGGCCAGATCTGACGAATCCTTGGTGGATTTGGTGGGGGGCGAAGGGGAGGCGGGCGGCGGTTCCTTGCTTGCAGAGAAGAAAGAAGAGAGAAGAAGAGGTGTGGTCGGGCTGGGGCGGGCGCGGGCGCCACACTTAAGTGGATGTGTGGCGCCCTTCCGAGTGGCCCCACAGGTTCCACAGTGTGGCGCCTGATGCGTGTAGTTGACACGTCCGTTGGGAACCCCAAGAGGAAGATGTGATGCGCACAGCGGCAAGTTTCCCTCAGTAAGAAACCAAGGTTTAATCGAACCAGTAGGAGTCAAGAAGCACGTTGAAGGTTGATGGCGGCGGGATGTAGTGCGGCGCAACACCGGAGATTCCGGCGCCAACGTGGAACCCGCACAACACAACCAAAGTACTTTGCCCCAACGAAACGAGTGAGGTTGTCAATCTCACCGGCTTGCTGTAACAAAGGATTAACCGTATTGTGTGGAAGATGATTGTTTGCGAGAGAAAACGAGTAAAACAAGTATTGCAGCAGATTTGTATTTCGAGTATTAAAAGAATGGACCGGGGTCCACAGTTCACTAGAGGTGTCTCTCCCATAAGATAAAAGCATGTTGGGTGAACAAATTACAGTCGGGCAATTGACAAATAGAGAGGGCATAACAATGCACATACATGACATGATAAGTATAGTGAGATTTAATTGGGCATTACGACAAAGTACATAGACCGCCATCCAACTGCATCTATGCCTAAAAAGTCCACCTTCGGGTTATCGTCCGAACCCCTCCGGTATTAAGTTGCAAAGCAACGAGACAATTGCATTAAGTATGGTGCGTAATGTAATCAACAACTACATCCTCGGACATAGCGCCAATGTTTTATCCCTAGTGGCAACAAGCACAACACAACCTTAGAACTTTACGTCACTCGTCCCAGGTGTTAATGCGGGCATGAACCCACTATCGAGCATAAATACTCCCTCTTGGAGTTAAAAGTAAAAACTTGGCCGAGCCTCTACTAGAAACGGAGAGCATGCAAGATCATAAACAACACATGTGTAATAACTTGATAATTAACATGACATGGTATTCTCTATCCATCGGATCCCGACAAACACAACATATAGAATTACGGATAGATGATCTTGATCATGTTAGGCAGCTCACAAGATCCAACAATGAAGCACAATGAGGAGAAGACAACCATCTAGCTACTGCTATGGACCCATAGTCCGGGGGTGAACTACTCACTCATCACTCCGGAGGCGACCATGGCGGTGTAGAGTCCTCCGGGAGATGAATCCCCTCTCCGGCAGGGTGCCGGAGGAGATCTCCGAATCCCCCGAGATGGGATCGGCGGCGGCGGCGTCTCGGTAAGGTTTTCCGTATCGTGGTTTTTCGCGTCGGGGGTTTCGCGACGGAGGCTTTAAGTAGGCGGAAGGGCGCAGTCGGGGGCCGGACGAGGGGGCCACACCATAGGGCGGCGCGGGCCCCCCGGGCCGCGCCGCCACGTGGTGTCGCCACCTCGTGGCCCCACTTCGTGTGTTCTTCGGTCTTCCGGAAGCTCCGTGGAAAAATAGGCCCCCGGGTCTTCGTTTCGTCCAATTCCGAGAATATTTCGTTACTAGGATTTCGAAACCAAAAACAGCGAGAAAACGAGAACCGGCACTTCGGCATCTTGTTAATAGGTTAGTTCCGGAAAATGCACGAATATGACATAAAGTGTGCATAAAACATGTAGGTATCATCAATAATATGGCATAGAACATAAGAAATTATCGATACGTCGGAGACGTATCAAGCATCCCCAAGCTTAGTTCGCTCGTCCCGAGCAGGTAAAACGATAACAAAGATAATTTTTGAAGTGATATGCCATCATAACCTTGATCATACTATTTGTAAACATATGTAGTGGATGCAGCGATCAAAACAATGGTAATGACATGAGTAAACAAGTGAATCATAAAGCAAATACTTTTCATGAATAGTACTTCAAGACAAGTATTAATAAGTCTTGCATAAGAGTTAACTCATAAAGCAATAAATCAAAGTAAAGGCATTGAAGCAACACAAAGGAAGATTAAGTTTCAGCGGTTGCTTTCAACTTGTAACATGTATATCTCATGGATAATTGTCAACATAGAGTAATATAACAAGTACAATATGCAAATATGTAGGAATCAATGCACAGTTCACACAAGTGTTTGCTTCTTGAGGTGGAGAGAAATAGGTGAACTGACTCAACATAAAAGTAAAGAGAATGGTCCTTCAAAGAGGAAAGCATCGATTGCTATATTTGTGCTAGAGCTTTTATTTTGAAAACATGAAACAATTTTGTCAACGGTAGTAATAAAGCATATGAGTTATGTACATTATATCTTACAAGTTGCAAGTCTCATGCATAGTATACTAATAGTGCCCGCACCTTGTCCTAATTAACTTGGACTACCGGATCTTTGCAATGCACATGTTTTGACCAAGTGTCACAATGGGGTACCTCCATGCCGCTCGTACAAAGGTCTAAGGAGAAAGCTCGCATTTTGGATTTCTCGCTTTTGATTATTCTCAACTTAGACATCCATACGGGACAACATGGACAACGAGATAATGGACTCCTCTTTAATGCATAAGCATGTGGCAACAATTATTATTCTCATATGAGATTGAGGATATATGTCCAAACTGAAACTTCCACCATGAATCATGGCTTTAGTTAGCGGCCCAAAGTTCTTCTCTAACAATATGCATGCTCCAACCATGAAGGTGGTAGATCTCTCTTACTTCAGACAAGACGGACATGCATAGCAACTCACATGATATCCAACAAAGAATAGTTGATGGCGTCCCCAGAAACATGGTTATCGCTCAACAAGCAACTTAATAAGAGATAAAGTGCATAAGTACATATTCAATACTACAATAGGTTTTAAGCTATTTGTCCCATGAGCTATATATTGCAAAGGTGAATGATGGAATTTTAAAGGTAGCACTCAAGCAATTTACTTTGGAATGGCGGATAAATACCATGTAGTAGGTAGGTATGGTGGACACAAATGGCATAGTGGTTGGCTCAAGTATTTGGGATGCATGAGAAGTATTCCCTCTCGATACAAGGTTTAGGCTAGCAAGGCTATTTGAAACAAACACAAGGATGAACGGTACAGCAAAACTCACATAAAAGTCATATGGTAAACATTATAAGACTCCATACCGTCTTCCTTGTTGTTCAAAACTCAATACTAGATGTTATCTAGACTCTAGAGAAACCAAATATGCAAACCAAATTAGCAAGCTCTAAGTGTTTCTTCATTAATGGGTGCAAAGTATATGATGCAAGAGCTTAAACATGAGCACAACAATTGCCAAGTATCAAATTATCCAAGACATTATAGCAATTTACTACATGTATCATTTTCCAATTCCAACCATATAACAATTTAACGAAGATGAAACTTCGCCTTGAATACTATGAGTAGAGCCTAAGGACATATTTGTCCATATGCTACAGCGGAGCGTGTCTCTCTCCCATAAAGTGAATGCTAGGATCCATTTTATTCAAACAAAACAAAAAAACAAAAACAAACCGACGCTCCAAGCAAAGTGCATAAGATGTGACGGAATAAAAATATAGTTTCGGGGGAGGAACCCGATAATGTTGTCGATGAAGAAGGGGATGCCTTGGGCATCCCCAAGCTTAGACGCTTGAGTCTTCTTATAATATGCAGGGGTGAACCACCGGGGCATCCCCAAGCTTAGAGCTTTCACTCTCCTTGATCATATTGCATCATACTCCTCTCTTGACCCTTGAAAACTTCCTCCATACCAAACTCGAAACAACTCATTAGAGGGTTAGTGCATAATAAAAATTCACATGTTCAGAGGTTACACAATCATTCTTAACACTTCTGGACATTGCATAAAGCTACTGGACATTAATGGATCAAAGAAATTCATCCAACATAGCAAAAGAGGCAATACGAAATAAAAGACAGAATCTGTCAAAACAGAACAGTCCGTAAAGATGGATTTTATTAGGCCACCAGACTTGCTCAAACGAAAATGCTCAAATTGAATGAAAGTTGCGTACATATCTGGGGATCATGCTCGTAAATTGGCGTAATTTTCTGAGCTACCTACGGGGAGATAGACCCAGATTCGTGACAGCAAAGAAATGCTGGAACTGCGCGAGTAATCCAAATCTAGTACTTACTTTTCTATCAAAGACTTTACTTGGCACAACAAAACATAAAACTAAGATAAGGAGAGGTTGCTACAGTAGTAAACAACTTCCAAGACACAAATATAAAACAAAAATACTGGAGTAAAAACATGGGTTGTCTCCCATAAGCGCTTTTCTTTAACGCCTTTCGGCTAGGCGCGAGAAAGTGTATACTCAAGTAACATCGAGAGATGAAGCATCAACATCATAATTTGTTCTAATAATAGAATCATAAGGTAACTTCATTCTCTTTCTAGGGAAGTGTTCCATACCTTTCTTGAGAGGAAATTGATATTTAATATTACCTTCCTTCATATCAATAGTAGCACCAACGGTTCGAAGAAAAGGTCTTCCCAATATAATGGGGCAAGATGCATTGCATTCAATATCCAAGACAACAAAATCAACGGGGACAAGGTTATTGTTAACCATAATATGAACATTATCAACTTTCCCCAAAGGTTTCTTTTTAGCATTATCAGCGAGATTAACATCCAAATAACAATTTTTCAATGGTGGCAAGTCAAGCATATCATAGACTTTTTTAGGCATAACGAAATACTTGCACCAAGATCACATAAAGCATTACAATCAAAATCTTTGACTCTCATTTTAATGATGGGCTCCCAACCATCCTCTAGCTTTCTAGGAATAGAAGTTTCAAGTTTTAGTTTCTCTTCTCTAGCTTTTATGAGAGCATTTGTAATATGTTTTGTGAAAGCCAAATTTATAGCGCTAGCATTGGGACTCTTAGCAAGTTTTTGCAAGAACTTTATAACTTCAGAGATGTGGCAATCATCAAAATCTAAATCATTACAATCTAAAGCAATGGGATTATCATCCCCAAGGTTGGAAAAAATTTCAGCGAGTTTTATCACAAGCGGTTTCGGCGGTTTTAGCGGTTTCGAGGTAATTTTGCGCGCTTTGCACTAGGAGTAGAAGCATTGCCAACACCAATTATTTTACCATTGATAGTAGGAGGTGCAGCAACATATGAATCATTAGCATTGCTAGTGGTGGTAATAGTCCAAACTTTAGCTACATTTTCCTTTTTAGCTAGTTTTTCATTTTCTTCTCTATCCCACCTAGCACGCAGTTCAGCCATTAATCTTATATTCTCATTAATTCTAACTTGGATGGCATTTGCTGTAGTAACAATTTTATTTTCAATATCCCTATTAGGCATAACTTTCGATTTCAAAAGATCAACATCGGAGGCAAGACTATCAACTCTAGAAACAAGAATATCAATTTTATTGAGCTTTTCCTCAACAGATTTGTTAAAGGCAGTTTGTGTACTAATAAATTCTTTAAGCATGGCTTCAAGTCCAGGGGGTGTATTCCTATTATTGTTGTAAGAATTCCCATAAGAATTAGCATAACCGTTACCATTATTATAAGGATATGGCCTATAGTTATTACTAGAATTGTTCAGATAAGCATTGTTGTTGAAATTATTATTTTTAATGAAGTTTACATCAACATGTTCTTCTTGGGCAACCAATGAAGCTAATGGAACATTATTAGGATCAACATTAGTCCTATCATTCGCAAGCATAGACATAATAGCATCAACCTTATCATTCAAGGAAGAGGATTCTTCAACGAATTTACCTTCTTACCTTGTGGAGCTCTTTCAGTGTGCCATTCAGAGTAATTAACCATCATATTATCAAGAAGCTTTGTTGCTTCACCAAGAGTGATGGACATAAAGGTACCTCCAGCAGCTGAATCCAATAAATTCCGCGAAGAAAAATTTAGTCTGCATAGAAGGTTTGGATGATCATCCAAGTAGTCGGTCCATGGGTTGGGCAATTTTTAACCGAGAGATTTCATTCTTTCCCAAGCTTGAGCAACATGTTCATTATCTAATTGTTTAAAATTCATTATGCTACTCCTCAAAGATATAATTTTAGCAGGGGGATAATATCTACCAATAAAAGCATCCTTGCATTTAGTCCATGAATCAATACTATTCTTAGGCGAGAGATAGCAACCAATCTTTAGCTCTTCCTCTTAATGAGAAAGGAAACAATTTTAATTTTATAATGTCACCATCTACATCTTTATACTTTTGCATTTCACATAGTTCAACAAAATTATTGAGATGGGCAGCGGCATCATCGGAACTAACACCGAGAAAATTGCTCTCGCATAACAAGATTAAGTAAAGCGGGTTTAATTTCAAAGAATTCTGCTGTAGTAGCGAGGTGGAGCAATAGGTGTGCATAAGAAATCATTATTATTTGTGCTAGTGAAGTCACACAACTTAGTATTTTCAGGGTTGGCCATTTTAGCGATAGTAAATAAAGCAAACTAGATAAAGTAAATGCAAGTAAACTAATTTTTTTGTGTTTTTGATATAGCAAACAAGACAGTAAATAAAGTAAAGCTAGCAACTAATTTTTTTGTGTTTTGATATAATGCAGCAAACAAAGTAGTAAATAAAATAAAGCAAGACAAAAACAAAGTAAAGAGATTGAGAAGTGGAGACTCCCCTTGCGGCGTGTCTTGATCTCCCGGCAACGGCGCCGGAAAAAGAGCTTGATGGCGTGTATTTCACACGTTCGTTGGGCAACCCCAAGAGGAAGGTATGATGCGCACAGCGGCAAGTTTTCCCTCGAGAAAGAAACCAAGGTTTATCGAACCAGGAGGAGCCAAGAAGCACGTTGAAGGTTGATGGCGGCGGGATGTAGTGCGGCGCAACACCGGAGATTCCGGCGCCAACGTGGAACTGCACAACACAACCAAAGTACTTTGCCCCAACGAAACGGTGAGGTTGTCAATCTCACCGGCTTGCTGTAACAAAGGATTAACCGTATTGTGTGGAAGATGATTGTTTGCGAGAGAAAACAGTAAAAACAAGTATTGCGGCAGATTTGTATTTCGGTATTAAAGAATGGACCGGGGTCCACGAGTTCACTAGAGGTGTCTCTCCCATAAGATAAAAGCATGTTGGGTGAACAAATTACGGTCGGGCAATTGACAAATAGAGAGGGCATAACAATGCACATACATGACATGATAAGTATAGTGAGATTTAATTGGGCATTACGACAAAGTACATAGACCGCCATCCAAGCTGCATCTATGCCTAAAAAGTCCACCTTCGGGTTATCATCCGAACCCCCTCCGGTATTAAGTTGCTAAGCAACGAGACAATTGCATTAAGTATGGTGCGTAATGTAATCAACAACTACATCCTCGGACATAGCGCCAATGTTTTATCCCTAGTGGCAACGACACAACACAACCTTAGAACTTTCTGTCACTGTCCCGGTGTCAATGCGAGGCATGAACCCACTATCGAGCATAAATACTCCCTCTTGGAGTTAAAAGTAAAAACTTGGCCAGAGCCTCTACTAGTAACGGAGAGCATGCAAGATCATAAACAACACATATGTAATAACTTGATAATTAACATGACATGGTATTCTCTATCCATCGGATCCCGACAAACACAACATATAGAATTACGGATAGATGATCTTGATCATGTTAGGCAGCTCACAAGATCCAACAATGAAGCACAATGAGGAGAAGACAACCATCTAGCTACTTGCTATGGACCCATAGTCCGGGGGTGAACTACTCACTCATCACTCCGGAGGCGACCATGGCGGTGTAGAGTCCTCCGGGAGATGAATCCCCTCTCCGGCGAGGGTGCCGGAGGAGATCTCCAGAATCCCCCGAGATGGGATCGGCGGCGGCGGCGTCTCGGTGAGGTTTTCCGTATCGTGGTTTTTCGCCTCGGGGGTTTCGCGACGGAGGCTTTAAGTAGGCGGAAGGGCGAGTCGGGGGCCGGACGAGGGGCCCACACCATAGGGCGGCGCGGGCCCCCTGGGCCGCGCCGCCTTGTGGTGTCGCCACCTCGTGGCCCCACTTCGTATGTTCTTCGGTCTTCGGAAGCTCCGTGGAAAAATAGGCCCACTGGGTCTTCGTTTCGTCCAATTCCGAGAATATTTCGTTACTAGGATTTACGAAACCAAAAACAGCGAGAAAACGAGGAGCGGCACTTCGGCATCTTGTTAATAGGTTAGTTCCGAGAAAATGCACGAAT